>NC_139944.1:50984623-51034623 GCF_963454915.1 Gymnoscopelus microlampas | reverse complement strand
AGTTTGTCTGTGACATTTTGGATTCATAACCTGTGGTCCATTGTAGATATGGTTGGATACATATGCATACTGTATATATAAGACATGTATATATAAGACCATCATCAGTGGTGTGTGAATGAATGGGTGAATGTAATGCACAATCTATGTAAAGCGCTTTGGATAAAAGCGCTATTTACTACAGGGGGGTCTCCAAATCTTTGTATGATAGGAACTTTTTTTACATTAACCACATAAACCGCATATTCTGAGGGGAACATTAGCCGAAATCTTCTGTTCTCGGCAAAGAGGTTTGGTGTAGAGGGGAAAAAGAGCAGAACAAGTACAAGTTTTGAGGGTTTAGGTGGTTAACCTAAATCTTAAAATACACATGAATCCAACACAACGCTATACACAATGATAGTGCTGTTCAACACGTCTACAAAGTTTTCTATGAAGTCTATGAAAAAGTTTAATCTGCTACACAATTTTATACAATATGTAGTGGGGGGTCCCTGCTTCATCTCTCTCTCAGGCGCAGCTAAGGGGTCCTTGGCCTGAAAAAGACCCCTGATATAATTAAAGTGGAAAAGAGAGAGAGAGAGAGAGAGAGAGAGAGAGAGAGAGAGAGAGAGAGAGAGAGATGGTAGGTAAAGATGTAATGCTGCCATGTGTGAAGTTAAGTGCGAGAGGAAAACTCTCTTTGTCTCTCCTGAGCTCGGTGGAACAATCAAAGTTTCCCATCAGCTGTGGAGTAGAGGAAATTGGCTGCCCTGGAAGGGAGAGGGCCATTCTCACAGCCAATGGGAAATGCCCTCAGTCACTCCAATCAAAGACTGATAGAGAGAACAGGAAGCGTGTGTCCATGCACACGTGTGTGTCTGTGCAAAGTACTGCATGTACAGGACATCAATCAGTACTGTATGTTGATATAGGGAATATACGTGTGATTTAATCACAATCAGAATTCAGAATCAGGTTTGTTGACACTTCCCAAGCAGTGGTGGAAAAAGTACTCAAATGTTTTACTGAAGTAAAAGTATCAAGACTGCAATGTAGTTTTACTCTGTTACAAGTAAAAGTCCGGAATACAAAATGTTACTTGAGTAAAAGTACAAAAGTATTGGCATCAAAATATACTTAAAGTACCACAAGTAAAAGTACTCAAATGTTTGAAAATAGCGGATCTGCAAGCTCACAACGCGTCGTGTTGTGTTGCTTTTCGATGTGTACACTGTATAATTTTATAGAGGTATCTAAAGAGCACGGAGTATGTTTCTGAACGGCCAAAGTATCGCGAGACTGTCCCCCATTTCCTGTCATTTCCAAATCTCGCGATACCTCCGAGACAGAAAGATACCTGCCACTGTTTAGATGCCTCAATAAAATGATGTACTGTGCACATCGAAAATCAAGTGATTAGAAAACAACCTGTGATAAGTCTTATTTTATATTCCTGAACTGATTATATGACAAAGGTCGCAATCGTTCAGAAATAATGTTTGTTCATGAGCTGGTCTAGCCGGCTCCATCCACTGCAATGTATTTAATCAAACTTCCGGTGCGAGGTTTGCCACCCATTAGTGTCATGATGGCGCATCCCATAGAGTTATAATATATCTAGAGTGCGGACTGCACGACTCTTCCTTTCAAAACGTTCCTTGACACTTCCAAGGAAATTGGTCTTCAATGAATCCATAAGTCTAAACAACGCTATACAACTTCACCCGCCACCTTCCTCAGTCTTGTGAGACATACATGAACCATGGGAGGGAAAGGGGGGAGGGTTTGCGGGGGGCAAACAACCACAACCCCCCTAAGAGGCGTGACCATCAGTGCTTTGATGGAGCGCCATGTGGCAGAGATCAGCGGGTCTTAGTGAGAGCTGTGGACAGTTACACACAAGGAGAGCAGGGCAAGAGGATTACTGTCTCATCGATACAAATCCATTCCGGGAGGAGGCTAGGCTGACATCAGTATATGCACAAATACACGGATATATACGCAGACCGCAAGACATTTATTGTGATCCATGATGTGTAAACATACATATAATATACACCCACACACACACACACACACACACAAATATAACCGGAGATTTCATGTTACTCTCGTTTTCCCCACTTTTCACGGCCTTCCCCTTTCCTTTCACGCCAGACAAGAATGCGTCTCTCCACACCCGGGGCCCAATCCCCTCCGTTTGAAGTCGCATCCATCTCTCCGTGCCTAGTGCCTTCCTTCTTCCCCTCCTCCGTCCATCCGTCCGTCCGTCTATCTGTCAGCCGCACTCCTCTCTCCGCCTCCCTTGCAGCTGCGTGGCGAGGAGCTACAGTCGCTTTCATTGTCCCTGACTCTTCCTCCCTTTGCCCTCACGAGTCCGCACCCGCCAACACAATCACACCTGCCACCTGCACAGGACGCTGCCTGGCCGCCAGGCTTTTCATCCTACACCCCTCCTCACCTCGCCCTGCTCCCCCCTCCCCCCATGCCAGTCCCCTGTCACTGTGGAATGGCTGGTATACGGAGGGACCGTGTGTGTGGAGGAAGGCTTTGGACAAGAGCTGCCGTTGTAGAGAGACGGACGGGACTCAGGGTCGGTCTCAAGCGGAGCCAGAAAATAATAAGTGGATGTGTTTGAGAGCAATTTTGGATGTTCCTTTCATTTGGACTTTTCACCGACTTCCCCTGTTATTATCGAGTTAGGACTGATGATGGGTGAACGTCGACCAGACTAGCGCCGTCCGTGGACCACTGGGAAAGAACCAGCCAAATGTTTTGAGTATAGGGGGAAGATGGGGCCTTGCATACGGCATGCATTTATGTATATGCATGCAGTGTGGCAAGAAGACACGGTGACAAGTGAGGGTGGTGGCTCTGTCTGGGTGATTTATGAGCGTGTACAGTGAAAGGTCCCTCTGAGCAGGATATTAATCCCTGACTGGGTGACTTCTGTAGGTGTGCACGGCTCGTGCACATTCCAGAGAGAAGAGAGTCAGATTAAAAAAAAAGGGAAGGGTGCTGCAGGTGAGCCCTCAATGTAATCAATCACCACCACGTCTACGACAAGAAGGCCCCTAGGTTCTTGTGGACTCCACCACCACTCAACCGATACCGTTTTTTCATAATTTATTATTTCAGTCAGATAAGAGAGAGAGAGAGAGAGAGAGAGAGAGAGAGAGAGAGAGAGAGAGAGAGAGAGAGAGAGAGAGAGAGAGAGAGAGAGAGAGAGAGAGCGCACATTCACTCTCAGTGTAATGCAGCAAATATTTCAGGAAAGAGAAGATAATAATCAACTTCAAGCCCAAGAGGGACCATGACAGCTCAACCACATGGGTGCCCCCAATCAACCAACCCACACACACATATACACACACACACACACACACACACACACACACACACACACACACACACACACACACACACACACACACACACACACACACACACACACACACACACATATACACACACATACACACACACATCGGCATGCCTCAGGTCTCAGCGTTTGCCACATCAGGATATAGTGCTGAACATGAATTCCGGTTTAAACAGTATTCTGCTCGTCTTAGGCCAACAGCTTAACCGCTGCGCCCCTGTGACCGGTAATCACATCCCGTGTAGCGCCGGGGGAACAAGACCCAGGCAGAAAGCAAACCCACATATACAGTATATATCAACTGAGTGTATAGATATCACACCAGACAATATACCTCCTCCAGTGATTAGTGCAGGTGCATGGGAAGACAAAAATCTGTCAGTAAAACTGTAGGGTGGGCCTTTTAGGGTAGGGTTTCCTAAAATGGGTGCCATGACACCCTAGGGTCCAGGGGTGCCGCAGAATACTTTGATAATATTTGGAATAGATCAAGATCACTTCAGTTTAACCACTTTAACCCTAACCCTCTATACTTCAGATGCTTGGTGTGCTCTTCTTCCATCTACAGCAAATCTTGTCACCAAAAATGGCAGATCTACAAGTCACAAAGTGACGCGTTGTGAGCTTGTAGAACGGCTATTTTTGGTGAACGTTACCACAAGATTAGAGATGCTGGGGTTCAAGTGGATATTTTCAAATCTGTCCTAATGGAAACTAATATTCTCTCAAGTTGTCCTTATGACATACTGTATCTTGGGGGAAATATGTTTTTTTTTTACGTCCAGTAATATGCTATAAATGTAAAGTGCCCTACAGTAACAATTGTCATTCAGGGGTGCCGTGGATGAAAAATAAATAAATTACAGGGGTGCCTTGAGCCAAAAAAGTTTGAGAACCACTGCTTTAGGGTGAGTACGTTAGAAGAAATTCAGTGTGGTACTACTGTAAAATGGTCTGCATGTACGGTCTGCATTTCTATAGCGCATTTATGCAAAGTGCTTTGCAATTTGCGTTATATTTACCTATATATTCACTCATTGACAGCAGAGGCAACCATGCAAGGTAACAGCCAGCTCGCCAGGAGGAGCAGTTAGGGGTTCAGAGTCTTGCTCAAGGACACTTCCGACATCATGAAGCCAAGAGAATCGAACCGGGGATCTTCTGGTTCCCAAACATCCACTCTAGCTCCTGAGCCCCTGTTAAATGCTAAATGATCTGCTTGAGACATGCTACAGTATATGGTGAAACAAAATGGTATCACAGTAATTATGCATAACATTGCAAGAGTGCTTCTGTGAGATTATCTCCAATCTAGGGGTGAAACAGTTCAACTAATTAATTCTAAAAAATCTATTAGAATATTTTCATGTTGCTTAGTCATCGATCGCTAAGAAGATAGGTAGTTTTCAGTGTTGGGGAGCATCATAGCTTAACTACATTTTGTTGTAGCTTGCTGGTAGTTGAGCTACATTCATATTTGTGTACCGCATCAAGTAGTTCAGCTACTTTCTGGATAATGTTTTGTAGCTTAAAGGTAGGGTAAGTGATATTTTAGTTTTTTTTTGTTTAAAAAGGTTAAAGTACTATATTCTGATAGTCATTGCTACAGAGCGTTTGTTCGGTCACAGGGGTCTCTCCAGCTCTTTAGTAAACAGAATATAGTACATTTTCAGGTAGGTGACAACATTTCAGCCAATCCGGGGTGAGCACTGAAAATGCATTTTCTGTTTAATAAAGAGCTGGATAGACATGGAGACTCCTTTTACTCAACAAACACTCTATAGCAATGAGTACTATCAGAATATAGAGCTATGTAACACTTATTTTAACCAAAGTAAATCACTTACCCTACCTTTAACTACTCAATTTACAAGCTACAATTTTGGGCAATAACATGAAATGAATATATTCATTTTGTTTTACCATTGTTCTTGTACCAGAACCCCCTTTAAAAAAGCAAGGACTGTCCCTTTTTCTTCCATTCTGATTGCTTTGAGGGCATGTCAGGGTAACCGAAAGACTCGCCCCAAAACACGCTCACCCCCATTTTCTGAGCAGACCGCTGACCCCAGCGTCGGTCCAGCCGCCCCACTCTAGCAGAACCCTCACCCCACAACGACGGTCCACTCGCCACACCGGTGCGGAATGCTCGCCCACAATTCATTTCATAGGGTCCATGGTTGTGACACATTTTAATCTAAAATGACGTTTTGGTATTCGTCCATAAAGTTCAACACTGGTGTCCCAGCCAGTGCTGCATGTGAGCGGCTTTTCAGCGTTGGCAAGGATGTTGTTACGGTCTCCAAAGAATGCAACAAACTAACAAGTGGCTCAAGGATTTCAGTGCCAAACGGAACCACCTATCTGATAAGAACTTTGAGAGACTGCTCATGTGTTGCGTAAACAAGAGATTCTGCCATGGCATCTAAAAGAATATAGGCCCAACTGTTCAGACAACGTTGATTGTTATAAAAAGGTTCATATACAAGAAAATAAAATATTATGCTCAGGCATATTTCTGCTGGCATGTAACTTTTTTGTAGAATATTATATTTTGTTTCATATACACCACATAAACTTAATTTAACTGTAGCTTTACAAACTACATTTCCTTCACGGGTAGAAATGAAGCTTGATCAAGCTACTGCCATGGTGAACTACTTGTAGCTTTAATAAACTACGCTTTCAAAGTAGCTACTCTATACTGTAATGGCAAGCAGACATTAACTCACTGGTCTGCTGGACACAGACCAAAACAGTGAAGGTGAACGTGCGGTTGGCAACAAGCCTTAGTGTGAGAATGGTGAGACTCTGTGGCTCTCTCGAAACCCAAATCTGCACTCAAACAAAAACGCCCATTGTGTGGGGCTTTCACCAGAACCGAGCATCAGCGCTAACAGACATTGTCTCCGCTTTCCTCCCCGTTGTTGCATTTACAGAATGATTATTGTACAGCCGCATACAATATGTTAACGTTATCAATGGCCGACTGGGAAAGGGGGGCCCGTTATTATTATGGAACAGGAAATGACCTGCCGTGACCCCCGGTGACCTCGTGGAAGGGAAAGCGGCGACCTCAGACTGACCCTCGTGCCGTCTCCTGTTTTGCGGTCGGACTCCCGATTGTGGACGACCTGCTCTGCTGATTGTTAAGACGTTGCTAGGTGGAGTCTGACTTCACCGAGGCCTGCAGCAGCAGTCTAGGAGCAACAATGTGCTGGAAAGTCCCTGGAAATGTAGTGTTAAGTGTTGAGGGGGGGCCTGAGGTAATGGTGGAAATATGGCAAACAATTCTATTTTGGAAATGTCCAAATGAGGTGTCGCTTTTATACGTATAGCTGGTTTATTTTTCTAACACTGCTGTACTGTAGACAGACAGTAGACAACAATACATTACTATAAGGTAAAAATGGTCCTTGGTGCAAGTGCGCCCTCCTTTGATGAGAGAAGGCCATTACTTCCTTCTGTAAGCCAAGGAAGGTTTTGAAAGGAAAAGTCGTGCAGTCTGCACTCTAGATATATTATAACTCTATGGGATGCGCCATGACACTCATGTGTGGCAAACCTTGCACCGGAAGTTCGATTTAATACATTGCAGTGGATGGAGCCAGCTGGACCAGCTCATGAACAAACATTATTTCTGAATGCGACCTTTGTCCTATAATCGTTTCTGGAATATGAAAGAAGACAAATCACAGGTTGTTTTCTAAACACTTTATTTTCGATGTGCACAGTACATACTTTTATTGAGGGATCTAAACAGCTGCAGGTATCGTTTCTGTCTCGGAGGTATCGCGAGATTTGGTCGCCAGACAGGAAATGGACAGTCTCGCGATACTTTGGCCGTTCAGAAACATACTCTGTGCTCTTTATACCTCTATAAAATGATACAGTGTGCACATCTAAAAGCAACACCGCACAAAACAATGTGTGATATGTGTTCTTTTATCTTCCTGGGCCGAGTATTATATAAAAGGTCTCAATCGTTTAGAAATAGTGTTTGTTCACAAGTTGTCCAGCGGGCTCTCATAGACTCCAATGTTATTTAAATTAACTTCCGGTACGAGTCTGCCACCCAGTGTGACGAATCTGCCGGCTGGAATTGCAGGATAGAGAAAATGACCTTGGCGTCGCTTCCTTTTAAAATAAATTCCTTGCTGTAACCATAACACAGTAGTTGCTAATCACAATCAACATGGGGAACTGAAGGGTCTGTTTTTACTTTTTTTTTATTTCAAATTTGGTAGTTTCCCGTTTCATTGTCCAACTGTCGAACTCATAACATTATTAGTGCTCTGCTGCCCTTGTCTTTCCCCCCCTTCCCCCCAAATATCACCTAATCTCAGGTATTCAGTAATCTCATGGAGGAAATGCACCACTTACAAAACCGCAAAAGATCATATAAAAAGCTTGGAAAAAAATGACAAAAGGAACAAAAAACAAAAACAAATAATCAGAAAAATGAAAGACAATCGATTTGGGCTTGACAGTATCAGAGCTTTAACGTTCCAAATATATACGCTTCAGTCAGGGGCAACTGGCAATAATAAATTGTTAAGTGCAATGATGATGGTGGCAAAAAATGGATTTTGTTAACAGCGGCCCATCATACATATGTGCCCTTGAGGACATCTCAGCCTCCAGAACCAGTAGAACATTAAGCCAGCACAGACATTAGACAACCCCAGCACAGTAATTGTCCTTACAAAACAATTAAACCTTCCGCAATCACAAAATAAAATAAAAAAAGAAATCATGAAAACGCTCTGTCAACTCTTAAGTGCGTTTAGCCCATTAAGACCAGGAACGCATCTGTGTGTCATTTTTAGATTTGTTTGGCTATTCAAAAATAGCAGATATACAAGCTCATGAGCTTGTAGATCTGCTATTTTTGAAAAGTCTTGAACATTTCTTCAAATCTTAATATATACGGTTTAAAGCGAACATTTTCAACTCCGATCTGTGGTTCTGGGGGTCCCTGGAACAACACATTTTGAGATGGGGGTCCGCGGCTAAATACATATCACTTCATTGACATGGAAAAGTTGGAGCACCACTGATATAGCAACATAAGTTAGTTAAAAAAAACTGTTCTGTAGAATGTATATTCAAAGATTTTTCAAAAATAGCAGATCTACAAACTCATAGCGCTATTTTTGAATAGCCAAAGAAATCTAAAGTGACACAGATGCGTTCGCCGAATTTAACGGGTTAAACAAATACAGCCGAACACACTCGTAAAACAACTGCTGCGCGTTATGATGATATAGCCATGGTGGAAAGTTGAGCTCCGTAATGACCCCCATGTCTCATGCACAAAGGCAGGCAGGGCACGACGCTTTGGATCTGCACCGGATTATCTACCTTTGCATAAGCAGTCTGTTCTTTGTGACTGGGTCCCCGAAGATGGAAATAATAATTCAACTTGTGTATGTGTGGGGTGGTACAAGATTTAAAATTCCATACACATGAAGGTCAGCTGAAGATAATATTTAGTTACGGTATCACGTGTATGCGCATGTATTGTATGCTCGCGTATTTTTTGTTTTCTAAGACGTGTGTGTGCAAGATGTTGGTTTAGAGGGCATCCAAGAGGCTGTCGATGCGCGTCACCAGCTCCTGTCTCTTGCCGGCGAGGGTTTTTTCGCTCTCGATGTACGCCTCCTTCTTGATCTTGCCCGCCACGAGCCGCTCCGCCTCCTGACAGGAGCGACACACCAGCTCCTTCACCTGGCCGTCGCATTTCTGCACCTCCCCCACCTGGTGGGCACACAGAGAGAGAGAGCCGGGAGCTTGAATTTTGGGGAAGTTACTTGCGAAATGTTATATATAATATACTGCATGGGTCTTCAACTGGGGGTCCGGGACCCCTAAGGGGTCCTCATTGTTACTACAGGGGGGGGGGCTAGCATTTTTTTGTTGCTTTTATTTTTATGTCTGAAAATAGATAAACATGATGTGTGAACAAAAACATTTAATTTACACAACACATATGACAGTGCTGTCAAATTAATCCACTATATATATACACAATTCTATACAATAGGTAGTGGGGGTCCCTGTTTTTCCTCCCTCTCAGCTAAGGGGTCCTTGGCCTTAAAAACAGACACAGACACCCGATATGCTGGTACATATACTGTATATATTATGTTTTATACTGTATGAAATTACATATTACTTTCAATTACAAGTATTAAGTTACAGTACAATATTCTTTCCTGTGCCAAGCAATGTGTCTTTTGAGTTACTTTCACAAAACCCCTTCAAATTAAGCGCAAAAAGAACTAGGCACAATATTAAATGAAAGACGGAATAGAGAAAAGCAAATACCTTTTCGGCCAGGTCGGACCCCTCGGCCTTGAGGCGGGCCTGCAGGGAGCTGATGTCGTTGGTGAGGGTGCGGTGGTCGGCCTCCAGCGTCTTGCGGCCGCTGTTGAGCGCGCCCGTGTCCCGCGACTGCTTGTAGCGGTTCACCACCTCGTCCATGTGGCGGTACAGTCCCAGACGCTTGTTGACCAGGGTCAGCACCTGCTCCGTGATGGACGCCACCTTCATACGCACCTCAGCCGCCGGGTCCTAAATAATCAGAGACCGATGGAATTTAGTGTTGATTTTGACAGCAAATTTTGATTCAGTTTTAGTCATAGTCTTTTGAAATAAAATTCAATTTAGTTGTAGTCATATTTTAGTCATCTGAAATGTTTTAGTTTTTGTCTAGTTTTAGTCCACAAAATATCATAAGATTATAGTCCACTAAATCTACAGTTGATTTAGTCGACTAAAATGTATTTTGGCGGTGCCTTGATGGCGTCGTAATGGCTGATTTTACACTTGGTTGCATACTGAAAACAGCAGATCTACAAGCTCACAACGCGTCGCGCTGCGATGCGTTGTGAGCTTGTAGATCTGCTATTTTCACAGCGCAACACCCGAGCGCAACCAAACATAAGATGACTTGTCTTTTAATTCTACTGGATCTCTTCTCCACTAGTCCCTCACTAACATTTTAGTCTAGTTTGTATTTGTTGACAAAATTGTCAATACATTTAGTCTTAGTCTTAGTCATCATAGCTTAGTTTTTATTTCGTTTCCGTGGAAAAAAGGTAGACGAACATTTTTCATCATAGTTTAGTCGCCGAAATCAACACTGATGGAAGTATATCGTTACTGTCGGGGCAGAAACCTCTTCATCTCAATATTCTAACTTTGTGGGTTTTTTTGTAAATGAATTGCCCTAATTGATCATAGCAACTACAACGTCACTACAGCGTCACACAAAGGTAGCAGAACCCCAAGCTCGGAAACGTGGCGCGAAGCAACGCGCTTTGAGCTTGTAGATCTGCTACTTTTGACATTTTTGAATTTGAATCCTGAAAGATTAGTTTTGGACATATGTGGTTTCCACCAGATGATATACAGTACATACATTTAATACTTTAAAATACTGTACGTCTGTAAGGAAGAGAAAGGCCTCAGAACGTTCTGGGAACAATAAGGAAAGGAAGGGAAAAGGTGAAATAGCTCACAAGTTCACAACGCATCACGAGTTGTGAGCTTGTGAGTATTTTCCGCAGAAAGAGAGAGAAAAAAAAAGAGACAAGAGAAACACAAAGGAAGACAAAGAAGACTAGACTAGGACAACAAGAACTCGTTGACACCGTCAGTCGGTCACATGCATAGAATGCCATGAGCACTGACGTACCTTTGTGATAGCGAAGTCCAGGCGTACGTAGATAATGACGGTGAAGAAGAGGATGTAGAAGGCCCCTACGACCAGAAGAGGCTCCTGCAACATCAGGATCTTATTGAAGGTATAATGGACCTGGTTTACATGGGGAACAAAGAAAGGAGGGAAAGAAACAAGTTTAGTTTTTTTTTATGGTGCACAATTTTTCAGAAGTAAAATTCATATTGCTAAAGAACCTTCTAAAGGTAAGGACCTTTACAACGTTCTTTAGCAATATGAATTTTACAATCTATTTTTGAACCGTTCTCATGAATACGTCCACACAGAAATTACACAGCGATAAAGTGATGCCATTTTCATTGGGAATGAGGTAGGTTTTTTATTGCAAATAAAGGCATAAACCTGTATGAATGAGGCATCACCTATATGAATAGTTTGATGTGAAATAATCACCAGTATATTTTAGCATTGCTACTTCGTCTCGCCCCTGGTGTGTTAACGCCATAAAAACTGGTCAAACATTGGCCAAATAATATAAGAAAGAGGCAATATGCCTCTATCTTATATTATTATAATATAAGAAAGAACGTTGCGAGACATTGTGAGCTTGTAGATCTGCCATTTTCACAATGTTTATCTATGGAAACCGAGGTTGAGAAACGGTGTTCTAGACGGCTTGGCCTTTGTCCATGCATCATAACTTTAACTGTTGCTGTTCATTTTCAGTTTCAAAGTGACAATGGCCAATTCCACTCTGGTCATGGAAAAAAACACAGCTCATAACCCTATAATATAAAATGTACTTTCCTCCTCAATTAAATTCCCTTTCATTCCCAGTCAGCTTACCACGACGTCCTGGATGTGCTGCTCTACCAGATTGGTCTTGGTGGCGACCAACACTGGCCTGCCAAACGTGTCCAGGTACGTGTAGTGCAGCTGGTCTGGCATACGGTCGATTGGGTACGGCGTGTCCACGTGGATGTTTCTAATACAATATAGACGGAAATTAGGATCAAATCAACATGCAAAAAAGCACAGCAAACATTGTGTGTGAATATACTGACATAAATATTGGAAACGTTACCTGGCGCCCTCGGGCAGGATGAGTTTGACTGTGAGGGAATCAATGACCTGGTCATCGTACACATGGTCAACCAACCTCATCTTCAGTGCATATTGATCACCTTTCAGACAAAAAAGGATGCAATATTAAACAAGTATCACTCACAAGAAAATACATTTTGTGATTCAAATCCATGAATTAATTACTGAGAATAAAAGGCAATTCCCCCCCAAGATCTCAGGCTGCATAGGTCACAAACACATGGTTTTAAAAGAGTAGCCAAATTATGTTAATACAGCCTCTTGGCTTCTGTTTTAATTCCAAACTACCATAAAACGAGCCCTAAAAATTGACTTATAGCAGACGACTTAAAAAAAACTCGTTATCATTATTATGTAACGTTAATTAGATGATTTAAACTGGCTTAATGCTGGCGGGAAGAAAACAGAGAGACTGCATTAAAAGTAAGAAGATTTTGGCTAAACTTTTCATCTTTACAACATGACAATAATTGCAATTGTGACCTACAGTGTGTGGAAGAGCCTTTATTTGCGACCACTGTTGCAATAGTACCGAGTTTTTAATTGCTTCTCTACAAATTCACGCTGGCTATGTTAGCAGCAGTACTGGTCAGAGCTAGGGCTGCACAATGTATGGATTATTAGTGATATCATTATCTGCATTAAACATAGCAAAAAGCTGCGATAACTATACAAGCTACAACATGTTTAGAGGCATACTTCACATGACTGCCTTGTGTTGTAAATGTATTTTGGCAAAAACAATACAAAAAATGCACACAATCTGCATCATCATAGAGAACCAAAGTCCTGACGTCACTGCCGCTAGAGGGCGCTATCCCCCTGGGTCACTGTATTATTTTTCTTAATTATTTAAAGGTAGGGTAAGTGATTTTCTTTGGTTAAAATAAGTGTTAAATAGCTCTATATTCTGATAGTACTCATTGCTATAGAGTGTTTGTTCAGTAACAGGAGTCTCCTTGTCTCTCCATCTCTTTATTAAACAGAAAATGCATTTTTGTTTCAGATTCAGTTTCATTTCCAATTTTATCCAACCAGGACAGAGAACTCAATCAGGATACAGAATAAACAAGTGAAATTGGAAGTGATGACACTAAGAAATGAGCAGACACAATTGGAACTGGAACACTATACAAATTAAGCTTAAAAATGGGTACTTTCTCCTGATTGGCTGAGATTTTGACACCTACTGAAAAATGTAATTTCTGTTTATTAAAGAGCTGGTAACTGAACAAACACTCTATATCAATGATTACTATCAGAATATAGTATTTTAACCTTTTAACAAAATACTTTTTGTTTTAACCCAAAAATATCACTTACCCTACCTTTAATCAATCGTTAATTAATCATTCCAAGCTTTAGCTTAGTGGCTCCATTATTCCCCGGAGGGAATTCTTCCTCGTTATGACATGATGATAACCCGTGACTGACCCAACTCACCCAGCATGTAGAGGTACTCATAACTTGGCAGGTTGTAGCCGATGATGTAGTGGGTCTTCCAGCCGCCGAACAGAGGGAAGCGGGGCCTGACCTCGACCTCCACAGAGTCCTCCAGAACCTGCAGGTGCGACGTGGAGATGTTCCCGATCTCGTCCCGGTAGTACACGTCCTGGGCGGAAGCAGGGAGGATAGTCTGTCCAGAAGGGGAGTAGAAAGAAGACACAATCAATCATCTTTCATTAAATAGTTACACCAGCAATTCTTATCTATTATTTATAATAATGAATTGCATTGTAATAGCGCTTTTCTAAGTACTTAAAGTGCTTTACAATGGTTCATTCATTCATGCATACATTGGGAGGTGAAGCGGCGAACAGTCGGCGCCAGCTTCCTCACTTCCCACATTCACACACCGATGGTGGCAAGCTAGCGCCGACTGACTCCTTGGAGGCAACGTAGGGTTCAGCGTGTTCCCCAAGGACACTTCGACATGTGGACAGGAGGAGCCGGGATTCGAACCGGCAACCCGCGGATTATTGGACGACCTGCTGTACCTCCAGAGCCACAGCGTCGGTTAGTTTTTTTTAACAAGCACAGACTATGTACAGGTCCATGTGTTACACCAAAACTGGTGATCTACTGAATGATCCGATCACACATGTTGCAGTGGCTTTGTAGACTACTGTAGCGTGGTCTGTCCGGATTAATGTCGTCTTCTTTGATTTTGTTTAACAAACAAGGCTGTTAAACAAATTGCATGTCTTATGCAAAATCCTTGCACACATCCTTTGCATAGGAGGCAACAAAACATTACCTGTTTATTTAGACAAGCTACATACATTTTGATGTAATGTTGGGAAAGCATTTTTATAATAACCTTCGCAAATGTCTAAAACAAACATTTGCCACCGTAACCACAACAACCAGTCAACCTGTTGATGACAGGCAAACGCACAATAGGTGATATAACCAGGGATGCGTTGGTCTTGGGATGTAACATGCCGTTTAGCCATTTTTTGAGCAGGAGCACGCATCGATTTAAATTAAAACAACCCTTAATTCACACCTCAACAAAGTTTACAAAGGCTCCCGACTGCCGGGTGTCACACCAGCACGAATTAACATAGGAATGAGCCTAAATGCATATCAATTGTCCATTGTGTGGCGTGTAGTGTAGGTGTTAAGCGAAGTGCAAGTGACGTCTTTAAAAAAAATCATCATTAACAAAATCACCAATACAACACTGGATATAACACAAGGCCGGCACAATGAAGCTAACATGTAGTCCTCTACAACGTTATTTTCACACATCGGCTCAACTCGTTTACGACAACGAACGCCTGCCGATTCGTTCGATTTGGTGCTTCCTCCTGTGGGGAAAATCCAACGCACCTTTAAGGATTTGACAGATGAGATGCCGCTGTCAGACTGCCTCTGGTAGTCGTAACGTGAGAACGGTCCCTTCAGGTAGGCTCCTGTGTGCCTCAGGTCGATGGTCTCCTCCACGGCGATGTTGCCCCAGTGAGACACCTCGATGGTGCGTGTGATGCTGCTGATGGTGAGGAAAGGTGTGTTGTTTTCATAATGGATCTTCATCGCATCCTAGAAAAGACAAAAAAGGTTCAGACTACAAGTCAACGTAGTTCAATTTAACTACTTTCAACCTGGCGACCCCACTTCGTCATATCATAGGCAAAAACCTTCGGAAAAATTGTGAAAATAGCAGTTCACAACACGTCACATTGAGACCCGCTGAGAGCTTGTAGATCGGCTATTTTCGGCATTCGTCGTACGACAAAGTATATATAGGACTTAATTGGTTAACTGCCTTCGTATTTGGACATGTTTATTTAAGTTTGTTCATTTATTTGACATGGACATCACAATCACATCGGACGAACCAGATGCATTGTTTAAAGCGTATATAGCACGAGTGCTAGTTTTCAACACCTGTCCACAGGAGGCTTTTCTAAAATAGAAACCATAACAACCATAGTAACTTGTATAGTCAGTAACTATACATGTGAGCACAGTTGATTTGATTTCAACCATAATTTTAGTACTCTGTTAAACACATTACCATCCGTCTCTAGTTTAAGAACCGTAGGCAAAGAGTTCCAAAGGTTTACCCTCTTTACTGAGAAGGCAGACTGTCCGAATGTGTTCTTGCTCATGGGAACAATACAGTCACCATTTGTTGATGACATAATACTTGTCAATCCAGGTCAGCGGAACTGTACCTCACTGAATGGAGCGATGTCACGGAAGGGTCCGTACTCCAGGCTCTCGTCGCTCTTGCTGGGGTTGCCCAGTTTGGTGTAGGTCTCCACGGTCTTGGAGGCCAGGCGGACGCGGGTGGTCTGGCTCCGGGTGGGGTAGGGGGAGTAGAAGTAGTGGTTGCCCTGGAAGACCACCAGCTGACGCTCGGCCTGGGTGATGTGTGTCGGGAAGGGCCTCAGGACGTGGCTGTACACCATCTCCACTTTCACTCTCAGCTTGGCGCCTCCCGCCAGACTGGAGGGCAACAGCACCTTGTAAAACACCCCACTGCAAGACAAAGGAAGAAACAATGCTTTACTACAGGTAAGCATAGGTGTCGTGAGAGCGCTTTTCATTGAGGATTTCCTTTAACGCTGCACGGTAAAACCAGTGGTAATTTAACTCTGAGAATATAAAACAAGTAAAACAAACTTTATAAAACAGACACTTGGACCACATGTATCAGTATCACCGTGGGAAAGGCAAGTTCAGCATTTTCATCATATCGTTATATGGAATACAAGAACGCACACCCCCAAAACACTATCACCCCGGGTCAAATCCGGCGACTTCAGAACGGTCGCCACCAGGTATTCCTAAACGTAACCTCAGTAAAACTATGCCTAACCCTAAACTTATTCCTAACCTTAACCTCAGTAAAACAAACACAAGAATACAAGACCGCTGGGGGCGAGCGGTCCATGAAAAGAATGGGGGCGTGTGTGTTTTGGGGTGAGCGTTCCCAGTTACCGTTCCTATGTATTAGCATTCTGAATGATTTTGATTTTCTTAGAATGGCAGGGTAAGAAGAGTGCTCACTTTGGTTATGCATTGCTTTTTAAAACAAGCAGATATCGCATACCATTCTGAGTTACTTGTTCGTCGAGGCAATCAGGAACTACTTTCCTGTAGAAAGAGTCTTGTAGTGACATGTTAATAAAAAATATTTTAATTGGGGATATGCCTATGATTTTCATTCTATATTTGGTAACCGTTCTATAAAAGCCCCAAAAGAACATGCTTTACAATTTTAGAAGAGGGTTGTAGGCACTCATGCCTAACAATGTCCTATAACTATTCTGAAATCCCTGTTAACCAGGGCTTCTTGCTTTAATAAATCAAAGTACTATTCCTAAGTAAATAGCAAGAGGTTCCTGGATATTGTTTACATATGATTGCCTCTGGCACATTTCCATTAGATTGGTCTTTGCTTTCCCTCACACACACAGAGGAGAGAACATGATTCATTTCTTACCTTTGTCCATGAATTGTCGTCTGCTTGAGCTCCAGAGTGCCATCCTCTTCCTCATCACCCTTCACCTGGGGAAGCACAGTTGTTTTAGCATGACACATTAAAGCACTTCTATAGACGAATCCACAGAGCGCTGCGGTGTCAGACTCCTGCTGCGGTGTGCATTCTGACACCAAGGTTATGATTGTGCCTGGGGAGCGTTCTGTGGATTTGTCTATAGGAGCTGCAGGTATGCATTTTATTCCCATTTAAAAGACATAGTCAAGTCAGCATGGAAGATGCAGAGGCGCAGTCAGTGCATGCAAATCCATAGAGGAATGCATTTTGTAATAAAAACAGATCCATTTTTAGCTGACCTTGTATTGTAAACTGTACTTCTTCCATGTGCTTTTTCTCTGCAACCTTCTACATAAAGTATTCAATCAATCAATCCATCCATCTAACTATTCTGTCTACACTACATACTGCATTTAAAACAGTATTTAATACGGTGGTATTACGCTGAGTGTACAAATGGAACCAAAAGGACCTCTATGGAATCGCTTTGGTTCAATAACTTCCATTTTAAACACACTCAGCGTTATGGGAGGGGGTCTGTGGCCTAATAATGCCTATCTGAATACACAGACAGGACCCCAATGGAAACAAGCCATAGTGCTTTCTTGGGTTTATCCTTTTAGCATCCTTTTGTATGACACTGTACTTCTGTGCTTTTTTTGGTGCAAACTGTTAATAAAGTATTCAATCAAACAATCAAACAAACAGGGGGATCCTTGAGATTAAACAGTTTGTAAAACCACTGGTATATAGATCATTGGTTCTCAAACTGGGGTCCGGGGACCCCCAGCCCCAGGGGTCCTTGAGGGGGTTCCAGGGATAAATGATGGATAGGAACCAAATGGACCCCTTGGGTGGTTGTAACTCTGAGAGTGTACAAATGGAACCAAATGGACCCATCCTTGGTCTAATGCAGGGGTTCTCAAAGTGGGGTCCGGGGACGCCCATGGCCCTATGTATATCAGCTATTTTCAAAGCATCTTGACATTCTTTGAAAATGTCTATTTTTTTTAATTTTCAGATGGGGATCCGCGGCCAAATACACATTCATTTAGGGCAGGGGTCTTCAACAGGGGGTTCGGGACCCCTAGGGGGTCCTCAGAGTTACCACAGGGGGTCCGCCAAATCTTTGTGTGATATGATTTTTTTTTACCTTAACCACTTGAACCCTAGCATCCTTTTTCTGAGGAGAACTCCAGCAAAAAATATTATTATAATTTTGGCAAAGAGGTGTTTGGTGTAGAGGGAAAAAAGGGAAGACCAAGTAAACAAAAAAAGTTGAATCGGAAACACAATTTCATACAATATAGTGGGGGTCCCTGCTTCATCTCTCTCTCTCAGCTAGGGGGTCCTTGGCCTGAAAACGTTGAAGACCCCTGATCTTGACATTCTTTGAAAATGTCTATTTTTTTTATTTTTCAAAATATTTTCAGATGGGGATCCGCGGCCAAATACACATTAATTTAGGTGTCCATGACATGAAAAAGTTTGAGAACCACTGATATATAGATATATAGTTTTCTTTTCATTCATAGTGGAAGTGGGCAGGCCTCCCTCCTCTCTCACTACACGGAAGTAGCCGCCCAGAGCATACGTGTCAGTCGGCTACTGTCTGACACAACACAGCGTGCAGGAAGCATAATCCTGGTGCATATACTGCTTTGAATGAATTATGTTTTTTAATGTGTTTTATCCATGTCTGTTCTGCTCACAGCAGTGATGTTACATTCATTCATTTGGTGCAAATCCACCAACACAGAACAACAGTAACATTTCATACATTCAAGTGGAAACACAACATTAGCATTGCTTCCTCCAGCTTGCATAGATAGAGTCCATTAGCTTCTTCTATCAGAACTGAACTTATAAGTTCTGATCGAATGCATTTCGGATGATGAATGAATCACTAGTTTGAACGAACACTTCTGCGGGTCGATTCGAATCAAATGCTGCGGCCCCAATATTTGACATTTTGTCTCTCACACACTCTCACTGTCATGCACTCACACACCCGCTAGCCGTTGATGCTAACAGTGTGTTGCCAGATTTTGAGAGAGAAATGAGCAACCTGTTTTGTGAAAACAAGGCCAAAATAAGCAACCAAGAGCGCCTTTAAAAGTCGGATATTTGAAAATAGCAAATCTACAAGCTCACAACGTATCTGCTATTTTCAAAAAAAATCTTGGGAAAAAATAGTGAAATATTTTTGAAACATTTACACAAATCTTATTTGGGGTCTCTGCTGGCACAACATATTTTTAGATAAAAGTGCCACAAACAAGTACATATTAATTTGGGGGTCCTTGAAATACAAACAACATTGGGAAACAAGCACAAATAAAGCAACTACACTTAAAAGGCCAGTCCAGTGAGTCCACACCAATGCAACTCCTTGCAACATGCAGTTCCTTGCAAGTTGCAACCCTTATCCCCAATGGTAGGTTGCAAGGAGTTGCATTGGCGTGGACTGGCCTTGAAACCGTTTTGTTGCAAGGAGTTGCGACCATAGTTGCATTGGTGCGGTCTGGCCATTAGAAACCAGCCCAAAAGAAACCCCACCGCAACCACCAATATTTACAAGCAACTTTACAGGAAAAAACAGCCCGCGGTCGCTTACAATAAGCGGACCTGGCAACACCTGCTAGCAGTGGGTTCATAGAATGCTACACTCATGCATTATGACCAACGGACCCGGATCATTCATAAGGCCCCTCAGTCAGTCAGTCAGTCTCTCACCGAGGCTCCTATGTAGGCCAGGTGCGGCGCCAGATCGGGCTCCACCGCCAGGGTGAAGCTCTGCACGGCCGCGTCTCCCTGGTTGGACAGCAGCAGCTCCGCGGTCATCTTGGCCAGATGGGTGCTGAGGTCCACCGTCCTCTTCACCTCCTCGTTCAGGAGCTCCGCTGTCACCGTGGAGGAGGCCAGGAGCAGGAGGAGGACACACCGCCCTGGGGACATGCTTAGAGTCATGGTGGCGGGTTGACCAGTCCAGGAGGTTCTAGAGCTTGTTGTTGGGTATTAAGAAGCTCCAAGGTAGAAGAACAGAGGGGGGATTCAGAGAGAGATGTCGGTAGAGCAGCGAAGAAAGGCCGCGCTGCGCCGCTCTACTACAAGACAAGGATGACGCTTCATTCAGAGCCCGACGTGATGACGCAATGACGGCGCACGCACGCCACCCAGTGTTGCCAGATCTTTGCGAGAGAAATATGCAAACCAGGTCTATGAAAACAAGCCCAAAAGAAGCAAGTAGGCCAGTGGTTCTCAAACTTTTTCATGCCAGCAGCCAAGAAGGACCCCCAAATTGATATGTATTTAGCTGCGGACCCCCCCCCCCCCCCCACACACACACATTTCAGGGACCCCCAGAAGCAAAGATTTTAGTTGAAATGTTTCGCTTTAATAAAAAATACATTTTCAAAGATTTGCACACATTTTCAAGATTTTTCAAAAATAGCAGCAGATCTACAAGCTCATAGCGTGGCACTCGGTGCCGCGCTATGAGCTTGTATAGCTGCTATTTTTGAATAGCCCAAGTATAAAATATGGATTAAGTGGTTAAAAAAGATTGTGACGCTAATGAGGTTGCTGTCCTATGAGTCCTGTTGAAAATAGCCGATCTACAAGCTCACGATGCGATGCGCTGTGAGCTTGTAGATCTGCTATTTTCAAAAGAAAATGAGAAAAACGTGGGATATTTTTGGAAATATTTTAACAACACAAATCTTGAATGGGGGTCCCTCCCTGGCACAATTACATATTAATTTTGGGGTCCTTGACATGAAAATGTTTCAGAACCACTGGTTTAAACAACATTTAGGAAACAAGCCCAAATAAGCAACTACACTTTAGAAACAAGCCCCAAAAACCGCAACCCACAACTGGCAATATTTACAAGCGACTTTACAGAAAGATAAGCCCAAAGTCGCTTATAATAATTGGACATGGCAACACTGCACGCCACGCTTGGCGCACGTCGCACTCCCCGACCCGACATAGAACTGGAAACAATAGAACTCTCAGACCACTTTCAGTCTACTCTGGTATTCTTATTTTTTTTAATTTGAGCAAAATATGATCAGAAAATGTGCTAAATCAGGAATTACATTTTGTAGTAGGCCTAGGATATGGTATGTTTGAAATCTTAAAGCCATTAAGACCAAAATATGATGTGGTAAATATAGTGTGTTTTGATTCTTATAGTCTTATAACCTAGAGTCATTTGTAATATAGTAGTATATACAAATGACTCTAGGTTATAAGACTAAAGGAATAGCAGGAAATACGTATATTAAATATACGTATTTCCTGCTATTCCTGTAATATTCTGTCGGTAGGCTAGATATATTTCTATTAACAAAAAGACAGAAGGAAAATATTTGCATGACTGCCTGCCAGGCCTGGAATTTCAATATTTTAGGGGCGAGGTCCCACATGGAGATAGCATAGACATGCTCCATTTTTCACATAATTGAAACAATGTACACAAAGCTGTCAGAACAAGCATCAAGGTAGTGGGTGTTCTTTTTCCACAGTGCCATATTAATGCTTGTTACAAAAACAAAGTATGTAATCTCAGACAGTCTAGTAAACATTCTGTTCTTCCTCAACAATTGTAATTGTTTACTGGTGTGGTGGTTGCTCAGGAGCTAAAGCGGCCGCTTGAAACATAAGGTTCCTGGTTTCGGTCCCCGGCCTCCCCTGGTTAGTGTAAAGGTGTCATTGACCAAGACATTTAACCCCTAACTGCTCCTGATAAGCAGGTTGGTGCCTTGCACGTTTTCAATTCAATTCAATTCAATTTTATTAAAGTGTCAAATCACAACAAGTTGTCTCAAGACACTTTACATGTAGAGGAGACCCGACAGTCCCACCCTGAGCAAGCAATGTTGCGACAGTGGCAACGAAAAACTCCCCCTTAACTGAAAGAAACGTCAGGCAGACCCTAGGCTCTAGGGTAGGGGCCTTCTGCCTCGACCGTGTCTGGGGGAAAGAAGAGAGAGAGAGGGAGAGACAGACAGACAGAGGAGAGACAGAGAGAGATACAAGTAGTAACAATAACAATAGTAGCAAGTATAATAGTGTAAGATAGTATATGATAATATAATATAGTACAACAATAATGTGTATACAGTATATAATGGTATAAGAATGTTAAGATAATGTGTGTATAGTGTAATGTAGTAGGAATCCACGGTCGTGCTCCATGGAGAGGCCCGGTCCGCAGTCACACTCTTGATCTGCAGCTGGGGGTCCGTAGTGACAGTCCATGGAACTGCGACGTGGGAGATAAAAGAAACTCCGGGGAGCAGGTCCCCGGGAGTAGAATTAGTGGCAGGCCTTACTAGAGCGTGAATCCGTACAGTGTAAATTACAATCGCACCAGTGGGACACAAACCCACACAACCAAAAGGGAGGACGAGAAGAGAGAGGACGAGAGGAGATACTGTGGACACAATGATGTTCTGGCTGGTTTATAATAGCCTGGTAAACCCTCCCTCCAGAAATCTAATTTTCATTTGATTTAACTCCTGAAATCAAATGAAAATTAGATTTCTGGAGGGAGGGTTTACCAGGCTAGGTTTATAAGGCTCGATGAGTTCTTAGAGATACACTGGTGCCTGTCCATTGAGAGCCTTGTATGTGAGGAGGAGAACCTTAAACTCTATTCTGTATTTAACCGGGAGCCAGTGCAGAGAGGCCAGTGAAGGAGTGATATGATCTCTTCTTCTGGTTCCTGTCAGTATGCGCGCAGTGGCATTCTGGACTAGCTGCAGGCTATTTAGGGACTTACTTGGGCAGCCTGAGGTATGTATTATGTATTGTCATCCCTTTTCACCTATAACTCTTAATTCTGTGCGCATTCTTAATGATAAAGGTTTTGGAAATGTAAAAAGAAAATGACTTGAGATATGCTATGAGTATTACTGCAGATGTTGCTACTATTATCAGTTATGTTACTAAGACTATTACTGTGATACTATTACTATATTTGTCTGTATGTACAGGTATATTCTATTTTCTTTCTAGTATCTATACTTTGACTCAAGTACTGAGGTTGAGTACTTTGTCCACCACTGGTCACTCGCTGTATGTCTCACCTTTGAAACTGAGCCACGACTCACTTCTGCTTCTGTAATGAGCTGCGTTTTAAGTGCTAGGCTTTTAAAATCTTCCTTGAAGTAGATTGATGGATTGATAGATAACAGAAAATAAAACAATAAAATGTCATAAATGTGTGGCGGAAAGTAACTAAGAACATTTACTCAAGTACTACTTTGAGGTACCGGTATGCAGTTTTACTTTTACTTTATACTTTTACTAATTATTTGAAAACTTTAGTTTGGTTACTTTGCAGATTTTAATTATTAATACAAAACCCCAGCCCACTATTCTATATATTTAAAGGACCATGACACTTTGGTACAGGTTTGGCTTGTGTAGTTACCTTGCCATGATAAAAAGATTAAAATAAATGCTCCATTGATTAGAAATTGATAATTCAAAATATGCTCCTAATTGAACATTGTACGGTGAAACAGCTCTCAAAGTCATTATTTTAGCCTGTAAACAGACACAAGCAAAGCTTCTGACAGTATAAAACAGCACACAACCCAGTACTGTTTGTTTTTTAAATAAAAATGTCAACTTTCCTGTTGATTTTACAATTTGAAGTTGTGGATCCAGATCCACAGATCCAGTCTAATACAAATAGACAAAGGGTCCTTGGCCTGTAAATCGTTGAAGACTCCTTAATTATATATAAGGAAGATGTTAATTATATGAAGATAAGGAAGATTTAAGTAAGAAATCTTAGTACTTCTTACAACCACCGCTGTCATTTGATTTTCATTTGAACATAAACGTAATGCTGATGTTGTTTCCATCCTTCTCTTCAGAATGCTACTGAGAGCTGACATCCGCAGAAGCCTTGTGCTGTCGGTCTACAACATCACCTTTGTGATGGGCTTCCCAGCCAATGTCTTTGCCTTCTGCATCTTCTTCAGGAAGGTGAGACAGAAAGCCAAGCCCATTGACATCCTGCTCCTAAACCTGATCATCTCTGACCTCCTCTTCCTCTCCGTCCTGCCCTTCAAAATCCACGAGGCGGTAGACAACATGGAGTGGAACATGCCAAGATTCCTATGTCCACTGTCCCGATTTGTGTTCTTTGGCACCATTTACAACAGCATCTTGACTCTAACTGCAATCAGTGTTGACCGTTACCTCGCAGTAGCCTTCCCTGTCAAGTACAAGCAACGTAAACTGCCTTTGTACGCAGTGCTGGCTAGTTTATTCTTTGTGGTCCTAATTTTCACACATGGCAGTCTAATTTACATCATGGATGCAGGCTCTCAGTCCAACCGCACCATTGATCAAACAGATTTGATCAAGCAGGTTTGTTATAAAGGGTTTTCACAACAGCAGCTTGATGTATTGTTGCCTGTGCGACTGGAAATCTTCCTGGTGTTGTTTTGTGTGCCATTTCTCATATGCAGCTTCTGCTACATCAGCTTTGTCCTAATACTTTCCCGAAGGTCCAACATCGACACCAAGAAGCGCTCCAGAGCAATTGGCCTGGCTTTGGCGACGCTGGTGGAGTTCATCATCTGTTTCGCTCCATACAACCTGTCTCATGCTGTGGGGTTTGCACATTGGAACAACCCCCCATGGCGTGAGCTTGCCCTCCTTACTAGCACCTTCAATGCCTGCCTGGACCCTTTTGTCATCTACTTCTCCTCCACTGAACTCAGAAGAGCATTTGGAGTCCTTCTACAGAAGCTGTCAGGGAGACTGGAGAGGCTGCGGTGTTGTCCCAAGGTTCTGCACTGCCCCTGGCTGTCCGGCTCAGGACATCACCATGCAACGCAGAATGCAGAAAGCTCAAATGACATGTCGGCTACCTGTTAGTCTACTGCTATTAGGCCTGCTCATTGTTCCACCTGTATTGTGTGTATAAAGAACGTTTTCAGACTTGCTTCAAACCTGTGTTCACGCAATTGTTTATGGTACATTAATCATTACGGGGCCAGAGCTCTGCTCTGGAACCGTATTGTTATTGGCAGTATTCTGTCACTTCTTCTTCTGCCACTTTTCGCAGTTCTGGCTGAACCGTGCAGTCGCTTTTTACGAAACTCGGCCATATGGTAGATGGTCATGAAAAACGATAAAAAAATAATTCTCACAATCTTTCGTCAAAAGGTGGCGCTATAGCACTCAATTGAAAGTGCCAACTTTGAACAGGTACAACTCATGCCCTGTTTGACCTAGAGCCATGAAACTTGGATACACATATGCGTCTCCTCATGCTGAACAACTTTCACCCTCTGACTTTTGACCTCTGACCTTTAGATCTCCCACCATTTTGAATTATATGAAAAACAGTCATTGGCTCCTAACTTTTGCATTTTTTCACTTATGGAAAATCCGTTGGAAATTTTTGTAGGCAGAGGTCCAAAGTTCAAGTGTGAAACGTTTCGTGCAGATTGCTCAAAAATCCCAGGAGGAGATAGATTTTAACTATTACAGTTTTATGAACATTATTCATCTGTGCCTAAAACATACATGCAGACTCACATTTCTTTGAAACTTTGCAGAAATGTACAGGGTCATTCCAAATATCACTGAAACCAATCTTACTCCAATTGGCCAAAAGGGGGCGCTATAGCAATTTTTTGAAAAGGCAGACTTTAAACAGGCATAAGTCATGCCTCGTTTGGCCGAAAGTCGTGAAACTTGCTTACACATGTGCCTTGACTCATGAGGAACACACGTATCGATTTGACCATTAAGCTCCGCCCTTAGATTTTCCGCAATTTTGAGCAGTTTGAAAAATACTTGTTTTTGCCAGTTCTGGCTTAACCGTGCATGCGCTTTTTACGAAACTCGGCCATATGGTAGATGCTCATGAAAAACTACCAAGAAATAATTCTCACACTCATTCGTCAAAGGGTGGCGCTATAGCACTCAATTGAAAGTGCCAACTTTGAACAGGTACAACTCATGCCCTGTTTGACCTACAACCATGAAACTTCGATACACACATGCGTCTCTTCATGCCCGACAACTTTCGTGGTCTGACTTTTGACCTCTGACCTTTAGATCGCCCACCATTTTGAATTATATGAAAAACAGCCATTGGCTCATAACTTCTGCATTTTTTCCCTTATGGAAAATCCGTTGGAAATTTTTGTAGGCAGAGGTCCAAAGTTCAAGTGTTAAACGTTTCGTGCAGATTGCTCAAAAATCCCAGGAGGAGATAGATTTTAACTATTACAGTTTTATGAACATTATTCATCTGTGCCTAAAACATACATGCAGACTCACATTTCTTTGAAACTTTGCAGAAATGTACAGGGTCATTCCAAATATCACTGAAACCAATCTTACTCCAATTGGCCAAAAGGGGGCGCTATAGCAATTTTTTGAAAAGGCAGACTTTAAACAGGCATAAGTCATGCCTCGTTTGGCCGAAAGTCGTGAAACTTGCTTACACATGTGCCTTGACTCATGAGGAACACATCTATCGCTTTGACCAGTAAGCTCCGCCCGTAGATTGTCCGCAATTTTGAGCAGTTTGAAAAACACTTAAACCCAGGATTTTTCAGCTATTTGCGTGAAACTGTATCATCTGTGTAATCTCCTTTTTCATAGTTCCTTGTCTGTTGGTCCAATGGCGTCTCCCTTAAATGAGTGCCTCACAATCTCAAGGTCGCCAGTTCAAGCCTCACTTGATGCAGACTTAATTTAAGTTGAATTGCAAACAACATGACTGTATCAATGAATACATGTGGAAATGGTAAAGATAACCTGAAATGCTTATTTGAGAGTACGATTTCTCAATGTATGACATACTTCATTCTGAAAATAGCCGATCTACAATCTCAAAACTTTTCAGATAGCAACGTGTTTCTGAGCTTGTAGATCGGCTGCTTTCACTGTTTTCGGTAGCGAGGAGACATACAATTTCTCTATTGGTAAATGGTTTGTGAACGAGTGATCTTAGTGTTGGCTTGGTTCATGACAGAAGGCAAGAGTTTATGATCTTCAACAGACAACATCAGCCTGGACAAAGCTATAGCACTATAGGTAGTGTTGCAGCCTATTAGCCTATCATGGGGCGGCCATAGCTGGGTGGTTAGTGAGCACGCCTAGGGAACCAGAGGCCCTGGTTGCCCCAGGTTCGATTCCAGGCCATCCCAGCATATGCGTCGATGAAATGAAATTTGTCCCTGAGCAAGACTCTTAACCCCTAATTGCTCACAGGTTCTCATTGGAAACAAGACCACAAGGACTTTCATGAACGACCTGTTAAAAGGAATTATCCTTATCCTAGTCCGAAGGTTGAGAGTTCGATTCCTGTTAATGGCAATAGGTTGAGATGTCCAATCTATCCATTCTGTTTCCATCTCTCTCTCTCTCATCAATCTATTCCATTTCCATGTCTCTCTTCAATCTATTCCGTTTCCATGGCTCTCTCTCTCTCTCTCTCTCTCTCTCTCTCTCTCTCTCTCTCTCTCTCTCCAGTTTCCATCTCTCTCTCTCTCTCTCTCTCTCTCTCTCTCTCTCTCTCTCTCTCTCTCTCTCTCCAGTTTCCATGTCTGTCTGTCTCTCTCTCACTGGCCCCGTATTATCGCTGCTTGCAGCTATATTTTCAATTACTTTTATTACTTGTATTTTTGTATAAATATAAATATATTGTTTTTGGAAAATAAATAATTAAATACAATAAGAAATATCAATGACTGATAAAAGGTTATCGAAAAACACACGGCCCCCTCACATATAAGGAGAGCAGGAACACCTCATAACCTACATGAGGTGTTATGACGTGCCCTAACCTGCCTGTTCCATAGACGGATTTCCGCGCGACGTCATCACAGAGCAGAATGCGCAATCTGCGCATGCTCGGGGGAAACGAATTGTTGCGCCGTTCACTCTGTTGTTATATTCGGGAGTTAGCTAGCCATAATTCTGCTATTATAGGCATAATAGGCATAATGCTGCTATTATATACAAACAGATCCAACTTCCAACAAATCATTTTTATTGAGTAAACAAGGTATTACAAACTGCATAATTTAATCTACTTTCATTAAACCCGGTGAAGATCATTTCTTTTATGAATGGACATTTGACCAGAGCTGCTGCGGGTAATGGCGCCCTCTATAGGCTTAGTTGGCTTACCCCCTCCTCTGCGCGGTCATATCCTCTCAATGTTTACAAACATGAAACCCGTCTATAGAGACAGACGGGCGGAAACGGAAGGCCTACAAATTCACGCCCACTTTTGAGACAGCGCTGCTACGCGGGGTCCGTTAGAAAGATGAACTGCAGCTCTCAATGCAATCTTTATGAGAGGCATTGTAAAATACCGTCATTTCATTGGTTAACTACTGAGGCTGTAGTGACTTTTTTGGTGTTCTAATAAAGTGTCCCATTTGTTTGATTTGTCCTTTGTCCCATATCTGTCATCTCGATATACTACCCACAATATACTATAATATACTCCATCAGTATGTCAAAACCGCTAGCATCGGAGATCTAGACTTTAAGTGGTCGCATGGTATATACGTCACGGACGCATCCCTTGAGGTTTTCAATACCCAGAAAACTGGTGAAAGTGGACGTTTTCAATATGTTTTGGTCATTATCTCTGGAACAGAAGGTCCAATCTGCTCAGTTCAAAGCTTGTTGGGTGCGTGACTTTGAGGACATTAAGCACGCACTGACACATTTTCGGGTTATTTGTTTTTTTTAGGGGAGGCGAGATCTTAGTTGGGCAGGCGACCGCCTGTCCTGCCTCTACAGTGTGGGTACACCACTGGTCGGCGCTCGGAGCTCGTAAAGACAGTGATGTCCCTGAAATGCGACAACTTGTCTGTCTGCCGTCTACCCTCTGCTGTGTTAACATTATGGGTAACTCGTTAAAGTGGCAAATTAAATGTGAAACAAATCAACTATTAAGAAAACAAGAAGATATGTTTACAAAGACACTCCATACATTTGGAAACATGTTTTTATTTAAATCAATATCGTCTCCAGTTAATGCAGGATAATTTTAAAAGTAGGCTAATTCTCATATCCTCTCATAGGGAATGCATTGAGAGCTGCAGTTCGTCGTTCTAACGGACCTCGAGTAGCGGCGCTATCTCAAAAGTGGGCGTGAATTTGTAGGCCTTCCGTTTCCGCCCGTGTGTCTCTATAGCAAACACACAGGACAGAGTGCAGAGCGTGTTTGGACACATAGCTGTCACTCAAGACGGCCGTGGGGGCGTATTTGTGTTCCAGCATAGTGTAGAAAGGAGAGTAACGTCACACTTTGATCTCGCCGCAATGCGGGCACCTATGGGCTATAGTTCCAAACATTGGAACTATCTCATTGACATGGACAGAGCACTTCCGCATTCCATTCTTACAATGGGAGTCAACGCTAGTGTCATAACTCTCTTTATGGCTCTGGGTTCCAGGGGCCAGGGTTGACATGTCTGCTTATTATAAGCGGCTTTGGGCTTGTTTTTCTGTAAAGTTGCTTGTAAATATTGGTAGTTGTAATTGAATATTGGTAGTTGTAAATATTTATTATTGTACATATTGGTAGGTTGTTTTGGGCTTATTTCTAAAGTGTAGTTGCTTATCTAGACTTGTTTATAACATTTGTTATTATTATTTAAACCAGGTTCTCAAATATTTTCCAGTCAAGGACCCCAAAATTAATGTACAGTATTAATGTCCACGGACCCCATCTAAAAGTATGTTGTGACCCTGAAACAGATTGGTGTTGTTAAAATGTTCCAAAGACATTCAAAATGTTTCACTTTCTTTCATGATTTTTTTTAATGGCAGATCTACAAGCTCACAACGTGTCGCTTCGCGACGTGTGAGCTTGTAGATCTGCTATCTTCAAATATCCGATGCTCACGTGACAGTCGCTTCTTTTGGGCTCGTTTTGCTTATTTGCTTACCTTATTTCTCTCGCAAAATCTGGCAACACTGCGCCGTAGTACATTCTTGTGTTCCTGCAGAGACGCCAGTCACGTCCATTTATTGTTTGTGTCAGACTTTAGAGGAAAGAAGTTCCACTTTGTCAACAGAAATATATCTGACTAAGAAATTGAACAAGTTGCTGCTCAAAATATGTTTTAGTATTGGGCCATTGAATCGGAGAAGCATTGGTGAGTCGCACCACACACGCACACACACACACACACACACACACACACACACACACACACACACACACACACACACACTCCAAACTTTGAGATGTTATTTATTAATGTTCTTACTTATACACTGTTATCTATCATGTTTGGAAATGCAACATTCTGTATTTTTATAATTGTACAGCCTCGGATAATAATATATTTGTTTAAGTAAATGTTGAAAGTGAAAGTGTTTTTAAATGAGGAAGTTATTAACCGACCGTGACTTAATAAAGTAACGACACACTGTTTCCACTCGACACTGTAGGCTATTTAATGACAGTAAAGCCCCTTCACACCAAGAAAAGTTTAACAATTAATCAGCTTTTATTTTCAATGTAATCTCTATGCAAATTGGCGTTTTATTTTCATGAGCATAAAAGCGTGTTCTTTTCTCATTCCTTCAACACATTTTAATTTGACATGACATCTTTCTTGTCTGCAGTGGTGTAAAGTAACTAAGTACATTTACTCAGTCAAGTACTGTACTTAAGTACAATTTTGAGGTATTTTTTTTACTTTACTGGAGTATTTCCAATATTCAGTACTTTTACTTCTACTCCACTACATCTCAGAGGCAAATATTGTGCTTTTACTCCACTACAATTATATATATGTGACCTAGTGATATAGATGACACCAGACACAAGACTGCATTTATGTGGGTTATTTATTATCTGATTACTCTCCGATGGTGAGAGCAATATTAAAGATTTTTAGAGTTTCCAATCTGGTTCAGTGTTGACAAAATAAAAGAAGAAAACAAACACAAATATTACAATGGTCTGTCTCACAATTCTCATAGGACACAGTCCTTGACCACAGGCCTTGGTCACAGTTCTCCAGTTCTTGGCCTTTCACAGACTTTGGTCACCAGACTAACTAACTTCAGAACTTAAATGCACAAATAACTGTAGTGATAACTCCTCTGTTAAACAAAAGAATAAAAGAAAACAAACAAAATCACATAGTTACTTTACAAAGAACAGTAAACATTTGGTACATTAATATGAAATGATTGGCTCACATATCTCAGAATGTACTCACTACATGAAATCTTGGTGCTCACACAGGTGCACATGTAACACAGGTTTCCTCAATCTCCTTCAGAATCAGTGCTGAATACAATGAACACAAATATACTTTCAGCATAAAGCACAAATGAAACAGACCGGCACTCTCCTTTAATCTAGAGTGTTGTGTTTTGACTGTATTGTTACCTTGGCTGCCTCTCATTGTACTCGGAGTTTAAATAAAGGTAATGATGATACTGTTGGTGGTTTACATTAATGTCATGTTCATTTAGGGTGTTTCCAGTTGGCTACAATGTTTTCCAAATGGTGGAAACGACAGCAGAGTGGGATTCAGACCAGCAGCTCATCAGCAGGTAATACATTACAGAGATGCTCATAGGCCTGCGTCCTGCGTCAGTGACGCACAATATTGTGAAAAGACGCATTCATGACACCGTCGTGGCGTCCATGGGACGCACAACATTTATCACCAACAACAGAGAAAAATATAAAAATAATTTACGGTAAAATTAGTAGTGCACGATAAGTATCGGCCCGATAATTATTGGACCGATATCAGGAATGATGACGTCATCCCGATAAAACCGATAACATTAATAATAGCTCCGATAATATATAATATTTGTCAGCTGTGATCTGCATGGACTCTCTCGGTTAGACACCGTTGTTTGGAGAAGTATAACTCTCGGTTAGACACCGTTGTTTGGAGAAGTATAACTCTCGGTTAGACACCGTTGTACTGGAGAAGTATAACTCGGTTAGACGTTGTGTGGAGACTCGTACACGTTGTTGTAGCAGCAGCAGCAGCACAGCCCCTCCCCTCCCCACGCACACACACACACACACACACACACACACACACTAGGCTAGGCTACACACACAGAGAGAGAGAGAGAGTGAGACGGCATGAGGAGCTGGTTGAGACCTGGTCTCAAACGTGTTAAAACGTCTTGGATAGACCACTGTCTGGAATAATAACTGATCATCATACATACAGGTCTACTACTAACCTTTGTTGCTATTGTCATCTTAAATTGACAAGCCAAAGTAAAACCCCCATTTTAGAGTGTTCTCCAACTTGCTTCAGAGATCAGAGTGATGTGGTGGATGCGTTTAACGCATGTTGCCAATCAGCTGTGTAACATTAGCAGGTTAACAATGGCTCGTTGAGCCTATGCCAGGGGTCCTCAACAACAAATCTTGAAGGTCCACAAATCCGTTTTTGAATAAGGCTAGGGTCCGCACATGCACGCGCGCGCGATTTTTTCGCGGATTTGGGCGGATTCGGGTACTTTCCCCCCCGTTTTTTCTTACTTTAATTCGGTTTTAGGGTTAGGGTTATAGTTATTTAAAAAAAAAAAAAAAAAAAAAAAAAAATGTTTTTTTTTTTTTTTTTAATTATAATTTTCCCAGGGTCCACAGAGAGGTGCCCCGCGGTCCGGAAACGGACCGCGGTCCGCCTGTTGAGGACCCCTGGCCTATGCATTTGACCCTGATTTGACCACAAAGGCAATCAAAAGCACTAATTAATGGCAGCTGTAAGTAACCGGTTGTCTATCGTCTGTGTCTTGTGTATGTTTAATAGCCAACTGAATGTTTTCTGTAGCCTAGAGATATCATATCAAGTAATTCCTTGAAGAGGGTAGACCCTCTCCCTCATGCTAAACTTAAAGTGACTTATACGGTTCCACTTCTCCTCAAAAAGACAACTTTATTTTCCTTTCTCAATGACGAGCCTAATATTATTATAATTGCATTTTGGCTATTTGCAATAACTGCAAGCCAATGTTCATAGACATTGTCAGTATTTGTCTTCATTATTTCTTGAATTCCTATTTCTTTAGTTGCCAATAATTTCACTGTAAGCCAGTGTTTTCAGTCTTTTATTGCTACACAATAAATAGTAAAAAGAAATTCTACATTCATAAATAATACAAAATAAAATAATAATAATGATTAAAAGGTTCTATGATTAAATGTATTCTATTGGTCAAAGCTATGTTAAATCCACCTGTTGCCCACTACTAGTATATCTTACCATAAGGTGTGCTAATACTACAGATTCATATACATTTAAGTCAGACCTGGCAACGCAGCCTACGCCAATCATGTGTGAGAGATCTACAAGCTATGGGGCAGAGACGCCACCGTATCTTAGCAACAACTACAGCGCTCACTCTCATTGGTCGTGTCACGCTAAGAGCAGTCTCCAGACAATGGCATCGCAGACAGCTTGCTGTTACTGCTGTAGCCATCACAGGCAGTTGCAGCACGACGGACAGGGCGCTGTGATAGCTGCCATGTCGCTAACGCTAACCTGGTTGTCATGCCTGCAGCGGCTGTGCAATCACTTTGTCAACAATGCACGTTCGTGTGGTGAATGTCTATATTGCTGCTCAGTTCGTCCATTGTAGATGGTGTATGTTTGTGTGTGTCTTCTGGAGAACTATGTAGCTCCACAGCAACTACAGTAACTAACGTAATGGCAGGACCGCCCCGTGCAACGCATGTTAGGCTGCATTATGGTCATGTAGTAATTTCAGATAATTTCGCTCCGATTAGAGCAGTGTTTATCAACCCTTTCACGCCGCCCCCCCCCCCCCCCCCCCCCCCCCAAATACACGTACTTGATCTGGGACCCCCCCATTCTGTTTGACTCCGTTCCACAAGTAAATATTGTGAAAATAGCCGATCTACAAGCTCGAAACGCCTCACGTTGACAGGCTTTGTAAGCTTGGAGATCGGCTATTTTCTACATGATTGCCTCTTTCTTACATTCTTTGCCAATGTGGCCCATGTTTTCATAGCATAGTTTATTGACTACTTCTGTTGCAGAAATGGCCATTTCCTTTACTTTCGTTTTTTTATTGTCTCCGCCAGGCCGAAAGGCATGGCGCAAGACTATGTTTCACCCCCTGTCCGTCCGTCTGTGATAGCTAATCTCTCACATCGTTGACTTGATCGCAGCAAAATAACAGCCCGATGTGGAGAGTCAGTGAGAGCTGGATAAACGACGTAAAATGTGTCAAAAGGAGTCTGTACGGCTGTCGATAAATGAACACATGACGTCGGTGCGAGAGGAGATATTGTGTCTTTTGGACAAACAGCAGCGTGGTGCTGATGTTTGTTGTGTGAAGCAGCTTAATGTCAGAGTGTTTGTGTTGGAGCGCCTCAGTGCGGCTGCAGAGTTCATGTGCAACCTCTTCCAGAGAGACACAGAGACACTAGAAACTCTGCTGGGGAAAAAAAAAACTGCTGGGCATTGACTTTCCTATGGACATTGATCTACACACTGCAGGTATATCTGCTACACACACAACATCAAACTACACACTGCAGGTATGATGCAGCGTTTGCATTACAGCCAGCATGCCAGCGTAGTTCCCATATGGTTTCAAGGTGGGCTAAACCATATGGACCCCATGTCAGCAATGTCAGCGGCATCCACTTCAGTCCCAACTGCGATGCCCATGCAGGCTATAAGTAGCTTCTACCTGGCCCTTAGGTGGGCCCCAACTAGCCATGTTTATGTGGGACCAAGGCGGGTCCTAACTGGGTTTGCCCATGCAGGCTTTAACTGGGTTCTACCTGGGCCCTAGGTGTACCCTAACCAACCACAGTGCAGTGCCCATCGCTCCAATTGTTGTGACGTCAGGGCTCTCAATACTGCACATTGGTGGAGGAGGAGGGGCCGCAGGGCGACCGCACACATCGCTGAACCAATGGTAGCCCACGGATGTTTCCTCTGTGGATTTACAATCTGCCCCTCTATGCCACATATCATCCGCACTACAGGGTCTTCACTGACCGAGCCACGGCCCCACTGACCCTCATGACGCTACGCCACTTAAACGTGCGGCAGCATGCGCTGGGTTGCCAGGTTTGCACAGCCTGCGCCAGAAACAAGCAACCACCTTCATGAAAAAAAAAAAATACCGAAATGGTCCGCAATGTTCCAGGGGTGTCCCCGCGCGTCCCAACACTCCACAGGGGGTCAGTGGACCATCAGGGGGTCCGCGGACCCCCTGTGGACCCCCTGAAACATAACAAATATTATTTCTTCAAATTTTTTCCTTTTTCAAAAAAACTTTTCCACAGTTTCACTCCGGCGATTTGGGTCCCCCAATATACACACGGCCACGCTGGGCCCCGTGCGCGGCTGGGGTTGAGGGGGGCGTAGCCCCCCGAAACTCTAGTGTATATATATTTGTATTATCGGTATCGGTCTTGAGAAGCAGGAGCAGGTCCACACTGAACCCCCCCCCGTCCGTCCGTCCCGGGGGGGCACCGAACGGGTCCAAGCACCGGGCACCACGTATTTGTGGGGGTGTGAATTTTTGTGGGACTTATAAAATGTTCCTGGGACCCATCTAAAAGACCACCCTTTACATTGAAAACCTTGCAACATCACTGCATTATGATAGAATTATGAAGCTTGTGATTCATTTAATGTCAAGTAGGACTATTTTCATAGAAGCATTTTTATGCATTCAATCATGGAGGTGTGTGTGTGTGTGTGTGTGTGTGTGTGTGTGTGTGTGTGTGTGTGTGTGTGTGTGTGTGTGTGTGTGTGTGTGTGTGTGTGTGTGTGTGTGTGTGTGTGTGTGTGTGTGTGTGTGTGTGTGTGTGTGTGTGTGTGTCCATTTTAAAATATCCAATCATAGCTCTAGTGCCACCAGGGTTGCTACATTGGACACAGGTCAGGTCCATATTGTTCGTTGACTATAAGAGGAATGGTGTCAGGAGATCAGTCTGTTAAAAGGTGTGAAAAAGTTGCTGTTACAACTCTCTCCACACACATCAACAGTAGGCTACTAGTATGATGTTAAACATATGGCTTGATGTTCACTTTTCAACAACAAACACATGAACATGTCACACAATACACACATGCTTCAATCATTAGAGAAATCAGCAGAGGGCTTACAGGACATACTGTAAGCACAAGGTTATACCTGAACTAAACAGTGTGTGCCTTTAGCATGGTACGTACAACAGCCATCATGTGATTCTGCTTCCAATGAGCAATATATTAGTGATAATATATTATTAACCCTAACCCATAATAGTGATAATGATCCAATAGGCTACTCACCACATTGTCCCTCTGTGAAGTAATACGACTTTATGATCATCATTTTCAACTGATAACATAGTCAATATATCCTGGAGGTTGTCCCATGGTTTAGTTGGACTTCTCCGTTTAGACAAAAGCAGGACAAAGCAATTATGATATATCGGTACAGTAGGTCAAATAACGCGTAGTGTTCATTTATATTTGCTTTCAGAGAAAATCGTCCGGCTTACAGCTGGTGTTTGAATGAGATGAGACACACGTCCGTCCGTCCGCCCGCCTTCGGTTGACCCCCCGTGGCAATTTTAAAGACAGGGTGCCGTGATTTTCAGTGACCCCCCCCCCCCCCCCCCCCCCAAACATGATCATCAGGTATTATGGTTATACCTGGAGGAAGATTTATTTCAAAAAAGTGTACAGAAATTGTTAAAATTATGTTTTTATGTGGACACGCCTTCAGTTCATTAAGTATACCTGTTTCTCACCTTAGCACCTCCTCCACCACCTTAGCACCACCCACCTGTCCTAGTCCCTCCTCCTCCTCATGGCCACACCTGTTTCTCTATTGGCATGTTTGACCCTCAAGGTTTCAGCCTCCAGGAAGAAACTCCAAATAGTCAGAGAAGACATAAAACACCATAAAACCACCACCGGGGGGCTTAATGAAGTAGAATGAACATGGCACCAGCCCTTTAACAGGCTTCTTCATAATGTGTTGTGGTTATTGTTATAAATCGTTATGAGTATGCTTATAACTACAATAATACAGTGTTATATGCAGATTATAATGCATTATAAATATTTGTATAAACCATTATAGACATGGGATGCATAGCAAGTGTTACCACAATGTATACACCACTAAAATTATTTGAAAACTTAGCTACTATATATTTTGCAGATTTAGATTATTACAATTACAAATATTATTGCAGAATATACATTAATATAGGCAATGCAATTTTATTTGTGAAGCACATTTCAACAAGACAAGCATTACGACATCAAGACACAGCAAAAATAAACACATTATAGCACTATAATAATAAAATAAAAACAGTGAAAATAAAACGGAGTAAAAATACAATGCAGAAGAATGATTAAAAAACCTTAATAAAAGACACTTAGGCTCTATTTAATACTTCAGCCACTCAAAATAGACGATCTACAAGCTCACAGCGCGTTGCTACGAGCTTGTACTTGGTCTGCTGTTTTCCCTCTCTACGCCACCAAACATGATAGCCGATATACAAGCTCACAACGCCTTGTGAGCTTGTAGATCTGCTATATTCAGCTTATGTTCCCCTCAGAATAGGAATGCTAAAGTTAAAGTGGTTAAGATCTACAAGCTCGTTTTGAGCTTTTAGATCGGCTATTTTTGGCAAAGAGGTTTGGTGTAGAGGGAAAAAAGGAGCATATCAAGTACAAGTTTTCCAAGTATTGAGGGTTTAAGTAGTAAACTGTCTGAACATACATATTAACATGAATCCAACACAACGCTACACACTGATAGTGTTGTCATAGTTTGTCATAGTTGTCATGTCACAGCTACTTGACAGTGCTGTCAACTAAGTCTATGAAGCTATCTATGAAATCTATGAGAAATCTGCAACACAATGTTATACAATATGTAGTGCAGGGGGGGGGGGGTCCCAGCTTTGTCTGTCTCACAGCTAAGGAGTCCTTGGCCTGAAGACCCCTGATCTAAGGGTTCAACAGGGTGAAAATCCCTGATATAGGTATACTAGAGCCCCCCCCCCCCCCCGTGTGTGTGTGTGTGTGTGTGTGTGTGTGTGTGTGTGTGTGTGTGTGTGTGTGTGTGTGTGTGTGTGTGTGTGTGTGTGTGTGTGTGTGTGTGTGTGTGTGTGTGTGTGTGTGTGTGTGTGTGTGTGTGTGTGTGTGTGTGTGTGTGTGTGTTGCAATAATAATAGTATTGTTTGACTGTTTCCATCCAGGGAAGAACAGCGACCCATCAGACCTGAGAATTGTTCTGATCGGGGGAAGACATGGAGGTGAACCCAGTGGAAAGAGTTCAGTAGGAAACATCATCATGGGCAGAGATGTTTTTAAAACAAACAGATTAACATCTCAGAGTGTCATGAGACAAGAGAAAGTGTCAGGCAGACAGGTCACTGTGGTAGACACTCCAGGATGGAGGGCTTCTCATCCCCTAGATCTGACCCCAAAGTTGACTCAGTTAGAAATCCAACAGAGTGTGAACCTGTGTCCTCTAGGACCCCATGCCTTTGTCCTAGTGATCAGATTGGACAGCCCATATGTAGGAACAGGGATATCAGCAGGGGAGCATGTGAGATTTCTCCTCAGTGACAAAGTGTGGAAACACACTATTATAGTGTTCACTGTAGCTGATAGAAACAACATGAGACTTGATCTCATTAGATCTAACCCTGACTTAAGATCTCTCACTGAGAAATGTGAAGGTCGCTTCCATGTTCTTAACATTAGTGACAGAGGAGATAGAAGTCAGGTCACAGAGCTGCTGGAGAAGATAGATCAGATGGTGACTAGTAATGGTTGTCACTATGAGACAGAAGAACACGTCTCGGAGGAACTGAAGGAGAAGGAGAGAACTATCAGAAGAAGAGCAGATCAAAGGAGGACAGACGCTCAGAAACAAACAACTGGACTTCCAAAACACATTGGTATGTTTTGTTTACTTTGTTTGAGTGACAATTAGCACATTTTTAACCTGGGGGGGGGGTCAGGGGGTCCCCAGCAAAATTAGTTAACATAGCGTCACAATCATTTTAACCACTTAGCTTTGGCTATTCAAAAATAGCAGATCTACAAGCTCACCGAATGCCGCGCTATGAGCTTGAGAATAGTGCGGCAGAATATTGAAAATGTGTGCATATCTTTGAATATATATATATTTCTAAAGCGAACATTTTGAACTCAAATCTTTTCTTTTGGGGGGTCCCTGGCACAAAATATTTTCAGACGTGGATCCTCTGCGAAATGTATATACATTTAGGGGTCATTGGCATGAAAAAGGTTGAAAACCACTGGTTTAAGCCATTTAAACCAGGAAATCATCTGTGTAATTTCAGATTTTAGCATTGGATATTCAAAAATTGCAGATCTACAAGCTTGCACCGCGTCACTTTGTGCCGCGCTGCAAGCTTGTTCATCTACTATTTTTGAACATTCTTGAAAAATCTTGAAAGTGTTTCTTTCATTCTTAAACACTAATCGTCTCTCCTGGGGGTCCCTTGCACAAAACATTTTCAGATGGGGGTCCGCAGCCAAATACACATAGCTTTGGGGGGTCCTTGACATCAAAAAGTTTGAGAACCACTGGTTTAGAAGGCATTTGTAGAATCTTAATGGGTTAAACATGCTTATTTGGGTGTCCAAATAAAAAAGAAACATTATAATCCCCAAAATAGTGAAAATAGCTGATCTCCAAGCTCACAACGCATTGTGAGCTTATAGATCTGCTATTTTCGCTGTTTGTCTTATGATGATGAAGTATATAGGGCTTAACCACATGAAGCCTAGCATCCCTATCCTGGGGAAATAGCTGATCTACAAGCTCACAACGTGTCACGTTGTGAGGTTGTAGATCGTCTATTTCGTGCTAATATATTTAGTGTAGAGTGAAAACAGGAGGAGGCCTAATATAGTCCCCTGGGGGACATCACTCATTTAAGTATAGTGTTGAAGTAGTTTAGTGGTTGAGGAACAAAGTTACAATGTTTTAAACATAACATATCATTGCTGTATGTCCAAAACACTTCCGTTTTTAATTATTATCTTTAAAATATTTAAAAAGAGTGAAAATAGCCGATCTACAACCTCACAACATGGTGCAACGTTACACGTTGTAAGCTTGTCGTTCAGCTACTTCCCCAGAATAGGGATATAGGTTTCATGTCGTTAAGCCCTTTATACTTCATCATAATATGCCAAATAGTGAAAATAGCAGATTTACAAGCTCAAAAGTCACATTGCGACGCCTTGAGGATCAGCTTGTAGATTTGCTATTGTCACTATTTGGGGAACTTTTTTTTGAATAGGGACACCCGGTTTAGCATGTTTAAACAATAACATTTCACCAGCAAATAAAATTGTAGATCTGCTATTTTCACTACCTGTGTGCAACACTCTTGTGAAGTAGGGTGTTCCTTTACAGCAACAATATATTTTGTTACATGACAAATAGCTAAAACAGAAGATCTACAAGCTCACAACACAATGTGACGCGTTGGAAGCAATATGAGCTTGTGGTTCGGTGGATTTAAACCAAAACTAAAACCTTGAAAATGTTGTTAAACAAAGTGAAAGTAAACATTGTTTTCTCTGACAGGACTGACTGACCTCAGGATTGTGTTGTTGGGAGAGGATACCTCTGGGAAGAGTTCAGCAGGAAACACCATTCTGACAGGAAGTGGTTTTAAAGTTAGTCAGGGAGGTCAGAGGTCAGTGCAGTGTGAGGTGAGACAGGGTAAAGTAGCAGGGAGACAGGTGACAGTGGTGGACTCACCAGGCTGGTTCTACAACAGTCCACTACAGGACACCTCAGAGATGGACAAACTGGAGATCCAGAACAGTGTGTCTCTCTGTCCTCCTGGACCACATGCTGCTCTTCTGACGGTTCCTGTTGATAGAGCATTCACCAAAGCACAGAGAGTAGCAGTAGAGGAACACATGACACTTCTGTCACAGAGTCTCTGGAGTCACTCTATGGTACTGTTCACCCATGGAGACTATCTGGGAGACAGAAGCATTGAGCAGCACATTGAGGCTGAAGGAGAAGACCTCCGCTGGCTTGTTGACAAATGTGGGAACAGATACCATGTCTTCAACAATGAGGAGACAGATGACACTCAGGTCACACAGCTGCTGCAGAAGATAGATGAGATGGTGACAGGAAACCGAGGTGGACACTGTGAAGATGATGGAGATGAGAAGATGTCAGAGAGGAAGAGGAACATAGAGGAACATGTCCAGACATTTCTGAAGAAGACACACAGACAAAGAATAAGAAATGCTCTGAAAGCTCTGTCTGAAGGTAATGTTTGTAGATATTAGGCCTGACCTCGATTAGTCGAATAGTCGAGTAATCGATCGAGGGAATTTGCTTCGACTGCCAATCTCTTAATCGAATCATTTAAAAAATTGCATTATTCGACTGAGCGATTGGCCTAATTTGTTATATTAATTAACTAATAGTTTGCCAAAAATAGGATATATATCATGTAAGGCCGGGCCGTTAACGCCGTTAACGGGCTAAGTTAACGCGGACTCTTATCGTGCGATAAAAAAAAAATAACGCCGTTAATCTATTCTCAAAGTTGGGTCTGGACTGGGAGCCAAAACATTAGCTGATGTAGCTGGGCGAATTACTCTGTGTCTGTGTGTGACTGCAATGCGTGTGTGTGTGTGTGTGTGTGTGTGTGGGGGGGGGGGGGTTCACATGGTGTACAGGCGTGCGCACTAGGGTTGTCCGATATTGGCTTTTTTACCGATAACCGATATACCGATATTGTCCAACTCTTAATTACCGATACCGATATCAACCGATACCGATATATGCGGGGATTATTGTGATTAGGGTAAGCTCAAATTTCATATCACACACACCATATACAGTAAGAACTCCTGTAACTTATTTATAAAGCCAAAAAAAAAAAAAAAAAAAAAAAAAATTTTTTTTTTTTCAAAAACCGATACCGATATTTTCCCGATATCAATTTTTATGCTAATATCGGCCGATAATATCGGGAGGCCGATAAAATCGGACATCCCTAGTGCGCACTGCCTCTCATTCATTTCACTCAGACAGAGAGAGGCTGCGTGTCGGTGCGAGCGTGTTGCTCCACTCGTTAATTCATTTGCTTCAGGTCTGTAAGCCCAGCGAAGCTTATTAAAGTGGTCATTGGACAAAAGCAGAGCCTCCGCTACCGTGTTGATGAACAAACATAGCAGTAGTTGGCCGCTGTTTGGTAATACTTGTTGCTAGAGCATGCTAATGAGTGCTACATGCTAACAACAACAAACACATGTATGCTATTAAGCGTGCGGGTGCACACGCACACACACACACACACACACACACACACACACACACACACACACACACAGTGTAGGACAGTGGTTCTAAAAGTGGGTCCTTATATGGGTCTGTAACTCGGGAGTGTACAAACCAAATGAACCCTTATGTAAATTCAGTATCCAAATGGAACCAATTGTTCACAATTTTCAATGATAGGCCTACTGGAGAAACTTTTCAATAGCAGACTAGATTCTTTTTTGGGAAATTTTAATGTAGCCTGCTCTCAGAGAGTCAATATGGTTTTAGAACTAACAGATCAACATCTCAGGCATTGATGGAATCCATTGAAAGAATCACAGTTGCAATTGGAATATTAATTTACCCCAAAAAAGCTATTGACACTATCTATCACACCATATTAATAAACAAACTGGAGAAAATTGGTATTAGAGGCATTGCAGTAGACTGGATTAAAACAAAGTTATTTGGACAGACGTCAACAGTTTGTGAAGCTGGGCAAATACAGCTCAAATCATTTGGGCGTCTCCCAGGGGTCAGTATTGGGGCCCAAACTTTTTATTCAATTATTCAATATCAATGATATTTGCCAAGTTTCTTTCTAAGCTGCTGTCACTGGTACTTTTTGCAGTTGACACATATGTTTTTTGCTCTGGGGATTATCCAGATGATAATATAAAATAATTTGGAATAAACAGGGATTGCTTTTTCAAATGCAGTGTTTACACATGTTTTTCAGACTGGATAAAACTGTTTTTTTTATCGATCATATCGACATCGGTTATATCGGTTATCGGTCATAACAGCAATATATCATATCGGATATCGATATCGGCCAAAATCCCATCGGTGCATCCCTAGAACACACATATTTTGAATGCCTTCGGCAGACTTCAAATGAGCCATTTTAATCTAGATTAATCTAGATTAACTCCAGGATTGCAGATAGATTAATCTAGATTAAAAAAATTAATCTATGCCCACCTCTAATATCATGATTTAATTGGAGAAACCAAGCAAGTATATGTTAAATCAGACATTAAGCACCCCTACAGCCCAAATGGAATGATCCTCTATGTATTGCATAACATCTTTTTTGCGTGATTCGAGAGAGAGATTGGCAGTCGAATCAGACTGATTCGACTTATTCAATCTCAGTAAATTGTGTTGCATTATTTGACTACCAATTATTATTATTATTATTATTATTATTATTAATACATCACTTGTAGGGATGATGATGATAATTATAATAAACTATTAAAATAAAGTACAGCAAATAGTCGATCTACAAGCTGTGTGTGTGTGTGTGTGTGTGTGTGTGTGTGTGTGTGTGTGTGTGTGTGTGTGTGTGTGTGTGTGTGTGTGTGTGTGTGTGTGTGTGTGTGTGTGTGTGTGTGTGTGTGTGTGTGTGTGTGTGTGTGTGTGTGTGTGACTGTGTGTGTGTGTGTCAGGAGAACATCACAGTCTATCAGATGTGGGGCTGATGTTGGTTGGCTCAGAGCAGGAGGACAGGAACGCAGCTGGAAATCTCATACTGCAGGACTATGTGTTTACACAAACTCTATACAAGGTGAGTAATATGATATGAATGTGATGTTATAATGAAAGAAGTAAACAACACCCTTTTTTCAGATTTTTCTTTAAAAAAAAGCAGATCTACAAGCTCTCAACCTCCCACATATTGATGTGTTTTGAGCGTGTACATCTATTTTAGAATAGCCATATACAAAGTATATGAATACTTCGTACCCAAGTAAAAGCTCACATTTATGCTGGTTCTGAGTTAGGGCATTCACAAATAGTGATTTTTAGCATTCGACTAATTCGACCTAAAAGTATTCGAATATCCGATTATTCGATTCGATTACTAAAAAAATAACAAAAAAATGTCTTGACTCAAGGAATGCGAGTCGACGTCAGGCTCCTCGCCCGACACGTCAACTCTTAGGGGACAGCCCTAGGCACAACCTCACATACAGTATGAAATTGAACTTTTTACAGTGGTCGAATAGTGGTTTGATATTCGACTATTTGGTGAATACCCTATTCTGAGTATTAGCCATCTCCAGATATATTTAGGTTGTTCAATTATTCCATATAGTTAATTACTGATGTATTTAATGTAGTGTAACGGTGGTAATGTTAGACAAATTGAAGGAGAATAATTCATTTAGTGAGTTAATCTCTGACAAGTTTGATACAAACTTTTCACTGAGTACAGAATAGAATGAAGGTTTTGCATTTTATGACTAACATACAGTAAACCTCATATTCCAGGAGTTTAAAACCCAGACTAAACTGACAGAATGTGTCAGACAACAGAGTCTAGTTGATGACAGAAATGTGAGTGTGGTGATCTGTCCAGACTGGTCGACTACACCTCCATCACAGAAGACCAAAGACGTCCTTCTACACGGTGTGACTCTGTGTTCTCCTGAACCCCACGCTGTCCTTTTGACTGTTTCTGTCAAGTCCAGTTTCTCTGAAGCTGACAGGAGATCAGTGGAGGAACACATGGAGCTGCTGGGGGACAGAGTCTGGAGATACACTCTGGTTCTGTTCACATGGGGACGGTGGCTGGGAGGGAGACGTGTTGAGGAGTACATAGAATCTGAAGGAGAACCTCTGAGGTGGATCCTGGAGAAATGTGGCTACAGGTACCATGTTCTAGATGGTTTCAAGTGGGACATTTCAGAAGTGACAGAGCTGATGGGAAAAACAGAAGACATGGTCATGATGAACAGAGGACACACTGTACCATTAGACTCAAGAGAAGACAGCTCTGTCAGAGACACAGGACACTTCAAGGTGGGACATGAGACAAGACAGAAGACACTGTTTGAAAGACTGACGGGAAAGAAAACAAAAGAAAATAAATTAACAGAAGAAGAATGGATCAGAAGAGAAGAAGAATGGAAGAAGAGAGAGGAGGAGATGATAGAGAGGATGTTGAGGTTTGTGGTGACGGAGCCAGAAGAACCAACCCTGTCAGAAGAATGGAAGAAGAGAGAGCAGGAGATGAGAGAGAGGATGTTGAGGTTTGTGGTGACGGAGCCAGAAGAACCAACCATGCCAGCTGTCAGGAGAAGGAACAGCATGGAACTAGAACATAGTGAGTATCAGTATAATGGATCTGCTGACAGACTTCAATGTGATTGTTCTTACAGTGACTTTTATATAACATTTCAGATACATTCACAAAGACACTTGAAAAACGGTGGCCTAGACTCTAATAGAGATCCCTCTATCATTATTGTGCATATCATTTAAAATGATCACATTGTAAAATTTAAATATGAACAGTTATGTCATATTTCTTTGATAATAATGCTCAGTTCGTTGATGTTTTTTTAATCTTTGTAAATGTCTGATGCAGGACACAACTGGTCAAATGACAGGGTTTCATGGTCTAGTCTTGGATCAACGCTCTCTTCACAGTATGCCAGCATGAGTGATGTTCTGAGCCAGGACTCCACTGATGATAAAGATTCATCAATGAATAAGATGTTTCATAGACTGAAAGGAAAGAGAACATTAACAGAAGAAGACTGGAACAGACGACAAGAAGAGTTGAGGAGGAGAGAGCAGGAGATGATAGACAGGATGTTGAAGTTTGTAGTGATGGAGCCAGAAGAACCAAGCCTGTCAGCTGTCAGGAGAAGTAACAGCATGGACCTCAGTCCTCCAAGCAGTGAGTATCAATATAATTGATCTGCTAACAGACTTTAAAGTGATCGTTCAGTGGCCTTGTGGATAGAGTGTCCGCCCTGAGATTGGAAGGTTGGGGTTTGATTCCCCGGCCTGGTCATACCAAAGACTGGGACCCAAATGGGACCCAATGGCATCAAGGGTTGGATTGGGGTGCAGTGGTAAAGTGGAGGTTGTGGGTTTGAATCCACCGTGGTGCAACCGACTTTGTCTAGCGTTTACATGAACACAATTGGCCCGTGTTCAGGGGAGGGAAGCCGGGCGGGGAGGAGGGTGATATCGGTCATTGCACGTACCCATACGGTCTGGGGCAGCACTTGTCAGCGGGGAGTGTTGGGCGGGAGGAGTAGGATGAAGGCTCTACATCCTCCTGGTGGGGGCTCCTCACTGGCAGGTCAGTCAGTAGGATAAGACAGCAGTGACAACACAGAGATGTGTGAGGAGAGGAATTAATTGGCATAACGACTACATTGGGGAGAAAAAAGGGTAAAAAATAATTGGCTACTCTTAAAAGGGCTGGGTTGGGGTTGTACTTCTACATCAAGCTGCCTGAGATAGGCTCCTGCCCTGTGGGCCGCAAGGATTACTGACTTATTCTTACCGACTTATTTTCAATAATGATGCATGTGAACCGAAGTTGAATGTGTGTGTATGTAGACTGTGTGCTTTGATCTGGTATACACTGTTGACACATAAAACCATGGCATGGTTTTTCAAAATAAAATGTCCACACATATTTTCCTAAATAAAAGCTCCGCCATTAAATTTGGTTAAATAATTATCATTATTATTATTATTGATATATAATGGTACTGATAAGTTGCAGTTTTTGTTATTCTTGTATTTTTATCATTGTAAATGTCTTGTGTTCCAGTGAGTGGTTTCAAGGTTTCTGATTGGCTGCTGAATAGACATCCTGGACCAATAGTGTCCTCTTCAGGAGTTTCTGATTGGCTGCTGAATAGACATCCTGAACCAATAGTGTCCTCTTCAGGAGTTGACACCATGAGAGGAGCTCCTACCCAGACAGACACTGAGGTGATGAGTGTGAGAGATAATGATTTACTTTGACATCAATCACACACTACCATACTATTATTTGTTTCATTTAACAGAGTTTTTTTTTAAACGGGGTACATCTAGTGCTGGCATTCTTACCGTTTACACTGCGCTGTTTGAGGCTGTAGACTCCACGACGAGGACGCGGATGTAAACAAAGGCTGCATGCACGATGGTCGAGGGTCCCGACTATCGCCTGGAACAATAATATTTCTAACGCGATCCGCCATTGCAGAGTGATCGGCCATCGAAAACAGCTCGTTTCCACCACGTTAAAAAAGATATGGAGCTCAGGTGGCGCAGTGGTAAAGTCCCTGCCCACCACCATGGAGGTTGTGGGTTTGAATCCACCGTGGTGCAACTGGCTTTATCGAGCGTTAACACAAACACAACTGGCCCGTGTTCAGGGGAGGGAAGCCGGGCGAGGAGGAGGAGGAGGAGGGTGATATCGGTCATTGCACGTGATACTACGGGCTGGGGCGGCACCTGTCAGCGGGGAGTGTTGGGCGGGAGGAGTAGGATGAAGGCTCTATGTCCTCCTGGTGGGGGCTCCTCACTGGCAGGTCAGTCAGTAGGATAAGACAGCAGTGACAACACAGAGATGTGTGAGGAGAGGAATTAATTGGCATAACGACTAAATTGGGGAGAAAAAAGGGTAAAACATAACTGGCTACTCTAAAATTTGAAAAAAAAGTAAGAAAAAAGAAAAATGCTTAAAGTATTTCCAAATATATCGCGTTAAAATGTTTTAATCGCACCTATTTTTGCACCGCGGAACGTTTCTCACTGGACGGGGGTGCACGATGTGGTGCGGGTCACATGCGCGCTATTTTTATTCATAATTAATTAAACTACTATAAAACAACAGGAACAACACACTCTACCAGCCTCCAGTGGTGGAAAATAGCAGCTCTACAAGCTCACAATGCGTTACGCTTGTAGATCTGCTATTTTCAAATGGCTGATATAGGGCTCAAGTGGTTACTGTATGTTTTGTAATAATAATCGAAATCTACAAAGTAACTAGTAACTCAAGTTTTCAAATATTGATATGCGATAAAAATGTGATTAATTGCGATTAATCAATTACAAAGCCTCTAATTAATTAGATACATTTTTTAATCGAGTCCCAGCCCTACAAATTATACATTGCAATCGGATTTAGCAATTCTGTATTCAACCGACGGTGGACAGAGAGGGTGGACGTCACAAACGTACCTGCGAGGCGCAGCACCGTCGCTCCATCCGTACCAAACTTGGCACAAACACTGTTCAGGGGTCTGCCATGAAAATAGTCACACCCCAATAAAAATCTGTACATGCAGCATGCAGTCAGTAAACAGACTGCATGCATAGCGGAGCATAGTGCAGCCAGACCCCAACTGTAGCTAACCAGTACAGTAATCACAACACCATTTGTGCTCCGTTATACAACGGTGTCGCGCCACGAATTTAGCAATCTACAAACTCACGTGGCAATCAGCAACACGTTGTGAGCTTTTAGATCTGTAGTACCGTCGCCTTCGTATGTTAATGATGCTTGTTGCATGTCTGGGAGGAGGTCGGTTAATAATTATGAGAATCAAAGCAGCCTTTTTTCAATTTTAGGCTATTAATGACTCCAGCTGCTCCTGATCAGTCCATAAATTCATTATGCACAATAACTTTGAGGGGAAATACTATTTTAATTTTTTTATCAGTTTATTATGCCACCACGGCTCCTTTATTTTGATACATTATTTTGATCACAAATGTATGTTCTCTTTCAAATATTCACTCAATATCTCGCTATGGGAGAGCGCTCTCTGGCTTGATCGCGGAAGCATTACTTATACACTTCCGGATAATTTCATGGCTGGATTTGATCGTCACCTGACCAGAAGGCCCGCCCTTCTGCCTATATATACACCCGTCAGTGACCTCTTATACTCAATTCTGTTTTCTTCTTGCGATCAGAAGGAGCAAACTACCTTCTCTCAGTCCATAACATCAAAGTGTCGTATAAGAAAGTTTCACAAAGGACGGGATTGCATCTCGGGACTGTGTAACGCTAACAACCAAAGGTCCTTAGACATTATAATTAAGACACACCGTAAGTAGTACCTACTTCACACAGTAGCCTGGTAAACCCTCCTCCCTCCAGAAATCTCTTTTGCATTTGATTTCAGGAAGGAGTCTGGCCTGAGCGCCTGTCTGGGCGTTTCTTGCTCGTCCATAAAATGGACTCGCCTATCAGCGTTCTCGCTCATTGTTCTGTGATTGACAGCGAAGGTTGGCCAATCAGGTGGCGAGTTCGAGTGAAACCGAATGGAACCGAGTGCAGCCGACCAAAAACAAACGGCAGCCATCTTTTCTCTCCGCAGTGTTTTCGACTCTCTTTTAAAACTTAAAAACGCTCTTAAACTTCTTTTTTGAGGCACGGAATTTACTTATAAGATATCGTTCGGATAGAATTTAGTTGTTTAACTTCATGTATGTGGTCAATTAATCATGACAGAGCCTATTTAAAAATAAAAATTCAGAGAACTGGCAGGGGCGGGCAGTGACACGCATGTATCCCAATAAATCAACCTATTTTTGGCATGGCCCTTTCAGAAGTCCCCCTGCCCTGATTCTGGGGAGAAGGAACTGCTGATTGGCTGAAGGGGAACCAACTGCTGATTGGCTGAAGGGGTTGTTAGTCAATGGTACTTATCCAGCCCAGCTCCCAATTTGCC
>NC_139944.1:50869623-50979623 GCF_963454915.1 Gymnoscopelus microlampas | reverse complement strand
AGTTTTATCCAAAGTTAATATTTTTTTTCAAACTTGTAATCATAGTGCATCATCATAGGTTATTCATAGCTTTACTGTAGTAATGGCTTTCTAACAATAAAAGGTAGACATAGCGTTTGAACAATCATTTTCTACCTTATGCCATGTTAAATTAACAGAATTTAAGGTATTTTAAGAAAACACTCTTTCATGGCACGTCATGGCACGCTTTTACTGCAGTCATGCTCCGCTGTGCGAGGGTGCTGCGCGACGATCTACAAGCTCATAGTGCGTTGCATCAGCAACCTGTCGTGAGCTTGACATCTGACATTGACGCTTGAAACTTTTTAGTGAACTGTACTGAATGATTGAGTACGCTGAAAAGAACGATAATTCTCACAATTACGTTATTACTCTTTGGTATTACACTCAGCCAGTCTAGTTGAACTAACAACCACAGGCAGTGTCTTTATTGACTATTGTATCAACACTACATCCAGTCCAAACAAAATTATGCATAAATCAAGAGAAATATTAAAAAAGTGCTGATACATTTATTGAAGGAAATGTCGACTACAGGATTAGATTTTTACCATATTGCTCAGTGACCAGCTATCATCAATATTGAGATGACTATATATTCTTGCTAGACTTCAGTCTAGCATCAGTGTGTTATATTGACTAATAACATGGTCTTCAATATTGATAACCTGTCAATCAACCTTATTGGCTAGAAGGAAGTGACTCTGTTCTTTTTGTTTCCTACTCCCCTGCCTCTTCCCTTCCCTCCTTCACTCCTGTTGTTCAACACCTTGTCCACCTGTTGTCCTTGTGTGTGGCAGGACATCAAGAAGGAGTTGGAGTTTGAGAAGGGGCGTTTCAGTCGGGTCGTGAAGAATACCCTCTGTCCACTGGTAGAGAATAAATACCGTCTGATGAGTGAGCCAACAGGAGAAATTGATCCTGAGGTGGGGGGGGCAGTGACGAAAACAAAATCAAACATAGCTTGTTGTAATTAGCATGTGTGATACAGGTTCATTATTAATATCATGTGTCTGTGCAGGACTTGATATTCACCCTGAAATCAACTATCTTCAAAGGATACTTTGAAGCATACTATGAGCAGCCACCTCCATTCAAATTGAATCTTAAAATGAGTGGTTCTGATGTTCCTGCATGGACTGCAACCATTCGACAAGGTACCTACCATATGTACACAGTCACCTATCTATTTGAATGTTTATGTATGTAAACAGTCACCTGTCTACTTGAATGTTTATGTATGTAAACAGTCACCTGTCTACTTGAATGTTTATGTATGTAAACAGTCACCTGTCTACTTGAATGTTTATGTATTTAAACAGTCACCTGTCTACTTGAATGTTTATGTATGTAAACAGTCACCTGTCTACTTGAATGTTTATGTATTTAAACAGTCACCTGTCTACTTGAATGTTTATGTATTTAAACAGTCACCTGTCTACTTGAATGTTTATGTATGTAAACAGTCACCTGTCTACTTGAATGTTTATGTATTTAAACAGTCACCTGTCTACTTGAATGTTTATGTATGTAAACAGTCACCTGTCTACTTGAATGTTTATGTATGTAAACAGTCACCTGTCTACTTGAATGTTTATGTATTTAAACAGTCACCTGTCTACTTGAATGTTTATGTATTTAAACAGTCACCTGTCTACTTGAATGTTTATGTATTTAAACAGTCACCTGTCTACTTGAATGTTTATGTATTTAAACAGTCACCTGTCTACTTGAATGTTTATGTATGTAAACAGTCACCTGTCTACTTGAATGTTTATGTATTTAAACAGTCACCTGTCTACTTGAATGTTTATGTATTTAAACAGTCACCTGTCTACTTGAATGTTTATGTATGTAAACAGTCACCTGTCTACTTGAATGTTTATGTATTTAAACAGTCACCTGTCTACTTGAATGTTTATGTATTTAAACAGTCACCTGTCTACTTGAATGTTTATGTATGTAAACAGTCACCTGTCTACTTGAATGCCTGTGCTTTTTTTGTGCTTGAACATAATGTTTGCATCTTTGAAGTGTATTTCATGATGATGCCTATCTATTGTGCTTCTGTTGTTGAGTTGTTGGACATCACAGAGAAAAAACCAAGTAAAGTACAATACAGCTTTAGATGGGCTCGCCGCTTTTGCAATTTGGTTTAATTTGTATGATATCAGGAGTTTCATTGTAGAACCAATCATTTCCATTTCTCTTACAGTCAGAAAGGAGACATCTGAAGCATCAGGGGAAGAAATCACCGGTAAGAGACGTTCTCACCTATCAGTAACCACCTTGTTCCAACTGTGTATTGTGATTGGCCAAGAGGCCTTCTTCAGTACTGTATATACCAAATGGCAAATAAGAAATGCCTCTTCACTATAAATATTACTATAATATATATAATACCATTGATTATTGTTCAGCCTCAACATTACAATTAGCTAATGCTACTCTGATCTCCATGATTGGAGGGAGCAACAGCAATCCACTTCATGTTGTGCCTTATGCAGCAGCACAGAAGTGCCAATAACCATGATAATGTGTTATTGTTTAATTGTAGAACGAGACAGTAATTTCCACTTTTCTTACAGGCAGAAAACGGAGATGTGACACATCAGCGGAAGGAATCGCCACTAAGATATATCGACTACATGAGTCAGGTGATTTTATGTGTCTTAATCATGAGATAAATACATTTGGGATACATGTAACATAAAAAAAAAAAATACCGCCTTGTTTAGGAGATTTTCACACATTTTGTTAAAGAGCTGGTGCCGGTGGTGGTTTTATGGTGTTTTATGTCTTCTATGATTATTTGGAGTTTCTTCTTGGAGGCTGAAATCTTGAGGGTCAAACGTGCCAATAGAGAAACAGCCCTTTAGTGACATCACAGAGCCCCCAAAAAACATACCCTCCCCCTCATTATCATAACACAACAGGTGTGGCCATGAGGAGGAGGGACTAGGACAGGTGGGTGGTGCTAAGGTGGTGGAGGAGGTGCTAAGGTGAGAACCAGGCATACTTAATGAACTGGAGGCGTGTCCACATAAAAACATTTTTTTAAACAATTTCTGTACACTTTTTTTTTTTTTGAAAAAAATCCTTACATAATAATAATACCTTATGATCAGGTTTTAGGGTTGAAAAATATCATGGCACTCCATCTTTAAAACCTGTCAGCACTGTGTAGAACCAGAAAGCAATTTCCATCAATTTGAGTGTTGTGCACTTTATTATATCCAGGCTCACGCTTTGTGACACATTCTTATCACAGTTCTACAAATAAGTTTTAAGACAAGTTTAAGTAGTTTTATGATCTGTCAACATGGTTCTCAACTGCTCTTCCTGATCGCCTTTTAGAAAGTCCCCTCTTGAATTCCTGCCTTGCTCTCTACCCAAGTGGTTAATATGTCATCGTTAGTTGTTAGTTGCATAGTTGTTATGTAATGTGGGATATGCCATGCCATGTATGCTGGTTGTAGATTTCTTTCAAATCAAGGTAAATTAGCATATGAACAGCCCTATTAATGCATTTTCCCTGTTGGTCCTTGGCATTCTCGATGTGTGCCCGGGCCCAGAAGCACCCATGGGGTGTGTGTGTGTGTGTGTGTGTCATGACTAGTAACTAGGGAGCACTGGGGCCCATCATAACTACCGTATGTCACTGATGCATGCAGATTCTTCATAAGGAAACTTAAAGGCAACATTAGACTGACATCCACTATTAGTTGTGGGACAGATGACAGCTACACTGTCACAAATACTCACCATCAGTGTGATCACATCTGTATGGAAGAACATGTCAATGTAACTAAACTGATGTGTATTCTGGTCTGTAGGTGAGGCTACAGTGTCTCTTCTAGAACATCAGAGTCTTCATCCTGACTCAGAACCAAACACAGAGCCTGACTCACGTCATGTTCAGGTAAATATCTCACAGTGAATGGATGCCATGGGGACCAGCCTGATGTGGTTAATGTGGCTACAGGTATCATGTACCATGTACCTTCTGAACATTTCAGAAGTAACAGAGCTGATTGAATATACTAATAATATAATTGAAGATAATGATTAATCAAAGACAGATTGGACCTTTAGACTCAAGAGAAGACAGGTCTGTCAGAGACTCAGGACACATGACACTTTTTGAAAGTCGGAAAGGATAAAACAAACATTTACTACTGAAGAATGATAAGATAAGACCTTTATTGATTTCCGTAGGGCAAATTCAGGTTTTGCAGCAGAAACATAAGCAGTAAGTGTTAAACACAGGATAGGTAGTAAGAGAGAGAAGAATAAAATAACGCAAAAATAAAATTAAATAAATGTAATCTGAATGGAACAGACAAGAAAAACAATGGAAGATGAGAGACGAAGAGTACGTTTGTGGTGAAGGAGCCACTCAACCTAATGACGTGTCTGAGGGTTTATTGAGATCAAATATATGTGCAAAAGATGGGATTACAGACAAAGTCAATGCAATGACGTGACTTGGCACATCTTTGCATCAAACAGCGAGAACGAGGCGAATGGGGCGATGTGAGCGAAGTGCTCCGTCGCCTCGGTATCTTCGCTCCAGATGAAAAATCCCTACTGAGGCGGCGTTCGCTTCCCCGCCACCAACACTGAACAGTTTGACCAAAGTGGGGCGATTCAAGCAATGAAAGATATTTTCTTTTGCCATGGGAAAGAGTAGACTAAAATATCACCCAGTCTTTACGCTGGAGTGTCAGCCCTAGGGCTGATACCTGTTGTAACTAAAATGTGTGCACTTATTCTGGTGAGCTCTATAAAATAATGTATGATCTACTTGCTCTATCGCTTCTGGAACAAGAGTATGACTTCACGCACTCCTTATTTAAAAACACTCATGACAACAGAAACACGTATCCAGTTAATTTTCAACACATCTGTTCAGGACAGCCTACTGGTCATTCCCTTAGAATGTGTTAATAATTAATTAAATGATTAATGGATGTCCATATAAGCATCATTAATGCATTCATAATGTCTATTCAGTTTTACAAATGTATAGTTAAGTAACTTATTGTGGAGTTTTAATGTATTTTTTCCTACATACAGAGTGATGTGTCCAGTGCAAAAGCATTACTAGCAAGCCTCCCTGCTGGATTCAGTGATGATGAAACAGTGGCTGAAGGTGTAATGCAGGTTGCAGGTTAGTCTCCTGTTTCTAATATCATTCAAACTATTATTACAGCATTTATTTCAACACAATTGCTGTACCGGAGGAATAGAATTTAATATTTCAAACATAGAATTTTTTATATTTTCAGATTCCTTAGTGAATCAGTTCATTGAATATTGTGTCTAGTGTTTTATGCAGCTTGTGGCTTTAGAAGCTGTTTGTTTTCTTCACATCATGAACATGAAAGTAATTTCTGTTACAGTATCAACTGACTCTTGTTTTCTCTTAGGTGCATCAGCTGTGAAAATTAGACAGACAACAGGTAAGATCATTACTCTCTGACCTGTACATTTGACCCTGAAATAAAACCATGAGCTACAGAATAATCAAATGGACAATACATTAATTAATGTGATGTTTTAAACTTCTCAGTCATCAGTGACTTTAACAAATGTCTTAAGCCTCTATTTTTTCTGAGGGCAGAAGTCAAGTACCATTTTAGTCCATATGTGTTTTTTTTCATGATAGATAACTTTGTGAAGAAGAACTGGGGCGACCTAATTCAACGCGTCACAGTGGTTATGGGAATAGCAGATGATCTCTTTCAAAAAGAAATTCTCACAAATGAGACATATAGTGAAATCTGGAACGTAACGCCCAGGGAAGCTCAAATGAGAATACTGCTTTTCAACATAAATCTAAAAGGAACAGCAGCAATATCAGCATTCTACGATGCTCTGCAGAAGCACGAGTCGTGTCTTTTCAAAGATCTGGGTAAGAGCTAAACACTTCAAATCCTTCTTTCAGTCCAACCTGTTGGAGTTCTGTGTGACATGATTTTTATTTTTATTTTCCTTTTTGTTTTACATTCCAGCAGAAGGTCCTGGCAGATAAACAAGCACTGAAGATGAATGAAGAGACAACAACTAGTCCACTGAGCAGGGGTCCCCAACCAACGACCAGTTTACTGTATCAGTATTTTCACTGACCACCGATATATACTGTGTATAAGTTATACTTGCCAATGGTGAGATTTTATATTGCTTCCCTGTAATCTGCGTTTTTTATTTGTTTCTTCTCTATTTGTATGACTATGATTTGGAATTGTTGTAGCTAGCATGGACATTAATTTCACTGGTTTGTTCCCTCTTAATTTACAAAGTTTGCACTTTGTGGGTCTTTGGTGGTTGGGAATTAATGCTCAAACGCCAGTGAAAATGAAGCTACAGTAACTGTACTGTATGTGATCGCACTCCAGCTGGCAGAGGGAACGTCTCAGTCTCTCCCAAAATCCCAGCTAAAATGTTTGGAACATAAATACTGTATGTCCCTTTTCACTCACCCCTACTAGGTCCATGTGTTCACTGTCCCTACTAGCCTCATGTGTGACCTCCACCTCTGCTGTAACTTCAGGACTTGGTCACATAAAGTTACTATACTGGCATATATGGCATGATTTATAAACATCTATTTTTCATGTATTTTTTTGGACATCCTGTGACAACTTTAACACCAGTTAAATTCCACTTGGTAACTTATTTTGTTTTTTTAAGTAGGATGGGTCCCTGAATATTATATGGCAAATACATTAAACTCACCACCAGAGAATGAATGGTCCACTGACCACCATAGAATGGTCCAGGGACCCCCATAGAGTCCATTGACCCAAGGATGGAGACCCATGCTGTACTGTATATACTGTACAGTACACAGTATCATGTGTACATTTGTTTGTACATTTTGTAAATTTCAGTCCCTCTTGTACAGAATGTAAACTTGACACACGTGTGTGTGATAATAAAATGCACTTTTATATTTATGAGAGAAACTGTTTTGATTGATTGATTGAATACTATTAACAGTCGGTTACTATGTACAGCGGTACAATTGCGGTACAATTATACAAGTAATGCTAAAAGGATAACACACAAAGCCCTGAGGGCTTGTTTCCATTGTGGTCCTACTGTATGTATTCAATTCATCAAAACAAAGACATACAATGCTATACAAGAAATCATCAGAAGCAATAAAAAGTATATTTTACATAAAACTGGTGGCAAGCTAGAAGACTTATCTGTAGGTCTTGTTGAAACAGATGCTCTTTTAGGCGGTTAAAGAGGGATTCACAGTTATGATGTTTGATTGATTGAATACTTTGAAAGTACAGTTCAATACAAGGTCAGCTAATAGCAATGAAAAAACCCAAGAAAGCCATTGGCTTGTTTCCATTAGGGTCCTTTGTGCTCTAATTCATAGTGAAATGTCTGATGGTGGGCGTTCCACATTTTGGTGGCGTAATAGTAGAATGCTGTGCCAAATTCTGCTGCCGTTTCTAACTTCAGTGAAGTAGTTTGACAGATACATGGGCACTGGTCCTCTGTACTCTCTGAGCTTGTAGATCTGCTATCTTCGGCCAGTGGCGTAACGCAGAATCGCGGGGCCTCCCCGCGGGAGTTTCTCGTGAGGCCCACGTACATGCACGCGCGTGCAGCGTGCACAACCTGCGCGCGCGAACCTAATTCGGGTCTAATTCGGTTCCATTTGACCAATAAATACACTTTTTTTTTTTTGCTGTACAAATATTTGTATCAGTGCAGGCGGCCCCCCCCCTGCTGGTGGCCCCCCCGCACCGCATCACTTGCTACCCCTCCGTTACGCCACTGTCTTCGGCTAATGTTCCCCTCAGAAAAAGAATTCTGGGGTTAATGTAAAAAAAAAAAAAAAAAGTTACTGTCACACAAAGATTTGGCGCCCCCCCTGTAGTAACTCTGAGGACCGGACCGCCTGTTGAAGACCCCTGCTCCTCAGTGCAGTGAGGTTAAGAAGCACACCCTCTGTTCCTACATTATAGTCACCGTGTTCTTTTTAGCTCATAGAACCTTTTACACAGACTGCCAAGCAGAGAGAGCCAGTGCTTCAGAGGGAGGCACTTCAAGACAGCAAAAACTTTGAACCTGTGAGTGAACTTTTAACTCTATGTGAGTGAAGCTTAGCTGATGTATGGTCCTGTATATAACAAATGATTGTAAATCTATCTATACTGTAAGTCACCACATCTCATCTGAAAAAAGCATGTACTGTATGCTGAGCGGCCTGACTCCCCTGAGCTTAATGTGCAACATAGTTTTCTCACTCAACAGTAAACAAACCAACATGCAGTATACTGTAAGTGTACACAGAGTATCTGCACATTTATAAAGTCACAATTAATACCAACTTGCCCAAATTGTCAAATATTACAGAAAAAGGGGCAAACACTGTGAAAATAGCTGATCTACAAGCTCACAACGCCTCGCACTGCGATATTTATATATTTTTAAATGTTTTTATTTATTTGTGGAACCGAGTCAAACTAAATGTAATTATGCCTGCAATTCCAATGCTTGTCAGGATGAGGGACCCCTAGCTCTGGTCCATAGCATAAGAAGGAGTTTACGGTTTTAGGGAGTTGAAAGCCTACTCTACTTAGTGGGAACACTCTGAGAAAATGTATTTCACCAGAAGGAAAAATCTGGTCAACAGAAAAAATCCATTGACCAGATCTGTGCAGTGGAGTAACCACATTTTTTGTAACCAAAAATGGGGGTCCCCGTCCCACTTTTTCTTTTTTCCTGTGCGACTGGATCGTGGCTGGTCCCTGTTGCTTGATGATGACCTGAAAGCTGTTGTTGGCATGAAAAGCAACACATCTACTGAAGTCTCCATCATCTTCAGAGCAGCTAAAATCAGCTAAAATTTTCCTGATTTTGTAATTAATATATTTTTATTTTGGCCCTCAAAACATTAAGTCGGGTGTCTTTGCGCGATTTCACCTGGGCCACATTGACCTCCAGCCAGTCAGTTCTATAGACCAATTAATTGTTTACTAACATTGAGACTGGATGCGCAGGTGATTGTTTCACGCAATCAATTTCCAACCTGTTGTTTCGGGGTGCGCTAGTTTCAGCACACCCCAACCCCCTCTTGTGTGTTGGCTAGTGTGGCACGTCCTGGCGAGACCTGATAGAATGGGTTTCATTTAGCGCACACTGGTTGCTCGCATACTGGTTCTTATCAGTGTGACGTCGTCTGTTAAGGGGTCTATTCAATGTTCATAACTTGTCACAGGCCGTCACATCTTCACAGACACACAACTGTAATTTTAGCAGTCCAGTCGGTAGCTATTCCTCGTTCGTCGTTGAGTAGGCATATAAATCCATAGCTGTCACTCATAACACACAGACTCAGTGAGTTCTACTTTATTTACTTTTTGGCTTCCCTAGCGTCTAGCCCGGACGATAGAGAGAGAAACACACACTCACTGCAGTGGTTCCCACAGATCATGTTAACCCCATATTAAATTCTGCTGGTTTTGCCCTTAACACAACAAAAATAAACTCCAAATTAATTCAATTGTAAGCTACCATGAATTTCACATCGTGTTTTTAAACAAAATATATCATACTTTTTAAATGTTTTATCCCGTTTTAACAACCTTTTCTAACTTTTTAATACTATTTATAAAATGCATGAGCATGATCATATTAATTTATAACACCACATTTTTAACTGGGTTAAAATAAACAAGAATGTAATGAAATATAGGCCAAATTGTAAAACAAATAAAATAAAAAAAGAACTAGAAAAGGTGCTCCTCGGAGCACAGGTCTCCGCCAGGTCAGGTAGGTTATTGTGGGGCAGCAATGTTCGGAATTTGGAATATAAAAAATCGGACGGAACCATCTTGATCACTTGACTATAGAGATAATGTGTACTGATTTGCATGATGTTTGGACAAAATTTGTAGGAGTAATATAAATATAGAAAAATCGGACTCCTGGTGGCGCTATAATAGGGCAATGTTAAAAGGGTGGCGTTTGTTCTTCAATGTAATGCAAATGTGCGTGCAAAGTTCCACCGCAATCAGACGCTGCGTTCATGATTTGCGGCAGTTTGTTAAAAACGGGCCACTCCTGCAAACTTGAGATGTCAATGTTAGCCAATCAGGATGGAATATGAAAAATCTAACAGATCCATCTTGATCATCCAGTGCAGCAACACTCAAGAGTGTTACCAGATAAATTTAGCTTGTGATGCCTTTGCTAACATCCCAAATACCCCATATGTCGTTTTTGTTGACACCTGTCACAAGGAGGTTCTGATTCTGGAGGTGGGCTGTGTCTTTGATCTATACATGGACCAGGCTTTCCAAGATAAGCATTCTCAAAGTCTCAAATCTAAAATAACACAGATGCCTTCTGGGTTTTCATGGGTTAAGTAGTAGGCTAGTAAAGAAACACAACATACCTGATAAAACCCTGTATGTCATCAATGGCTCCTGAAAGCCAGTGGTGGACAAAGTGTCACGATCCGTGTCCTTTCTGTATTCCTGTTGTGTTCCTTGTTCCTACTTTTAGTTAGTGTGTTACTTTTCTTTATTTTTCTGTTATGCACCTTTATTTTGTAGTATCTAGTGTCTCCTGGTTTCCTGTGTTGCTGTTCTGTACCTGTCTTGTCTAACCAGTCCTGTGATTGGCCAGTGTTTCCACCTGTGTCCTCTTAGTCCCTCAGCCTATCCCAGTGTTGATTGTCCAGTTGAGTTCACCTGTGTGTAGTTAGTCCTTGTGTATTTATACCCCCCTGTTCACAGTATATCTGTGACTTTATTCTCTTCTCAGCCTGCATGCTTGCTGCATGTAGGCCGAGGCCCACTGCATTTTCATTTGTTTGTTTTGTGTCTGCATCCACCACCTCGCACAATGCATGCATACTACACTACTGATTACTGATAACTGATCTTTGGACCTTTTCATGCTATCAAAACCACATTTACAATCAGTCGACTCTGAGGTAGTAGTGTGAAGTGGTTCACTTACCATTATTAGGCTGGTTATCCTCTGAGCAGCTTCCTCCAGAGGCTCAAAGAAGGGAACATAAGATAAGACATGAATAGTGGATGCTGTAACCTTTGAACACATAACCTCACTGAGATGTTTGCATTTATTGACAGAACAACTAAATGCTTGTAAAGCTTTCATGCAATTACATTTGGTTTCTGCCATGTTAGTAAGTAATGACTTACCACTGCTTGCATTTGGTGTTGGTACTGAGAGGTTCTGGCTGGATTCTGGCAGCAGTGTATTAATAAATAAGTGGAATTATACATGGCAATACTTAAAGTAGGTGTAGCAGTTACTATAGCGTCATAACCCTGAACAAAGAGGGAAAAAAATATATATATATATATATATATATATATATATATATATATATATATATATATATATATAGGACCTATGTAAAGCCAATGTTAGAGCTGTTATTTTTCCTTATCAACCATTTATATAGATACTTTTGCATGGCAGAACATCACATCAGTATGTATATAAGTACCGGTAACTTTCAAAGGCGACAAAGAAAAACCAGACTCAGGACACAGGCAGCCATTGGATGTAGTGAAATATCTTGTATTCAGAGAGAGAGAGTAATGGAAGGTTACAGTATCAGCAGGTTCACGCATCATCGGTCGTCGCCTCTCTCTGCCGTTAAACAGAGAAAGCACTGGACTTTAACAGCGTCCAGTAACATAAACATATGACATCATTGAAGATACATCTATTGGTGGATAGTGATGATTACGTCGTCGTCAGATGAGGATGATGATGGTAGATGATGAAGATGATGAAGATGGTGTGACAGTTTATCTTTGAACAAACAGCGTCCACATGTCTCGAACAACACGTTGACCTCGGGTCTGACCTGTCACTGGTCAGTGATGACTTCAGTGGCGCTGAAGGAATTGTTAGCGCGGAGGAAAACACCGAGATACAGTGTTCTTAAAACAATTGATAGCCACAGAACGCCTGTAGCTAGTTTGACCTTGCATAGACAGAGAAATAGCAGAATAGTACATGACAGAGTTTAGGCCAATATGACAGCATTATATTAATTTGACATTTAAAGCAGGTTAAGGGCACTAGACAAATTATGATCAATCAAAATAACTCCATCAAGCCTACATCTTATCATGATTTGGATAGGGTCAAAGGGCAAGCTGATCAGGTCTTGTACCTTGTGACATTATTCAAACCAAATCAGACACAGACAGGCAAACTTAACATTGTGACAGAGATTTCAATGACTTAAGGGCAAAAATAAATGGTTAGTTATTCAGATAACATACACATTTGTACTTCTTCAAAAGGACTGTATAATTTATTCAGATATTAATTCAAAATTTTACTTCTTCAAAAGGACTGTATACTTTATTCAGATATTAATTCAAAATTGTACTTCTTCAAAAGGACTGTATATAAAGGTTATTTATTCAATTAGGAAGCAAAACATGGTTATATTTCATGACATTTTAAGACACCACACAACCAAGTTTTCCCCTTGCAATTTGCAAATAACTTTATTATAATTCAAAAAATCTCAGCTAATGTACTGTCCCAACAAACCTTTTCAAAACATGTTTGGTTTAATCAATTTTAGCACCGTTAATGACCCTTAGCCCGTTTCTGTTGATAGAGTGAGGGAAAACTGACCAGCCTGACGTTTTCAAATAATCTGACAAGAGACCTACGTAACTTATCAAAGACGATTCTGGACACGTTCAGAAAAAGAAAAAGTTACCCTCCTCGTTGTGAAGCTGCGGTCCAGTGCTTTATTTAACAAGTTGACCTGTAGGTCCAAGTATTTGAAAAATGGAACGGTACACTCCTGATACCTGTATTTATTACATCTTTACACTTTATTTAGGGAAAAACTCACGTGGAATGGTCTTAAAACTCAAGAAATACTTTCCGATTGCATCATGTAGGCATGGGGGCATCAAACATCTATCCAAGACATTAGTTGAAATCTGTAAGATAGATGGAAATCAAATTTACTGTTTGGCATGAGACCTACAGTTGACTATAGTATGAAACAGAGTTTAAAACAGTTTGGAATAAAATTAAAGTTTTAGCCCTGTATGTCACAATTAGCAGGTATTGTGACATTATTGTTGTCCAGGAATTGGATTAATGGAGTGGCTTACATTCTCGTTCTAAAATGAAACAAAGACAAACAAAGCAGATTAAACATTTAAATCAAATCATATTTAAATCAAGTATTCATCAAACTCCCCTCTATTTGACACTCATATATCTGTAATATAGTGTGTGTCAGAGGATGAATTTGTTGATGAGAAAGAAAAGAAAAAGAAAACTGAAAATCGGGAGAAAAAAAATAAAATGACAAACATTTTTTAAAGTTATAATTAAAATATTTAAAATTAAAGTATAACAATGAAAAATAAGGAATAAACATCTTTGTTCTGAAGAGTATATTAGAGTTAGATAAAGTACACCAAAATAGATCGAAATTAAAATTTTTCCAAAAAGAGCAGATCTACCAGCTCAAAAAAATCTTAAGTTAAAATGATAAAATATTTTCAAAACTTTTTAAAATAATTCAAAATGACTTTATAATAAACTTAATATTATAGTTAATTTTTTCCAATATTGATATTAGAACATATTGAGTCTTATTAGGGTTAATTTAACTGAGATGGGTTATACATTGAATGAAGTTGAACAATGGAGGCTGTAGGGGCAATCGTTGCTAAGCAACGTGGCAGTTAGGATTACGAGAACTAACACTTCCTGTAAGGAATTATGGGTACTGAAGTTTTAGAGACCAGAGTGGTAAACTAATTTTAACTGACTGGAGAATGACTGAAATTTGGACTAAGATTGTTAGAGAACGAGCAAGACAGACAAACGCGCATTCAAACATTCACGCATGCCTGCATAGCTGAATCGCTCACACACAGAAAAGAGAGAAAGATAAACAGAGAACTTTCACCTTACGCTCTCTCACTCCCTTGCACTCACACACTGGCGGATCCACACAGAGAGAGAGAGAGATAGAGAGAACAAAAAAACAATCGTTCATTAATACACACAGACATACCGAGATATTGTAGCGATAAACTAATTTTGGAATGAGAAATATGTTATACTGATTGGGTTCAGTATTAGGCTTATTAGTTTAAATTATATTAAAAATATTTAAAACTTAGAATTTAAAACTTAGGATTAAGGCAAAATATATTCACTGGTTCAAAGGAATATAAAATGTATTATTAAGGCATTTAAAACGTATTGTTTAAAGCTCAATATATTAAATGGATGGATGATTTAACCTACAGTGGTCAAAATAAAACCGGTCTGTGTTCAATATATATAACTTTGACTGGTGACAGAAGAAATCAGAGAAAAAAATATATATATTTAACAAACCATATAAGACAAAACAAACAAACAAAAAAATGTACTGACAAAGTAAGTAAAACACAAACTTCAAACGGACTCGGGCCGATGCAGAAGTTTCTGAATTACAAGGGAGGCAACCTGGCAATGCCGTACGGGAGTATGCAGCTGCCTATTAATGTTTTGTACTCGCGGACTGGGGCCGATGGGTGGTACTAACATAGAAATACAACTGCATACAAATGTGTTACCTGTAGCTAACAGGTAATATGAGGCCAGGGGAAGAGCAACACTGAAGTACCCTTGAACAGCTGATTTGAGACCCGATAAGGCGGACGTTTTATGCCTGTCTATCTAAGGCTAGAACAGTAGACTAGAACATTAACCCACATACAGCCGATAGGCAGTGTGTAAAGGGGTGGCAGGGGTTAATCTTAGGTCAAATATCAGTATAGAAGGAAAAATTTGTACATTATGACAAACCTGAAATAGTATATATTCATGTAGGCACCACACAGACAACCCCCTCCCACCTAGTGTAAAACTATTATTAGATAAATCTAATCGAACCGAACACCAATGACGTGATAAAGTGGTAATTCGAGGTACAAAAAAATTAATCCATATGTTTATATATATGGTCACGAATACATCGAAACACCCAAGTTTGGATTGTGGGTTATTTCTAGATGCATTTACATAAATATATATATAAATAAAGACAAATAACTGTAAGTAACAGCTGATAGCCAAACATCAGTGTAAAAAAACGTTGAGGATGGATGTGTCTGGTGGTGATCAATATATACAATGGACAAGCCAGAAAATAAAACAACATAAATAAAGACCACTGTATTCTAAATAAGAGGATAATTTATGAGACATTCAGGGAATGTCCTCCCAGGTGATAAAACATTTTGACTTGACTGACTCCCTGGCGGAGCTGTGTTAAACAGTAATTTAAAAACAGGCTGATAATTTATGAGACAAATCGTTCGGTAAAGACAATAAAATAAAATAAAAGGTATACTCATCAGATCAAGGTTCACAGGGAGAAGTTACGTGGAGATCCCAATCACTGGACCATGGTAAAATAAAATAAAAATATATACATACCGAATCAATGGTTCGGGGATCTTGACTCCGATGGCTGGACCATGTGGAATTTGAGACATGTGGAGAGTCAAAGGGCAAGTCCAAAGGTCCAGCGATCGCGTCCAGGTCCAAAACAAAATAAATAAAATAAAAAATGTGATACTGTTCAAAGATAACCTTCATCTGAATAGAAGTGATACATCGTTACACCCAAGGCTGGTTCGTTTGATACGCATTAAAACAGGGGAAGCCAGGGGAAGAGAGTCTGACCGTACAGTTCCGGTCAATAGCTCAGTTCCCCTCGTCCACCCTGTTTCAACCAAAGGCGACAAAGAAAAACCAGACTCAGGACACAGGCAGCCATTGGATGTAGTGAAATATCTTGTATTCAGAGAGAGAGAGTAATGGAAGGTTACAGTATCAGCAGGTTCACGCATCATCGGTCGTCGCCTCTCTCTGCCGTTAAACAGAGAAAGCACTGGACTTTAACAGCGTCCAGTAACATAAACATATGACATCATTGAAGATACATCTATTGGTGGATAGTGATGATTACGTCGTCGTCAGATGAGGATGATGATGGTAGATGATGAAGATGATGAAGATGGTGTGACAGTTTATCTTTGAACAAACAGCGTCCACATGTCTCGAACAACACGTTGACCTCGGGTCTGACCTGTCACTGGTCAGTGATGACTTCAGTGGCGCTGAAGGAATTGTTAGCGCGGAGGAAAACACCGAGATACAGTGTTCTTAAAACAATTGATAGCCACAGAACGCCTGTAGCTAGTTTGACCTTGCATAGACAGAGAAATAGCAGAATAGTACATGACAGAGTTTAGGCCAATATGACAGCATTATATTAATTTGACATTTAAAGCAGGTTAAGGGCACTAGACAAATTATGATCAATCAAAATAACTCCATCAGCCAATTTTCCTCATTTTTTTTTGCGGCGCTAGATAGCCCTCTATACCTGGCTTTTGCGTCAACGTTCTGATTGGTCAGGCCCGTCGAGGTTCTGATTGGTCAGGTCCGTCAACGTTCTGATTGGTCAGGCCCGCCAAGGTTCTGATTGGTCAGGTCCGTCAACGTTCTGATTGGTCAGGCCCGTCGAGGTTCTGATTGGTCAGGTCCGTCAACGTTCTGATTGGTCAGGCCCGCCAAGGTTCTGATTGGTCAGGTCCGTCAACGTTCTGATTGGTCAGGCCCGTCGAGGTTCTGATTGGTCAGGTCCGTCAACGTTCTGATTGGTCAGGCCCGTCGAGGTTCTGATTGGTCAGGTATAAACTAATATTGATATTATATATTAGATATTAATATTGAAACACATATCTATGACAAAATGTATCAAAGGCGCCGCTACCTTCACACAGGTGTGATTTTTAAAACTACAAGCTTCCATTAGGTCCTGGCAAACTCTCCCCCTCTCCCTTATAGGCAGAGTAAATATAATCAAAATGATTAATCTCCCTCAATTACTTTACCTTTTTCAAAATGTACCGGTTTATTTAACAAAGACAATCTTTAAACAATTAGATTCCTTTATCATGCCTTTCCTGTGGTCCCATAAGAGCCATCAAATAAAATAAAAAACACATGGCAGCCCAAATGGGAGGGTGGTCATGCACTCCCACATTTATCTCGATATTACTATGCAGCAAATGTTAGAGCTATGATGTTCTACTTTCACTCTCACCAGCATCTCCCTTCTTGGGTAATGCTGGAAAGAGATGACTGCCATCGATTCAAACCCGAGACCTCTATACATGTTACTGACACAGTCTAATATCAGGGACGTCATCAAGGGGACTGCCCATTAGTCCGACATCCCATTATTCCGACTACGTAAGTGAGGGTAAGGTGGATACCTCAGGTATACGAGTAAGGTGGGAAAGGGAACTAGGAATACAGCTATCTGATGAGAACAGCTCTCTTGTACACATTCAGTCATGTTCTATCAACGCAAGACATTGTCTTATTACGGGGCCAGAGCTCTGCTCTGGAACCGTATTGTTATTGGCAGTATTCTGTCTCTTCTTCTTCTGCCACTTTTCGCAGTTCTGGCTGAACCGTGCAGTCGCTTTTTACGAAACTCGGCCATATGGTAGATGGTCATGAAAAACGATCAAAAAATAATTCTCACAATCTTTCGTCAAAAGGTGGCGCTATAGCACTCAATTGAAAATGCCAACTTTGAACAGGTACAACTCATGCCCTGTTTGACCTAGAGCCATATGAAACTTGGATACACATATGCGTCTCCTCATGCTGAACAACTTTCACCCTCTGACTTTTGACCTCTGACCTTTAGATCTCCCACCATTTTGAATTATATGAAAAACAGTCATTGGCTCCTAACTTCTGCATTTTTTCACTTATGGAAAATCCGTTGGAAATTTTTGTAGGCAGAGGTCCAAAGTTCAAGTGTGAAACATTTCGTGCAGATTGCTCAAAAATCCCAGGAGGAGATAGATTTTAACTATTACAGTTTTATGAACATTATTCATCTGTGCCTAAAACATACATGCAGACTCACATTTCTTTGAAACTTTGCAGAAATGTACAGGGTCATTCCAAATATCACTGAAACCAATCTTACTCCAACTGGCCAAAAGGGGGCGCTATAGCAATTTTTTGAAAAGGCAGACTTTAAACAGGCATAAGTCATGCCTCGTTTGGCCGAAAGTCGTGAAACTTGCTTACACATGTGCCTTGACTCATGAGGAACACACGTATCGATTTGACCATTAAGCTCCGCCCTTAGATTTTCCGCAATTTTGAGCAGTTTGAAAAATACTTGTTTTTGCCAGTTCTGGCTTAACCGTGCATGCGCTTTTTACGAAACTCGGCCATATGGTAGATGCTCATGAAAAACTACCAAGAAATAATTCTCACACTCATTCGTCAAAGGGTGGCGCTATAGCACTCAATTGAAAGTGCCAACTTTGAACAGGTACAACTCATGCCCTGTTTGACCTACAACCATGAAACTTCGATACACACATGCGTCTCTTCATGCCCGACAACTTTCGTGGTCTGACTTTTGACCTCTGACCTTTAGATCGCCCACCATTTTGAATTATATGAAAAACAGCCATTGGCTCATAACTTCTGCATTTTTTCACTTATGGAAAATCCGTTGGAATTTTTTGTAGGCAGAGGTCCAAAGTTCAAGTGTTAAACGTTTCGTGCAGATTGCTCAAAAATCCCAGGAGGAGATAGATTTTAACTATTACAGTTTTATGAAAATTATTCATCTGTGCCTAAAACATACATGCAGACTCACATTTCTTTGAAACTTTGCAGAAATGTACAGGGTCATTCCAAATATCACTGAAACCAATCTTACTCCAATTGGCCAAAAGGGGGCGCTATAGCAATTTTTTGAAAAGGCAGACTTTAAACAGGCATAAGTCATGCCTCGTTTGGCCGAAAGTCGTGAAACTTGCTTACACATGTGCCTTGACTCATGAGGAACACATCTATCGCTTTGACCAGTAAGCTCCGCCCGTAGATTGTCCGCAATTTTGAGCAGTTTGAAAAACACTTAAACCCAGGATTTTTCAGCTATTTGCGTGAAACTGTATCATCTGTGTAATCTCCTTTTTCATAGTTCCTTGTCTGTTGGTCCAATGGCGTCTCCCTTAAATGAGTGCCTCACAATCTCAAGGTCGCCAGTTCAAGCCTCACTTGATGCAGACTTAATTTAAGTTGAATTGCAAACAACATGACTGTATCAATGAATACATGTGGAAATGGTAAAGATAACCTGAAATGCTTATTTGAGAGTACGATTTCTCAATGTATGACATACTTCATTCTGAAAATAGCCGATCTACAATCTGAAAACTTTTCAGATAGCAACGTGTTTCTGAGCTTGTAGATCGGCTGCTTTCACTGTTTTCGGTAGCGAGGAGACATACAATTTCTCTATTGGTAAATGGTTTGTGAACGAGTGATCTTAGTGTTGGCTTGGTTCATGACAGAAGGCAAGAGTTTATGATCTTCAACAGACAACATCAGCCTGGACAAAGCTATAGCACTATAGGTAGTGTTGCAGCCTATTAGCCTATCATGGGGCGGCCATAGCTGGGTGGTTAGTGAGCACGCCTAGGGAACCAGAGGCCCTGGTTGCCCCAGGTTCGATTCCAGGCCATCCCAGCATATGCGTCGATGAAATGAAATTTGTCCCTGAGCAAGACTCTTAACCCCTAATTGCTCACAGGTTCTCATTGGAAACAAGACCACAAGGACTTTCATGAACGACCTGTTAAAAGGAATTATCCATATCCTAGTCCGAAGGTTGAGAGTTCGATTCCTGTTAATGGCAATAGGTTGAGATGTCCAATCTATCCATTCTGTTTCCATCTCTCTCTCTCTCATCAATCTATTCCGTTTCCATGTCTCTCTTCAATCTATTCCGTTTCCATGTCTCTCTCTCTCTCTCTCTCTCTCTCTCTCTCTCTCTCTCTCTCTCTCCAGTTTCCATCTCTCTCTCTCTCTCTCTCTCTCTCTCTCTCTCTCCAGTTTCCATGTCTGTCTGTCTCTCTCTCACTGGCCCCGTATTATCGCTGCTTGCAGCTATATTTGTTGTTATAATTTCTCCTTTTCGTTTTGATCTTTTCCTCAACTAGTTTGGGTCGCTACGCAGCCCTCACACCTATGTCACACCACCAATCTGAGATCTATTTGAGATCTATTTATCTGTGTATAGTCCTTGTCCCTTTTATTATGGAGATCCCTGCATGCTCATAGGCGATTTTTGTCTCTGCCACCAGGGGGGGCAAAGAATATATATGAACATATATGTTTTTATATAAATATGCAACATATATGTTTATCATATATGTGACATATATGAAATTGGCCGCCTGCATTATACGTCTCTATATATGTACATATATATCCATATATGTGGCACATGTGGACATAGAAGAGACATATATTTCCTATATAACCACATACATGCACATATATGAACCTGAATATGGCATATATGCAGCATATATTCTGCATATACTTGCCATATATTGGAAAATACATTCTAGATTAGAATAAGGACGAAGGGCCTGGACTAGTTGGTCAGTTAGTTAGACATGCTAGACTAGGGCGTGTCCTCCGGTGACGTCGGACACTAGTGTGACAGAGGGGTTGTTTTTGAGGAAGTGAAGAAGAAGCTAGCTTCAGGTTTTTTATTAGCACGTTAGCAGGAGACAGAAACAGGCTAGCAGCGTAGCGTTAACGCAGCGTCGCGTTAGCTTTTAACGGAACAACAAGGCGAAACGAAACCCCCCAAAATCACCTGATTTTTTTTTAAAACGAAAGGAACCTCCGCGGTGGCTCTGCCTACCAGTCGGTGTCGCTTGTGATAGATAGCTGACATTAGCTGCTAGGCTAGCTAGCTAGAATAGTGTCGTCTCGTAGTGTTATTTTAACAGGCTAGGCAGACATTGAACTTGGCTAGTTGAAGCTAACAGGCTAACAGTTAGCTTATACATCCAATCAAACCCAGCAGAGGGAAAGAAGAAAGTCCACTTTAGGTGTTTTTTTCTCCTCCAGCAACAACAAGAACACTAACTAAGGATCCTCGTCACAAGGTTTGTGTGTTTGTTTGTTTGCTTTGTCTGTCTGCTATAGATATAAGAGATAATTCTGTATGTTTTTTACCATGTAGTTGATGTTAAACTCAACATTAAGACAGTTAAAACCCTCATAATAAGCGTTAGCTTGTTGTTTTTGTTAGTAATGCTGGGGGGAAAGTGTCAGTGGACATTTGATACGTGTGATAATGTTTTGCCATGGATCAGATTGTTGTGTATTTGATGTGATCACTGTCAATTTGGTACATTGATGTCCTCTGTATATGTTTAAATTATGTTATGGTCACAATGTAACTGTACTGGACTACTGAAGGCTCTCTAACGTTAGCTCAAACTATAAGTCTTTACAGATGTATGATTGTGTGTCATCAATCAGGGAGGTTTTGATCTCGTCTCTACAGTTAATTAACGAAGAGAGACATGTGTTTACTGTTAAAAGAAGAGATTTAAGGCTTGTTTTATCCATTTGCTTCTTATGACATCTATTCTAAAACCATGTCGATGCAGGGGCTACAACATTAGCCATGCTAAATCATGCTTGCCAAGTCATGGTTCCCTTGCCTTGGTCCTTATGTCTTATAACCATGTGATCAAGTCCATGACACAATGTCATGGGTTACAGATTATTGTGGGTGCTGCTGGTTACTGGGATACTGACTGACTGACTGACTGGTCTTTCTCTCCGTGTCAGATTGATTGCCACATCGAAGGAAAAGACATGGGGGTTTTGTTCAGAATCTGATGGCATGCGATGGCTGTTTAAACAGAGCAAACTAGTGGTGTTAGTTTATTTAGTACATAGGCAGCTCCTCCAGGTGTTGTTGTTGTGAGAAGCCTTTTAATCCTTACATAACACAATGATCTCACCTGTAAGGAGAAGGAACATGTAAATGAGATGGCAATACATGTAGGTACTGTGTAGACAGAACAGGTAGACTTTGTTTTGGACCTGGAAAGCATCTGATCTGTCATTTTAGCTTTTATATTATTTAGCAACATAGGTAGGATTTAGAAGGCATTTCGTTGCCGTCAGACAGAAACCTCATATTCTAACTTTTTGTGTTTTTTCATAAATGAACACCCTATACTTGATCACACTACAGCGTCACACAAAAGTTCCTAAAGTAGCAGATCTACTACTAGCCATGGTTCACATGACACTCGTCTGTCATGGTTTGACAGTCATGTTTCAGTGCTACAGATCTACAATCTTGTAGATTGTGCATTGTTTTGTTATTTAGATATCTTGGTATGTACTGGTGTTCATGTTCACGTCTTAATAGGTGCTCCATGACCTGTAGAATATTTCATATTCATTAATATAATAATGACCACCTGTCATTATTTCACAATGCATGGGGTTTATTCCTTACACCAGTTTCACCCTTCTACCCTCCATTGGAATGATATGGTACTGCATGTGGTGATACCTATGTATGTACCAAAAATATTAAAACGGAACAAAGCCCCCCCCGCCAATGTGCTTACGAGATTTCCATTTTCATTTCAAAATCAAACTTTTGAATGCAATTCTCTTATGACTATCAGCTTATATAAGTACACATATCAAATTAAATACCAAGTGTCTATAGATAATTTGTCACACCACAGGTTTACAGGTGTAAAAAAGTAGTTGGTGAAATCATTTGTTATACAAGCTCTCATCATTTGCAGTTTGCAAGAAATGGGAAAAGATTTAGAGAAAAAGAGAGAGAGAACGAAACAAAGAAGAAAAACGGGTCAGATATGTGAAATATCTCTAATATGAGCAAAGTAAATTATACACAAAAAGGTGTATGATAATAAAAAAAGAGAGGAATTTGCAATGGAATGAGGCAGTTATGATAGCGACAGACACAGTAACATATCTACATACATATGGTGTGTGGTTAAAAACAAAACTATAGCAAATAGGCATGAACAGATTTCCATACAGTTTAAAGGGATAGTTCACGCCCCAAAATGACTTCTTTCTATCGATTACTCACCCCATGGAGACTTGAATTCATGGAGAAAAGCCTTGTTTTTGTCGCATTCCTAAGCCAATAATTTGATGACCGGAGACATTATCATCTTTCCACCGGTCATCAAATTATTGGCTTATTAGGAATGCGACAAAAACAAAAAAAAATCTCCATGAATTCAAGGCTTCATGGGGTGTGTAATTGATAGAAAATAAGTCATTTTTGGGGTGAACTATCCCTTTTTAAAGCATTTGAATCTTGAAAAATGTACTAGGACACTTTAGATTGTTTTTTTTGTTGTTAAATTTGTCACTTGATGTGCTGTATGCTGTACATCTTTGATTGTGGCCCTTCGCTGTTCAAAAACTACTGTCTGTGATTCTGTATCCTAACAAAGAATCACAATGCTGCCAGCTATGCAGTATCCACCACAGTCACACACACACACACCATATGCTGTGAAAGCCTAGTAATTATTGACACGTGATTTCTCCAGTGGAATACTTTGCTCTGAGGAGGAGGACTTGGATACCATTTAAAACTAGAGTCATAAAAAGGGAGATGGGACGTTACTTTACTTTGTGGGGAAGACAAAGCGTACTGTACTGTAATAGAAGCAGCGGGGGGTGAAAATACGATGACAGGCCAAATTCAGAGATTGTTTGCAAGACCCCTGGCCTGCACTGCAGCTTTGTGTAAAGAAAGTAGGTCAATCCCAAAGCAATGAGATATTTATATGTATATTTGGGGAGAGGGGGGAGAGAGAGGACGGGAGCTTGACATGTCTGTGTTCGGTCGGTGTACAAAGGCTGAGGTGGGGCTGTTCATTTTCACTTTCCACTTAAAATGACTACTAGGACATTATATATACTTTTGTAAATGTTGGGATGTATAGCTTACACCAGTGGTTCTCAACCTTTTCCGGCCTCGACCACCCCCCAAATATAATATTTGAACTGGGGACCCCCCACCCTGATAAGTGCTTGGAATTGTAGGAGTTGAGGCATAACATTTAGTTTGACTTGGTTCCACGGATAAATATTGTGAAAATTGCTGATCTGTAAGCTCACAACACCTCGGGTTCCGAGGCGTTGTGAGCTTGTAGATCAGCTATTTTCAAAATGTTTGCGTCTTTCTTATATTTAAAAATGTTGCCAATGTTTGACCAGTTTTTATAGTATAGTTTGTTGATTACTGTTGTTGCAGTATTTGTCTTTTTTCATTTAATTTCCTTTGTTTTGTTTAGGTATTTTAAAAGGTCTTTAAAGTCCTTGCATTGTCACTTAACTGTCATCTGGGGACACCCCCCAAAATCATGTGAGGACTGAGGAGTACCCCTCTGGGGGTACCGACCCGCAGGTTGAGATGAGAACCACTGGGTTAGAGTAGACAGGGGATAGATATGATTTCACTTATAGTGGCCGAGGCTAAAATGCTGGAACATCTTAAAAGGGAAGTTGGCATTATGTGCTGTGCTGATTTGTGGTTTGTGCCCTTGAGCTGCATGCTTGAATCTTTGAGTGTATTTCAAAATGCACACACACACACACACACACACACACACACACACACACACACACACACACACACACACACACACACACACACACACACACACTGCTCCAAAACCCTACCAAAGTGTTTTATACTGCAGTTTGTGTGCTTTTTGTTTCCCAGCTGAGACACAATGACGTCTAGGAAGAAAGTACTACTTAAAGTCATCATCCTTGGAGACTCTGGGTAAGGAGCAGATTCTGCCCTGCTTTTGACAGTTCAATAGATTTGACTGCTTGACCAACGCAGACTGAGCAATGCTTGAGTCTTTGTTTGAAAGCTGTGTTTCTCTTGGGACCCCCAGGGGTCTTTCAAGGGGTTCCAGACACAAGGGGTCCCAAGCAAAATGAGTTGATATATAGTTAAATTCTGGAAACATTTTGATCATTTAAAAAAAAAAAACACAAATCTTCTCTTATGGGGTCCCTGGTACAAAATCTTTTCAAAATGCGGTCCACAGCCAAACGCCTATCAATTCACATGAAAATGTTTTAGAACCACTTTATATAAGTTATAAAGTAACCATTTTATTAGGCTTATTGATTAAGATGATGTAACAGAAGCAAGGATGTCATGTTGTACTTGTGTAACTGGGAATGCAGCAATATATTTTAGACTGTCTATTGGCTGATTTATTTTTAAAATAGTTGCCGATCTACATCAACACGTGGTAAGCATGTAGATCGGCTATTTGAACCGTTTTAAAATGCTTGTCAAAATAGTAAAACATGGCAAAAGAGTTAAGGGATAAAGGGGGTAAGGCGGCACGCAAGATATGGCCCTAAGAGTCTAAAGCCCCACTAGTAGCCCCCAGAGGCCATGCTACTTCTTACACCTGATTGTATGCCAAAGGGTGCCGTTAGAGGAAAAATGCCATGGTCACCAAAATCGGTAGGGTCCAGCGTGCAAACTGCATACTATAGGGCCCTGTGGATTCTGTTTTCAAGTAAACAACATGTCAAAATGGAATTGACATACAGCCTAAAAACACAGAATTGCAAGTTGCGTTAATTGCCTAACCAGATTTTTCACATATCTGCTTTAAGTATTTCACTTAGTGAGAGGCACATGAGAGACGTACTTGCGCAACGCCAGCTGTCAAACAGTCTTTGTTTCTGTTCTGGTACAGGGTTAGAGAGCCCACAGCCCAGTTCATAGACATCCTCATGGTCCATGTAGTCAGGGACCCAAAGCAGACTTTGAGCAGAGGTCTGCGGCCGCACAGTGCTGATTTCCTGTTTCTGTGTGGACCTCTTTATGGGCGTACTGACCATCCATGGGAAATAGGAATGTTATGATTTGAGTGCACTGCATTTCAGTTAACTTCAACTACAACACTGTAATATTACATGTACTTCAGCGGTTCTAAAAAGAACAACAAAAGTATGACACAACCTTTGGGTCATCATACTTTTTGAACAAAAAAAAATTACAAACCTATATCATACATTTTGATGTGAGGGAGTGTAACATTGTAAAAATCTAAATTGCTGAAAAATTAATCTTAAAAATAAATCAATAAAACAGAATCCTTAGGGCCCTTCTTTAGATTGAGATATCTTGTGTGCAATGTTGACATTTAGCCTGAGGGTGGCGCTAGAGAAAAAGTAATGGGGTAACAAAAATTGTTAGGGTTAATTCTACAGGGAGCATGAATGTACTCATCAAGTTTCTTATGGGCAAAATTTGGTATTGGCTGATATGGATGGGAAATAATCAGAAACGGTATCGTCATAATTAAATATATTGCCGCATCCCTATTTGTAATCAAATGCTCACTATTTAAAGTGTTATTTATCATGTTGATGTTTTATTTACCCGTAACCTGTTTTCTGAATTTCTCCAGAGTTGGAAAGACCTCGTTGATGAACCAGTATGTGAATAAAAAGTTCAGTAACCAGTACAAAGCCACAATAGGCGCTGATTTCTTGACAAAAGAAGTCATGGTGGATGACAGACTCGTCACAATGCAGGTATGAGGGAAATAATTGTATTTAAAATGCACAACAGTCCAATGTCATGTTGTCACACAGACAGGACAATTTTTACATTCTTGTATTTTGTCTAAACTGTGCCACAGTTAAGAGGAATGAAAATATGATTTTAATGGAGAAGGATGTATAATTTTTAACAAATCTATGTAAACTCCCACAAACAATGTAGGGTGAGGGCAGGGGGGTCACTATGTCTTCTGATGGTCACCATGTGTTCTGATGATGACCTTTTCTTCGCCACGTTGTCAGATTTGGGACACAGCTGGACAGGAGAGGTTCCAGTCCTTAGGCGTGGCGTTCTACCGCGGAGCAGACTGCTGTGTGCTGGTGTTTGACGTGACGGCGCCCAACACCTTCAAGACCCTAGACAGCTGGAGGGACGAGTTCCTGATCCAGGCCAGCCCTCGGGACCCAGAGAACTTCCCCTTTGTGGTGCTGGGCAACAAGATTGACCTGGAGAACAGACAGGTGGGTCCAGGCTAGAGGTTCAAAGAGCCAATCAAAGTCAGCGATTATCTGTAATTGTGATAAAAAAAATGATTCATAATCGATCCCTATTTTGGGCATGTCATTAAAGGCGAATTTCTTTTGAACATATCTACATATTGGCTCAGTACTGGGGGAGAGGCCGGACTCACTGGAGTCTGTTGTGGAGAGTTGCACACACAATAACATGCAGGCCATAATGGACAATGTGAGTCACCCTCTCCACAACATCCTGGCAGACCAGAGAAGCGGTCGTAAGGATCTGTTCCGTTTTGTGGAGGCTCCTCCACAAAACCACAATAATAATAATAATCTATAATAGTAGTGATTTCATGTGCATAGTACTGAGGTTGGCGGTGACTCAGGAGGTAGAGAGGCCGTCTGGGGAACTGAAAGGTTCCCTGTTCCATACCCTGGGTTCCTCTTGACGTAAGTGTCTGAGCAAGACCAGTAGTGGAAAAAGTAAAACGTCCGGTAATAAATATTTACTGGAGTAAAAGTACAACAGTGTTTGTACCCTGTGAGTAGCCTCGCCCTCTTTATTGCCTGAACGGGTCAGCTGAGCAGCGTTGTAAAGGATACAGCATTGTCATATTTAAAAGCACATCAGCATTATTCACACAGCCTAACTGATTAGGCTCTTCTCTAGCCCTCAGCTCAAAGCCTGTATCAACAGAATAATGTCATAGACAAGGGGTAGTGGTGATGATGATTTTTATTCCATTCTAAATGATAGAATTTAGCTTTAGAGTTTAGCTTGTTGGAACGGCAGGCTTCGTCACAGACCTTCTGTGAATATCCGGCTGTGATGTGTTTTGGTGCGTTCATTGACTCGTCTCTTTGCCCATCTGTTTAATAAGTGAAGTGCTGCGAGTAGCTTATCATATTCTAATAAAACTGTTGGTTTATTTGTGCATGTCAGAAACGGTCTAATATCATGTGGAGGTGTATATGGGGGCCCGGCCCCATATTAGCTCTTGAAACAGGCCCCCAGATCCTAAAGGCCGCCCCTGGTTTTAGTCACATTTTGGTCATCTCAAATGTTTTTTAATTGACTTAATGTCATAAGATTTTAGTCGACTAAATCTACAGTTGATTTAGTCGACTAAAATGTATTTTGTAGACCGGCTACCGGAAATAGCGTCTGCGACATGTTTTGAGCTTGTAGATCGACTGTTTTCAGAGAGCCACACCCGTACACAGCCAAGCATAAAACAACTTAGTCTTAGTTCTACTGGATCTCTTCTCCACTAGTCCCTCTGTAACATTTTAGTGTAGTTTTTATTTGTTGACGAAATTGTCAGTATATTTAGTCATAGTTTTAGTCATCATAGCTTAGTTTTTATTTAGTTTTTGATTGGTTTGTGGTCAGTGAACATTTTTTAGTCATAGTTTTAGTCAACAAAATTGACACAGATAGAAATGCAGACCAAGGCCTGAGGCACCTACGCTCAGTGTAGCCTGACAACGTGTCATGGGTTCAAGTCTTTGCTGCATGTCATTCCTCTCTCTCTCCCCGTTTCCTGTCAGCCTACTGTCCCTGTCAAAGGCATAAAAGCCCCCTCAAAAAAAAAGAAATGCAGACCAATTTATCTGATGTTTCTAAGAAAAAACATCTCATCATCATTGCCCTTTTTTGTGTTTTTAAGGTAACAACCAAGCGAGCACAGGCTTGGTGTCAGAGCAAGAACAACATCCCCTACTTCGAAACCAGCGCCAAGGAGGCAATCAATGTAGAGCAGGCCTTCCAGACTATTGCACGCAACGCTCTTAAACAGGTAATGCATTGGTTCCGGGGTCCGGGGGGTCCCCAGCAAAATGAGTTAATATAGCGTCACAATCATCTTAACCACTTTAACCGTATTTTATACTTTGGTGACGTGCTATGAGCTTGTATATCTGCAATTTTGGAAAAATCTTGAAAATCTTTGAAAATCTTTGAATATACATTTTTTTTTAAAACAAATTTACTCAAATCTTTGCTTCTGGGGGTCCCCGGCACAAAATGTTTGTTATCAATATAACAATTTGAGGGTCCTTGACATGAAAAGCTTTTGAGAAGCACTGAGGTAATGGGAAGCCAGCGAGAGAGTTCAACTTTTTATTTGACTTCTGTGCACATTGTTTGGTCTGAGGTCACTAGTTCAGGATTCTGTTTATTTATTGTGAAATGAGGATATCGTCACTGTGGGGCAGAAACTGTTTATCTCAATATTCTAACTATTTGTGTTTTTCCGTAAATTAACGCCCTACGAGATCATACTAGAGCGTAACTCAAAAGTAGCAGATCTGCAAGCTCGACGCGTTTCGAGCTTGCAGATCTGCTACCTTTGCTGTTTTGTTTATTTATTTGAAAGTACTTGAAAGTAACAGTTTTGGACATGAGGTTTCCACCTGACAGAGACGATATGTAAATGGCGAAATGCTTGCCATGAGACTTGGGACGTCGATCTCTCTCTCTCCTCACTTCTGTAATAGAATCCACATTTTATTGACAGATTTATGAAAGTACAGTTAAGTTGTAAATGTTGTTAAAACTCAAATCAAGAAGTTGAGAAGAAGCATGTAAAAGATCAGTGTTGTTGTCTCTCACACCTCTCCGTTTAACCACGTAAACTCTATACTCAAATCTCCCAGGGCTCTATAGAGGAATCCACAGAGCACTGCGGTGTCAGACTCCTGCTGCGCTGTGCATTCTGACACCGCAGTTATGATTTGCGCCAGGGGAGCGCTCTGTGGATTCGTCTATACCTAAAGTCCCAAAATAGGGACGCTAGGGTTCATGTGGTTATGGACACATTATAAGTATTGTTATCCTAAAATGGCTGTCTATTATATTGAGTGGATTCTTCAACATTTAACGTGTATTATATGAAAAAAAAGATAACCCATAAAAACCCTATTTTGTATATTTGCCCCATTTTCAATTAAATCAGACCCTGTAACAAATGAATGGTGAATGAAAACTTGAATGAAAAATCACTGAAATTGAATGCTGCGTTCATGAATTGAGGCATTTTGTTCAGAACGAACCAATCATGCTAACTTTGGAAGCCAATCTTAGGCAATCAGGATGGAATATGGTAAATCGGACAGATCCGTGTTGATCACATGACTATAGAGATGCTGTGTACCGATTTGTGTGATGTTTGGAGTAGCAGGGGTTGACACTAAGGTCTCAGAGGCACTTGCCTGTCGTGCAAGTACAGGTCATGTTCTACTTGCCCACAGGTCTTGCCCACTTGCCCGAAAAGTAAATCGTCCTTTATAAAATGATAAGCAAAATTGTAATTACCGTTCAATTTAACACTTATGTTTTACTTTATACTTGCAAATTCTGGGGCTGCACGATAAAAAATGTCCTGCCTCAATATTTATGTCAAATATCTAGTAGATAGCTATGAATATGACTATGGGTTCACACTTACACTTGTTATTTTAAGTGTAGCAACAGTGAAAACGGCACATTATAGACCAACGCTGCTCTTTTATATTACATTCCACAGACCTGAAGACACTTACTTTCCCATAACTTGACAAAGTGCTCTTATTTTGAAGTCCACCGACTGGAAGTCAAGAGTTTACGTTAGTCTGACTTGACACGTGCTAAGCTAAGCTTTGACCGTTCAATAAACAAACGGAGGAAGTGGGCTGCCTGGCACTGCTGTTTTGAACTGATACTGACATAAGGAAGGCTTTACACGCTGCTTACTGCATTCTTGTATTTTCACACATCGGTTAAGGACACAAGTAAGGAACCGCAGCACATGTGACAAAAGTCCACGGGTGTTTTTGTTTTATATCGCGGGTGGGATGCATGCAGACGTTGTGAGCTTGTAGATTAGCTGTTTTCGCTGGAGCTCACGTCTGTGTGTGTGTGTGTGTGTGTGTGTGTGTGTATGTGACTTGGGGGAGACGGAGCGCTCTGGCCACGTTCAAGTGTCTAAAGACAGATATGATATCTTGTTGCGTCCCCACTCAAAATGCGCACTTGCCCGTCGGGCCACCCGATAGCAAACTTCACCTGCCCGACCATTTTATTTACCTGCCCCAGGCAGGTGTTAGTGTCAACACTTGAAGTAGTATTAAAAAATGTGTTTTGCACAAATCGGCCTCCTGGTGGCGCTAAAATTTGCAGTGACCGGGGCCAACGTTGCCGGAGATCAGCTGGTCACAGACAGAAGGACACACGGACGGACGGACACACGGACAGGGTGCAAAACATACTCTCTCGCCATGCCGTTCGGCCTGGCGGAGACAAGTCATTTGGGGGGTGAACTATCCCTTTAAGCTCACATTGCGTCGCAAGCTTAACTCATTCACTGCCACTGACGTAAAAAAACGTAATTTTTTCCAATTACCAAATCTGCCATTGACGTAAAAAAACGTAATTTTGAAAAACGTTGATTTTTATAAAAGATCTCAGCGTTCTTCATCTCTCGTAGTGATACATTTCATTGTAACACACCCGGATAAGGAAATAATGTCAATCCAAGATTTCCGTTTCCGTCTTCTCCCTGTTTAACTCTCCCTCTGAAACGCCATTTCCTCGGTTTTGTTTTTTCTCCGCCGTGCTTGGTCGGACGCGCCGTTTACAAACTTCTACTACTGTAGAATGGATTGTCGTGGTTCGGAAATTTGTTCTCTTGGCCACTCGCACACCTACCCTGTGTGTCTACAAACAGTTGGACACGCGATCATAAGCGATGGACATTTTCTGTGGCGAGCTGAAAAAGTAAGTGAACCTTCCAATTTTTTGACGATAAATGGTGTGTTTACACTGGGCTGCATGAGAAGGACTCCGAGCCGATCGGAATGTTTTGTTGTCTAGGCGACGTGCATGGATAGCCTGTCTGTTTACAAACGATCGGACTTGCGATAATAATGAATATAATTTTTTTTGTGACCTGTTGAAAGTTAAACAAAAATACGAAATTGCTGGCAGTGGGCAAACACAGACAGAAATAAATCTGGCAGTGAATGAGTTAATAGATCAGCTATTTTCTGTATTCTTTAACATTTTGGAACATGTAAAAACAAAACCCATTAAGACCTGGAACTCTTAATAGCAGATATACAAGCTCGGTGCCGCGCTACGAGCTTGTATATCTGCTTTTGAAAAATCGTGAAAATGTGTGCAAATCTTTGAATATATATATTTTTAAAGCGAACATTTTTAACTCAAATCTTTGCTTCTGGGGGTCCCTGGAACAAGATATTTTGATGGGGGTCCGCAGCCAAATACATATAATTTTGGGGCTCCTTGACATGAAAATGATTGAGCACCACTGATATAGAAACAAACGTTTTTCAGAAAGCTGTTGAGATTTAGGAGACATGTAGAATCGGCTTCAGGTCTCAATGGGTTAAAATGTATAATTTTTAATCGTCGATTACATACCGCCTGCCTGTCGGTCTGTGTCTAGGAAACCGAGGTGGGGATATACCCCGAGTTCCCCGAGCCCATCAGGCTGGACAGGAACGAGCGACCAAACCAAGAGACCTGCAGCTGCTGAGAACGTTGACTGAACCTGACCGACCGCGGTGTGACTCCACTGCTCTCTCACTACCCCTAACTCTGCCTTGTCTATACTCTATACGCCCTCTCCTTCCCTTCCCACATCCCACTGTGTGATCCCTGATGCCCCAATATTATCACTGGCCTTTTGTAGATACATGCAGCGTTCCTCTCGTAGAGTATACTGCTACAGTATAGTACACACAGAACGCATTTTCTATTAACCCATTGAGACCTGAAGCCGATTCTAAATGTCTCCTAAATCTCAACAGTATTCTGAAAAACGTATGTTTCTATATCAGTGGTGCTCAATCTTTTTCATGTCAAGGACCCCCCCCAAATTATATGTATTTGGCCGCGGACCCCCATCAAAATATTTTGTTCCAGGGACCCCCCAGAAGCAACGATTTGAGTAAAAAAAAGTTCGCTTTAAAAATATATATATTCAACGATTTGCACACATGTTCACGATTTTTCAAAAATAGCAGATCTACAAGCTCATAGCGCGGCACTCGGTGCCGCGCTATGAGCTTGTATATCTGCTATTTTTGAATAGCCCAAAGTGTAAAATAATGCTTTTTAGCTCAAATCTAAAAATGACACAGTTCCAGGTCTTAATGGGTTAAAAAAAAACTAAAACAAAACGAAAACAAGTCTCCTAGCCCAAAGAACATGTCGAGGAAACGTTACGGCACTTACTTTTACGACGCTTATCTGTACTGTTTCCTGTGTAGTTTCTTTTGTGGCAGCGGGTGGTTTTTGTTCCCATGTCCATTCCTGTGTTGCACCCAGGTTTGGCTCTAACATTGCGTTCATTTGGGTGCTTTGTTATGGTAAACGGCAGTAACTACTACGCATCTTACCGTGTTTATATTTTGTGGGGAGGGGAGACACACTAACAGTCTCTTTTTTTTATATCAAACTTTATCTGCAGCAGTGGTAATTCTCTTAAACCTGATTTATTTAAGACTTTGTATATTTGCAAACCTCTCAATCATTTCATGGGGGAAAGGCAAAAAGCTATGTTGTCAATCTCCATATATGTCTCTGCCAATTGCCTACGTTGGCAAACAATTTAAGTGCTTGTTATTTCTTTTAATCAATCAGATCTTTTACCGTCTGTTCGTATATTACGTTTAGAATTTGAATTGCATCATAGAGGACATAATACAATAGGATACATAACTGAAAGAAGCATAAAGAATTGTGAGGGGGGGATGGTGTTTGCATTCATCATTATATTAGTACTATGATAAATGCGTAGCATCTACATTGTTTGAAAATGTCTTTGCGTTCCAAGTAACAAGGGTAATAAAACTATCTTGAATACCTTTTAAGTATTATGTGTGTTTATTACTGTATCTTCAAGGCAGAAGACTAACTATAAGACCAATGCAAAATCGTTCTAACTCAAGTGGATGGAGTCCAAGCCGCAACTATGACTGAGCACTTTATTGTCTCCGCCAGGCCGACGGCATGGCGAGAGAGTATGTTTTGCACACTGCGACGCGTTGTGAGCTTGTAGATCTGCTATTTTCAGAGCGCAGTTCAAGGGCATTTTGTGTGATCCGGCATTGGAGGCCTTGTTTATAATGGGTTTTTTTTTTCTTTTTTTTTTTAACTTCCGTGCACATTGTGAAATGAGGATATCGTCGCTGTGGGGCAGAAAACTCTTATCTCCATATGCTACCTATTTGTGTTTTTTAAACGCCCTACGTGATCATACTAGCGCGTAACACAAAAATGGCAGATCTGCAATCTCAAAACGAGCCGCTTTTGCGACGTGTTTTGAGCTTGTAGATCTGCTATTTTTGCAGGTTTTTTTGTGTGTGAAAGTAACAGTTTTGGACGTTTCCACCTGACAGACGATATAGAAATGGAGAAATGTTTGCCATGAGACTTCTCTCTCCTCTCTTCCTCACTTCTGTAATATAATCCAAATGTGATGGTTTGATAGACTGTGCTGTTTCTCGCCTTTACTCACCATTTCTCTCCTTTATTTTTAAATTGACAGATGTATGAAAGTACAGTAAAGAAAATATACATTGTTGAATGTTGTTAAACCTCAAATCAAGAAGCTGAGAAGAAGCCTGTGAAAGATCTGTGGTGTTGTCTCTCACACACCTCTCCGTTTAACCACGTAAACCCTATACCTAGTTAAAGGGGAATTTTGGACCACAGTTTTCTCACCTTTTCTATGATATCTTAGGATGAATGGTACAGTAGAACATTTTCATAACTCCATCCTGGGTCCGCCACAGCTTAAAACGTGTGCCAATAGGCCTTGCGTTAGATCGCGTATTTTAATAGCTTTTTCTTTTGTTTTCTTTTTGGTGAGATCTGACGTTCATAGTGACAGAATACTATGCACAAAAAAAAAACCTATGTCTCGCTAGACGAGATTGAAATCTCAAGATCTCAATCTTGTCTAGCCAGACTTCCGTTTTGTTTGTTGTTGTTTTTTATTTTCGGTTGCTTAGTGTTCAATATCCACAGAGCGCTCCCCCGGCGCAATCATAACTGCGGTGTCAGAACGCACACCACAGCAGGAGTCTGACACCGCAGTGCTCTGTGGATTCGTCTCTATACCTAGCGTCCCAAAATATGGACGCTAGGGTTCATGTGGTTATTATGGACACATTATAAGTAGGCCTATTGTTATCCTAAAATGGCTGTCTATTATATTGAGTGGATTCTTGTCCACTGTATTCTATTAAACAAGTATAATATGAAAAAAAAGAAAATAAACAAAAAGAAATGTGTGCCATTTCAAGTCAATCAGACCCTGTAACAAAATGTATGATGAATGTGTTATAATTCCAAATTACTTTATTTTTTAATCGATTAAGTAGTTTAGTCTTATTAGCGACTTAAGCTCTGTTTTATACAATGGTGTCGCATGAAAAAAGCTGATTTACAACATAAGCTCACAATGCGTCGGAAGCTTATAGATCTAGATTTTCTGTATTTTTGAAAGATTTTTGGAGAAGAAAACATAACGAATTAATCATTTTCTTAAAATGTATATTTTATAATTGTCGATTACATGGAATATTTTGATTAACTGTCGCACCCCCTACCGCCTGTGTGTCTGTGTTCAGGAAACCGAGGTGGAGCTGTACAATGAGTTCCCGGAGCCCATCAAGCTGGACAGGAACGAGCGGGCCAAGCCGTCAGCAGAGACCTGCAGCTGCTGAGAACGTTGACGAACCTGACCGCGGTGTGACTCCACTGCTCTCACTACCCCTAACTCTGCCTTGTCTATACGCCCTCCTTCCCTTCCCACGTCCCACTGTGTGATCCCTGATGCCCAATATTATCACTGGCCTTTGTAGATACATGCAGCGTTCCTCTCGTAGAGTATACTGCTACAGTACAGTACACACACCCACACACACATGCTGCACTCACCTCCTTATGTACACACAGAACGCATTTTCTATTAAAAAAAACAAAACGAAAACAAGTCTCCTAGCCCAAAGAACATGTTGAGGAAACGTTACGGCATTTACTTTTACGATGCTTATTACTCTGCAGTGTTTCCTGTGTAGTTTCTTTTGTGGCAGCGGGTGGTTTTGTTCCCATGTCCATTCCTGTGTTGCACCCAGGTTTGGCTCTTAACACTGCGTTAATTTGGGTGCTTTATTATGGTAAACGGCAGTAACTCTACGCATCTTACCGTGTTTATATTTTGTGGGGAGGGGAGACACTAACAGTCTCTTTTTTTTTTGTTTTAAACTTTATCTGCAGCAGTGGGAATTCTCTTAAACCTGATTTATACTGTACGATCGGAGTTGCGCTCCCGAAATAGCTGATCATACGAGCTTACAGCGCGTCGCCATGTGTTATGAGCTTGTTGATGGGTTATTTCTCTGTGCGTGATGATTCCGTCGGACAACAGACTATAAATTAAGCATTTCTGTGTTGGCCCACCACTGCTGCATGAATATAGAGGAAACACTGCCCCTCCTTTTACTCATCGGGCTTGTGGCTTAAAAAAAAAACAATAATTTCACATGTATAACACTTGTTTCCATGGCATCGTCTTGCCTCATCGACACGTACAAACTAAACTTGTCATGCCACTTCGTGGTGGGAGTTGGCGCTTATAGCAGTTCGGTCCCAGAGTTCCAGTGCTGAAGGAAAGTTGTGAAGGAACAGAATGTGCAATTTGTGTCCGTGTGAAAGAAAGTGCATGTGTGGATCTCGTTCATAATGCTGCCTACTGATTCTTGTTAATTGGTTCATGGGTGGAAATAAGTTCCATAACAAGTCAGTCAGACTGGGTGTATTCAGAACCTTTTCTTGCACCTTTGCCGACGTCATCTAAAATAAACCGGAAGGTCTGTTTTAAACCATCTCATTTTGGAGCCACAATAAACACAGTTTAATAGCTCAAAAGCTGAGAAAGAACATTGTGTGTGTGAGTTAAACCTCTTGCTCCTTGATGTATAAATGCTCTCCCCACATCTCCGGTTGTTTTGCTCTTTCTCAGTAGTGAGGAAAAGTTGTGTCTTGTATAAACGAGCTGTTCTTTTGTTTATCACAAAAAAAGAAAAAAAATCAATGGTGAAATGAACCAAACAAATCGAGACAGGATGACGTTCTACCTGATAAAGTTTGGGAGGGGACAGAGATTATTCTCAAGTATAAATATCACTCGTAATAACTGAGGACTATTAGATAGTACTTCTCTTTTTACTTATTGCAAGACTTTGTATATTTGCAAACCTCTCAATCATTTCGTGGGGGAAAGGCAAAAAGCTATGTTGTCAATCTCATATACGTCTCTGCCAATTGCTTACGTTGGCAAACAATTTAAGTGCTTGTTATTTCTTTTTAATCGATCAGATCTTTTACCGTCTGTTCGTATATTATGTTTAGAATTTGAATTGCATCATAGAGGACAAAATACAATAGGATACATAACTGAAAGAAGCATAAAGAATTGTGAGGGGGGATGGTGTTGGCATTCATCATTATATTAGTACTATGATAAATGCGTAGCATCTACATTGTTTGAAAATGTCTTTGCGTTCCAAGTAATAAGGGTAATAAAACTATCTTGAATATCTTTAAGTATAATGTGTGTTTATTACTGTAGCTTCAAGGCAGAAGACTAAAACCACAGTTTAAAACCCATTAAGACCTGGAACGCAACTGTGTCTCTTTAGATTTCTTTGGCTATTCAAAAATAGCAGATGTACAAGCTCATAGTGCCGCGCTATGAGCTTGTAGATCTGCTATTTTTGAACGATCTTGAAAAAAAAGTTTGGATTTAAAAAAAAAAACTGTTAGGATTTAGAAAACATTTTTAAGAATCGCCTCAGGTCTTAATGGGTTAAAACAATCGTTCTACAGTAACTCAAGTGGATGGAGTCCATGCCACAACTATGACTGAGCACTTTATTGAAAATTCAATTTCAAAAGGATAAAAGCACAAGAAAGCCTGAAGGCTTGTTTCCATTGTGGTCCTTTAATAAACGATGTCAACACACTGACAGCCAATCAACATCCATCCTAATTTACATGGCATGTTTACAGGAAGTTATTGTTCAAAAGTGTGGATGCTCATATCGTTACAGTATCAATCTGGGTGTGGATGGCCCTACACACTTGGCAAGCATTGGATATGGCTAAATCCACAGACACTTGGGGTCAGAAATCATCACAAAGGCAACATAGTAAATCAAACTGACTACTGGTGAGAATAAGACCATTAGTAGTATTCAAAAGCCTTGGCAAATCTTGTCGGATGAAACTCTGAACATTGAATTCCAAAATGTCCAGTAACGCATAACTACGTACATGTACTGTATGTAGTACAACATAACTAGAAGATTAAGTTGAGGTAGTGTAACTTACAGTGTAGTAAATGCAATACATAACTAGTATAACTTTTTTCGAAATAAAAGAATACATAAATTCTTAAGAAAGTTAAACGTCAAAACTGCCAAGCTCCTTCAACTGATTTATAAACAACATGACATTTTGAGCCCTGGGGCTCTTACAAAGAATGAGGATTGATATTACTTGTCTCATCAATGCTGACTTTTCAGTTCCAGTGTCTTCAGTTGGTTCTGGGTTTTTTACCCTGGAGCCACTGTTCAAGAGGCCCTGGAGATTTAGGCTTCATCTCTGGCTTGGTTTGTTCTTCCTTACAGTCTGATGTCTCTGGTTCTTTCCTCTTGGTTGGGCTGCTGCTGCTCTTCAGCCAGCTCATCATCATCTTACTGCTGGCTGTGGGCTTGGGTTCCTAAGACAAATAATGTGCATATTTGTAAGCGAAGCCCTTTCAAACCATCAGAAAAACAATGGCATTGTAAGAACTGATCAAATACAGTACCAACTAGAAAGATTGCACTCAGAGTGCATAACCCCACGCTATGCACTTGTCAACATAAAAGCATTTCCTTATGTCTGAGAGTTAACCACTAATGCCCTATTTTATACTTTGTCTATTCAAAAATAGCCAATCCTACATTCATTACGTGGCTGAAAATGAGCTCTCTAGTACTCTAGTCACTCAATTTTGTTTAATTGGACAAATGATTTGATGGGTTTGCCTTTTATGAATGCAAATACTAGCATTTGGCGGCTTTACGTGAACCTGTTTGGGAGTTATAATTTTCAAGAGAAGCCATGCCCATCACCAACCCCCCTTTTGGGCAGTTCAATCAATCAGTTTTCCCTTGTCCAATGACCAAACTATCAGCAAAGTTTCCTGCTAATCTGATCATATTTGCAGCCACCGTGCTAACAGAAAAAGCTGTTCTGGCAAAAAAAGGCAAAAATACAACTCCCAACCAACTCCACAGGCGGATGTAATTGAAACAAGTCACCTTTTTCTTTGTAAGATCCACTGGCTGCAGACACTCTGGAGAGTTGTTGCGCGAGTTGTTGACGAACGACGAGACAGGGTGGTGGGTCAACACGTTCTTGGAGTGGAGCAACTTCAAGGCATCCATAGACTTCACCTCCCCAAAGTCAAGCCATCTCCTCACCTCTTCCTCTCCGTCCAGGATAGCTGGCATCCTAAAAAACGTAAACGGTCGGCTCAGGGCTTCATACTTGTGTTGATTTCGTCGACTAAAACAATGACAAAAAATGTTGACCGACTACCTTTTTTCACTGACGAAAACTGAATAAAAACTAAATAAAAATTAAGCTATGATGACTACAACTAAGACTAAATATATTGACAATTTCGTCAACAAATAAAAACTAGACTAGAATGTTAGTGAGGGACTAGTGGAGAAGAAGAGATCCAGTAGAACTAAAATACATTTTATGTTTGGTTGCGCTCGGTGTTGCGCTCTGAAAATAGCAGATCTACATGCTCACAACGCGTCGCGCTGCGACGCGTTGTGAGCTTGTAGATCAGCTATTTTCAGCATGCAACCAAGTGTGAAATCAGCCATTACGACGCCGTCAAGGTACCGCCAAAATACATTTTAGTCGACTAAATCAACTGTACATTTAGTCGACTATAATGTTATGATATTTAGTCAACTAAAACTAGACTAACAGTAAAACATTTCAGATGAAATTTCAGATGACTAAAACTAAATGGAATTTGATTCAAAAGACTATGACTAAAACTGAATAAAAATTTGCTGTCAAAATCAACACTACATCATACAGACACAAGGTGGAGAACTTGATGGTTTTATCACGCAGCCTTTTACCTGTCATGGATGCCCTGTAGATTAGGAGAAGCATCCACAGTGATGACGCTGTAGGTATAGAGGGGTTCCCCACCCTCCGGGGGTGTCCAGCAGTCAAACAGTCCAGCCATGGTCAGCAGTCTCCACCCGTTCCACTCATCTGTCTCTTTGTCCTCCTAACCCAAAAGAGAGGCAATTGCTCATTAACCACTTAAGCTCTGTTTATACTTACGTCGTACTATGGTGTTTGTGCACCGAACATAGCCACTCTACAAGCTTACAACACGTTGCAACGCAACAGAAACAAATGTACATCATGTGACATGCCCAAAACAGGAGCGCCAGGTTGAAGGTGTTATCGTTTAGATTTTTTGAATTGCCTGAAATTCAGAATCCAAATGATTTCTTATTTCCAGGTATGTTTGAAAATAATGGAATATGTCATGGTGAGATTGGTGCATCACACTGAATAATACCATACATCTGATCATACATTCTCCAGATAGCCCCCAGTCTGCCACTACCCTATACAAGACAGGCTCTAATACCGGTGTGTGTTCCATGATGACCACGCCACGCCAACTGACAACTGACCATAGTCAGTTGTCTCCATATTTGGGCAGTTATCTAACCTCCATTGACTTCCAGTATTAAAGTTTTAAAAGTTAAATATTTGAAGAATTACAACGCATACGTATATGTGAAATATTATATTCTGGGAGTTACTTCATTGTCCCACTGGCAGCATGCACAATACATTGCCACTGATCAGTCCCAACAGTTTGCCAGATTTACCAGAGAGAGAGAGACAGAGAGAGACCGACAGACAGACAGACACACACACTTCTAGAAGGCATCCCAGTCGCGTGAATTCACATGATCATGTGTTTTCAGCATTCACGCGACCGCACTGGTTTACTAGGCTACGCTACAGGGGCATTACTGTAAAAATGGCCCATAAACAATGCATACAGTGTCACTGCTAGCCAAGCACGGACCTCTTTCAGCTCTGGGGATTCCTCCTCTGGAGTGCAGGGTGTTGTTGCCTCACTGTGACCCTGAGTTTGTGGAAAGTAGATAAAGTAGGGCTGCTTCTCTTTCTCCTGTCTCCTCCATTCATAGAAGCCATCGGCCAGGATCACACAGCGCTGTCCTTTAAGCAGGGGGTCCTTCAGAGACAGTGTGATAGTGTTCAGGAGTCAGGACACAAGTATGGCAAAGAAAATGTGTTCATTCATTTTAGACTAGGGGTGCTTAAATTAACCACCCTTATTTTATACTTCGTCATACGACGGTGTCGGGGCAGGACAAATAGCAGATCTGCAAGCTCACAACGTGTCGCATTGCGACGTGTTGTGATCTTGTAGATGTTCACTCTATTTTATATTATTATTATGTATTCTTTTTTTACTCATGTCAGGTTGAAAGTGGTTAAGAATGGACTGGCATTTTTACCATCCAAGTAATATGTGAAACTCTATGTACCTTAAACAAAAAGAAGGGTCTCGCACACTGAATGATGGAAACTGAGGCTCTTTAGAGTGTTGATGGTCTGAGGACCGAAACTTTTTTTTCACCATGTCACTTTTTGCACTTTTGTAAGTAAAGACTATTTTTTGCTTCTAAAGAGCCTCAGTTTTCATCCTTCAGTGTGCGAGCCCCTTCTTTTTGTTTATGGACTTTCATGCTGACCTCTCGCACCTGTTTTCCTTGAGTAAGCCTTGAGTTTGAGCCTAAACTCAAGTAAGCCTTGAGTTTGAGCGCAAACTTCCCTACCTCCTTCACCTTCACTCTACAGTATGTACCTTGAAGGACTTCTTCTCCAACAGGCCCTCCCTGCGGCAGTTGTTAGTGCTGTACTGCATCTTGCTCGGGTCCTTCTCCTTGAACCATGACGGTATGAGGCCCCAACGCATGGCCGCCAGCACGCACTCATCTCCAGGTGCATTCTGAATGAACACAAGAAACATAAAGTAATTTGGTTATTGTTTTACTGTAGCACTCCCCTTTAGAACTTGCTATAAAACAAATGGATAATACATTATTCATTCACCTTATCAAAGTGCTTCTGGGACAAGAGGACAGGGCTCATAGACTGGGGACTCTTGTTGTACGAAGGCCGGTATTTGTCTGCGTCTCCGTCTCTCCATCTGGGCCGTCGGCGCTGTCCTCCCCGGTCTCTGTACCCGGAGGCTCGACTCACCTCGTCAGGAGCCAGGGTACAGGCTGTTCTCCCACACATGCTGAAAAGAACCGTACCAGACAGAATCAGAATGTTTCAGCTTTATTGTCACATCAAAGGTTTACAAGAGTAAAAAAGTGGATTTGTTTTAGTGCATAGTTCCCATCGTATCGTTATTTCCATCGTATCGTTAGTTCAGCAGCCTTGTCCACTGCTGAACAAGGCTCATGCCTTGTTCAGCAGTCTGATGGCAGCTGGTTGAAAACGGTTCAATAACCTGGTAGTGCTACTCTTCAGTGTTACTACATCACACACATCCTGAAGAGGACCATACCAGATTGTTACTAATGTAATGTAACACTGATATTACATGTAATATTGCTGTAATGTGTGTAACTCTCTACAGGCCTGAACACAGGCTGAGGAATGTGATTTCAACATTTAAGTGTAGTGCATGCAATACAGAGGTCTGCAGTGAAGACATAGCCGGATATCTTTAGCCAGAGTGGGATCATGTTTAGAGAACAGAATGCTTCAGGTCAGGCTGGCCCTTTCTTGGCTCAAAAACTGGGTACATGAGCCATGGGGCAGTGGAGAGGGATATTCTCTGGCTAGCATTGATGTGATGTGTGGTAATAAATAATGACGTATTATTGCTAAGCATAGGCTTATCCTTGATTGGTCAGACAAAACTATGGTCTGGAAGAAAGGTGGAGTGATTAAACAGTATACATTACACTGTCCATGAGACTGAGCCTCAGCTAATCTAGCATTGTCCATGGTCCTTAAATTGTCACTTCACTGTCATCTGGGGACGCCCCCAAAAATCATGTGGGGTCATGGGGGTCCCGACCCACAGGTTGAGAACTACTGTATTAATTAGAGTAATACAGTATACATGTTTTTCACCAAAACGGTGTAGCCTAGTGACTTTTAATTTAAAAGGGTGAATTATTACTACTATCAACTTTAACGTCTTCCCTCGCCGTTTCAACGTGAGTAATAACAGTAAACGGTGTAAGAGAATAGATAAGTTATAACTATGATGTTGTTACATAATAGTGATGCTTTCTTTCTGTGGGTTGTTTGGCTAGCAGCATGCTAGGCTAGCTAAAACAAAACCAACATGGTTCCGTTCTAATATAAATATTAGTGACACTAGAGCCCATGTTCTGCTGTAATACTTTATGTTTTTAATAGTTTTATTCTAATAGTAAATGTTTTAGTTTCTGCTCATACCTTTCAGTCTGTTGTTCAAAAGCAGCGCTATGGGCGGAACCATGAGCTTGTGTCCATTGGCTGGAAATGATCACGTGACACTACGACGTGTACAGTGCTTCATTACAGCAGTGGTTATCAACCTGTGGGTCGGGACCTTATTTGTAACTCTATGGTCGGGACCCCCACATGATTTTGGGGGGCCCGAGGGGGTCCCCACTCCCCAGATGACAGTGAAGTGACATTTAAGGGCTTTAAGACCTTTTTAATACCTCAATAAAAATAAAAGAAAAATAGCATAAATGCATCTAAAGTAATCAACAAACTATATTATAATAGCTGGTCAAACATTGGCCAAATTGTGAAATAATATAAGAGGCAAAAATTGCAGATCTACAAGCTCACAACGCCTCGCATTTTCGTATGCTCTGTAACACATGTCACATGATGATCATGTGCCCTAATGCCCTTTACTCTTTTCCAGAACCACTGTGATTTTACAATAGTTGTCTAATAACAACCAGTATAATATATATATTTTTAAATATGTAAATACGATCACAGGATGATGATTCCCAGCGATCTTATGTTAAAAGGGTAGGGTGTAAGACATGAACAATAAAATATATTTTTTGCAGTAGCACCGATACCAAATAAAGTGGGTGAATTAAAGAACCCTGACATAAAAAAAAAAAAAAGAAGGGTGGGTAAAAAGGAACTTGGCATGATGTTTAGTGTCCATTTCCTACTTTTACTTAGATAATTTACTTAGCATATAGATAATGAATAAAAGGACACATTATAGGCAAGTATCTGATAGCTGATGCATCTGATAGACATGCAAAAACAAGAGTCTTGGTATTTAATTTATTCAAACATTCAGTTATTATTTTTCATGGTGATACATGGTAAACAAAAACAACATAAAAAAGTGAAAAACAACCAACAACGAAAAAACAAAAGTAGAAATAGTCTTCAATGTCCTACACCGATGTCTACCACATTGTCACAATGTTTACTACATATACATGCTACAAAAATATCCCTAATCAAAATATACATGCCTCCAGTCAAACAGTATAATACAATACTGTACACAACTGTCACAAGAATCGTTTTAAAAAAGAAAATGTTTATGGCCAGCGGGCCACAGGAGGGCGCTCTATGGAGCACAAACTATGACCACATTCATACAACTTATATTCATTGTTAATCAATAGAACAAAAACAAAACAAAAAGACTTCCCCCCCCATATCTCTCATACAGTGTATCACAGTACAATCCTGAGTGTCAATGGAATAGTTCAGCCCAAAAATCACTTATTTTCTATCAATTACACATCCCATGGAGCCTTGAATTCATGGAGATTTTTTTGTTTTTATCGCATTCCTAAGCCAATAATTTGATGACCGGCTGTGTTTCCGGTAGGAGACTCAAAGAGTCTCTTTTGAGTCTCCTACTGGAGACATTAGCATCTTTCCGCCGGTCATCAAATTATTGGCTTAGGAACTTGGCTTAAAAACTCCATGAATTCAAGGCTTCATCGGGTGTGTAATTGATATAAAATATAATTTTGGGTGAACTACTCCTTTAATTTAACTCTGTGAGAGTGTAAAAGTGAACCCTTATGGTCCATTTCTGTTAAACGAACACTCAGGATTATGCTGTGCATCACCCCCTCATTTCAGGCGACCCCTCGCCTCGCCCCCCTCCCCTATCCATCCAGTAACTTGAGGATGCTGTCTCTCTCCTTCAGGGCTTTCCATGCCTGGTCCTTCTCCTTCTTGGTGGGGGTGCGTTTCTTCTGCCTGGCCGCCATGATGCGGCGGAATCCCTCCATGACCTCGTTGTCAGAAACCCTGACCCTCTGCCTCAGCTCCTGTTTACGCATCTCCTCCTTCGCTAGCCTGGCGGTCAGAAGCAACAGACAAGACCCGTTAATGATAATAAAAAAAGACGGCCATTGTCACAATCATCACGTACAACACAGTGAGTTGGAACTTTATGTTGGAGCGTTTTAGTTGAGCTGCGAAACGACAATTCTAATAAATTAATGAAGTTGCTGAAGTGGCTCCACTAAATGGTGAATTAATATATATACATATACTTATATACAGGAACTATGCGCACACCTCTAGGTTGCCTAGTACATTCTCTTCTCTAGCAGTGCTATTAAAGAAAAAGAAGGATACATTTTTACATTGTGGCACCTAAGGGGTGAGCCGTCTAGAAGAGTGTTTGTGAGTGTGTGTCTGTCTGTATGCCTGCGGCTAATGTCACAAACCAACTTTCTTTCTCATGCACACCAATAGGCTTAGTGTTAGGGTTAGTAAATAAACTCCTAAATATTTATTTTTTATAATTCTTTCACCTTGAGATTCCAGTTATCTCTGTCTGTCTGTCTGTGTGTGTGTGTGTGTGTGTGTGTGTGTGTGTGTGTGTGCGTGCGTGCGTGCGTGCGTGTGTGTGTGTGTGTGTCTCTCAATACTTCCAATGGGGAGATGACTGACATAGTACTGCCATCATGGTTGTATCCAAGACAAGTATTCTGACAATGTGGTACTGCACTGGTTTTGTGAGTTCTTAATCTCAGATCCACTGTCCCTCCGTCCCTCCATATTTGGGTAAGACTAACATAATCAATATGATGACAGCCATGCAGTTATTAAGACCGCATCTTGTTTTATCTCTCTGTGTGGATGGATGCATGCATGTTCTCACCGGAGCAGCTCCTGCTTGCGGGCTCTGTTGTGGGCACTCAGAGCTTTGAGCTCGGCCTGTCTCTTGTGGAGCTCTGCCAGAACCTCGTCTTCAGAGTCTCCTCCTGCTCCCGGACGCTCCTCTGAGTCCAGCAGCCCCTGGGACACCAGCTCCTCCCTGATCCGCGCCTCCAGAGAGCGTGTGTGGGGAACGCTGAGGAGATGATGAAGGCAAAGGCAAGGCAAGACAGTTTTATTTGTATGGCACGTTTCAACAACAAGGCAATTCAATGTGCTTTACACAGAGAACATCAAGCACAAGGAAACACAATTATAAAATTATAAAATGACATTAGGATGCATTAAACAAACAGTCCATACTGTACAAGAGATGATGTGCAAATACCTGAAAGCTTTGCCCTGGCTTCGAGGAGATGTTCCAGCTCCATCGTTAGCGTCCTTCCCGGAAATGTCTGGAATTGGAGAGTCCTCCATGGGCGAGATTATATTCTCCTGCCGGGACACATTAACAAATCCCCACACAGCCGTATATCAGTGAGGTGTCACAGGATTAATTCGATGAAGCATCAGTGCATGTTTGAAAAACGGTCATGTTAATTGAGTGCACAGAATGGTAAAACTGTGTCGAACCTCAACTAGGGCCTGGAGCAGACGTTGTGTGAGTGGGCCAAAGGGACAGCCATCTTCCGGAGAATCGTGTTGGGACTCAGACTTCTTCAGCAGAGAATCCACATCTAGAAGAGCATCAGCAGACATCAAGCTAAATGATAACCACATGGTGCATGCACAGTGTAGCAGCTCTTTAACATTCATTCAACAACACACAGGTTTCACAGTAGCTTTTTACCCTTGGCGTCCAGCTCAGAGAGCGGCCCTCCCATGAGGTTCTTCTTCTTGTCGTTGGCCCGTGCTCCTTCCCTCTGCTCTTCAAGCAGGTCCTCCTGAGCCCACCGCTGGGAGTAGTGTTTCCCCAAAGCTGGAATCTACACAGGAGGACAAGATGGTGAGCTATATTCAACTGCCTATAACTACAGAACGGACGATTGCGGTGTGTTTGCAATGTGTTTTTTTTCCCAGTGGAGAGAAGAGAGACTCATCTTTCTACCGAGACATTGTTTGTTGTCAAAAAGATAAGGTAAAAGCGCTGGCAGTGGGCGGATGAATGAATGAATGAATGAATACCTGACAATGAACCAGGTGGCTATTTGCAGCAGGCTTTTATTTAATTTTGCACCGGCCTGCACCGGGCCATTATTTGGTTACAGTTCCAATTAGGCTTAGGAAAGTGCAAATAAACGCCCCAGCATTTGCACGGACCGGGGCTTTTATTTGGATGGGGCGTTTAATACACAAAATGGTGTCAGAGCGCCGGTGGGTATTAGGTAGAGGGTGGCTATTTGCGGTAGCTGGGCTACTATTTGGAAATATACGGTATATGAATGGTTTTAAGCCATACTTTATAATATTCAGCCTCATCCTCTGGGGGTTTCAGAAGTTCCTCCAGCACTCTGATTTCTTCATTTGTGATGTCAGCACAGTACGGTTCAACTGATGCCCAAAATCTGCAAAAGAAATAAATATATAATTACATTTCATATAAACAACCCATTTGAATCCTCCCACCCAGGGAGGGGTGCAAGCATGACCTTATATATCTGTTCAAGGGGGTGATAACTAGGGTTTACAACCTAGTTCAGAGATGGTGTGTATATCCCTGTCTAGGGGGATGGTATCGTAAGACAGAATAAAGGAGCAATGCAGAGTGTAAATAGAAGGACGAGACACCAGAGATATATACAGCAGGGGTCTTCAACGTTTTTTCAGGCCGAGGGACCCCTTAGCTGAGAGAGAGATGAAGCAGGGACCCCCTCCCCACAACATTGCATACAATTGTGTTGCAGATTAAACTTTTTCATAGATTTCATATATGGCTTCATTGACTATCATCAGTGTTGTGTAAATTAATGTTTTTGTTCATTTCACCACACTTAAACCTACAATACTTAGTACTTGATTTGCTCCTCTTCCCCCCTACACCAACTTTGCCGAAAATAGCCGATCTACAAGCTGTATTTTCGGCAAATGTTCCTCTGAATAGAGATGCTAAAGGTTCAAGTGGTTAATGTAAAAAAAGAATCCTATCGCACAAAGATTTGGCAGACCCCCTATAGTAACTCTGAGGACCCCCTAGGGGTCCCGGACCCCTGTTGAAGACCCCTGATATACAGTATCAGTAAATAGTTGCTGTTTTTTGCTGACCTGTTCGGGGCGTCGTTCTTTGGAGTGCGGGGAATGTCTTGTGACTCTTCGGTGAGCTCATATCCGTGGACTTTGGGCTGAAGGTTCTTGGTCTTGGATCTACCGGGACCGGGTCCCGGCCCGTGGCCGCCTTTGCCGTCCAACTTCTGTTTTTTGGGTTTGTGGCGAGACGAGGCGGAGGGGTCTGGATCTTTACCCAACTTCACGAACCGCTTGTCTCCCTTCTTATCCTGCCAGTCTGTGAGAATCTGAGAAATAATAACATGGCTTTGTTTACGATTCAGAACCGGTTGGAATCGAAGGAACCAGATCCAACATTGAGGAACCAAAGAATCGGTTCTGTCACATTTGGAAACCGTTACTGGAACCGGGTTTTATCACACTGTCAGAGCTGGTATGTGGACTTCACGTCTGCCATACAATTACTATACCGGTGGTTCTCACACTTTTAAAGGGCAAGGACCATCATAACTCTGAGAGTGTACAAATGGAACCAAATGGACCCGTCCATTTGTACACTCTCAGTTACAGACCTGTAAGGGTCCATTTAGAACCCCCCTATAGGAATCGTTAGTAATTCTTTGGGTGAACTATTCCTTTAATGGGTTAAGAGGAAATCGTTAAGGAACAGGAATCGTTAAAAGCCTTGTTTTTTTATCCCACGATTTTGTAACCCCATTTTTTACACCCAGTGCCAATTGTCTATGTATTCCTGGGAACTATCTTCCCTCTGCCAACCAAGGCAGGCCAGGGCCGAGCTCATGCCTCCTTCAATGCATGAGAGCCATCTGACCTTCTTATCACCTGGCTGACAGGGGAGAGTTTCCCTGGTTGGACGTAGCGCGTGGAAGGTTGGAATAACGTGTTCACGTTATTCCAACCAGTTCCGTTTCCCTCCATCAGGCGCCCCGACTGAGGCAGTATAGTGACCAGGATTACTGCATGTTTTTGTTAGGGTATCTACCCTAGGGAACACGGGGAGAACATGCAAACTACACACAGAGAGGCCCTTTCGCCAACCCCACCTAGGGTATGGGCACTGATGACGCGGCCCCCAGCGCCCACAGCGTCCCCTGCGGGAATCGAACCCAGGACCTTCCAGCTGTGAGGCGACAGCGCTACCAAGTACCGACTGCGCCACCGTGCCCCCTATATATATATATAATGTTTTTCTGCCCGCTTCAGAACCATGGACTACATAGCATCAGGGAAAGCAATTAACAGTCTGCAGAAAACTCTTCCAAAATGTGTCCCTTCCTCCCCTTACCTGTCTCTGCTCCTCCAGGGCTCTGAGGCGTCGGCTGGCCGAGGACAGGAGCGTCTCCAGCTCCAGCTGGAGCGTGTCCAGCTCCTCGATGCCGATGCCGTCGTCCTCGGAGCGGCCGAGCACGGCGGTGTAGCGGGGACACACTTTGACATGCTCCACGGGCTTGAAGTCGTAGTACTTCAGCGGGGGGCAGTCCTTCAGCTCACTCATGATGTTCTCACGTGGTGACAGAAGTCTACAAATATATAGAACAAATAACGATTCAGAGGAGAGACTTCATGGTTAGTGGGAGATGGGTCAAAATATTACTGTCAGTTCTCTCTCTCTCTCAATTCAAACTAAGGGGCTCTCAATTCAATTCAAAAACAAACAAAAATAATAAATGCATGTACAATTAAATCTATAGCCCTATTAGAATAAAGAAATGTGTAAACAGAGCTGTCTAACATTTGAACCTTTGTTCTTTTTGGAATCTTTTCCAAAAAAAGGGGGGGGGTCTTAGGATTTAGAAGACATTTGTAGATTCAGCAGAAGCAAAGATTTGAGTTAAAATGTTCGCTTTAAACATAATTCAAAGATTTGCACAAGTTTTCAAGATTTTTCTAAAATAGCAGATCTACAAGCTCATAGCGCTGCACTCTGTGCCGTGATATGAGCTTGTATAGCTGCTATTTTTTAAATTGCCAAATAGATCTTAAAATGACACAGATGCGTTCCCGGTCTTAATGGGGTAATTCACAACACAGCTTCCATTGTAAGGTTCCAATTACTTTCACACCTCTCCCTTTCACACCTACGGGGTTGATAGAATTCTGCATGCATGTTGTCCTGGTAGAGCCTTGCTCTTTGTGTTTTGGTTTAGAATTACTTTTAAACATGTAGATATCTAAAACACAAACGTAATATAGTTCAGTTCTGGATTGTGAGGTAAGCCTACATCTGTGATACTTACTCAGAGTTTAGAGTTATTCCCAGATGTCAGTTTAGTTTCCCCTGTGAACAAAGTAAACAGTCATAGAGTTAGTCCCTGTGTGTGAAGCTTGTTCTTCCAGAATATCCTATCAGGTTGTCCAAAACAAGTTTAAACTTCTGATTTAGCCTGGGTATTGAGAGAATTGTGTTCAAGTTGATGTAATCCTGGTTTAAGTCATTGCAGAAATGACCAGGTTTATTCCACTTAGATCTAATTTTTTGCAACAAAACTTGCCAGGAGCTCAGGTAGGAATGTCCTCTCACCTTCAACTGAACTTTCACTCTCTCTCTCTCTGACTGACTCTCTCTCTCTGAAGCACACACACACACACACACACACACACACACACACACACACACACACACACACACACACACACACACACACACACACACACACACACACACACACACACACACACACACACACACACACACACTCAATTGAATGAGCAATGGCCCAAAGAGATTAAGTTTGATCACCACCCCCCTCTCTCTCTCTCTCTCTCTCTCTCTCTCTCTCTCTCTCTCTCTCTCTCTCTCTCTCTCTCTCTCTCTCTCTCTCTCTCTCTCTCACACTCACACTCACACTCACACTCACACTCACACTCACACTCACACACACACACACACACACACACACACACACACACACACACACACACACACACACACACACAGCATCAATAGAATGAGCAATGCTCCAAACTCCAAAGAGATTAGATTTGCTCACCCCTCTCTCTCTCTCTCTCTCTCTCTCTCTCTCACACACACACACACACACACACACACACACACACACACACACACACACACACACACACACACACACACACACACACACACACACACAATGATCACAGTCAGAGCTAATAACAACCTAGTACCTAGGAGACTCCTAGCATCACAGCATCTTAACGCTGTGTACAGTGTGTGTGCTGCAGACGAGATTTTGATCACATTTCTCTCTCAAATGTAAATAATACTCTGTATGGTCTAAAGTAAGCTCTTAGCCTGTGTTTTCTTTTCATCTAAACCTCCCAGGAACAATGTATTTAATATTTCTGTTAAGAGTAAATGTAATATTTACCTTGTTGTCTGAATGGCGTCCATAATGGAAGAAACCATTCCAGTATGGGGGGTCGGTGGTAGTCAATATTACTACTGTGCAGTTGTTTCAGAAATAAACCACACTAAAAGCTACAATAAAAGTAAACATCTATTGCATTAATTAATGCAGCCATTTCAGACCAATATTCATATTAAACAACCACATGAAGCTGGAAATGGTAAAAGACAAAAACCTCTTGGTAGAATTAATGGTATTGTCGGTAGAAACCATTATTACGCAGGGGGGTAAATTAGATAAATGAGCTAATGATCAACTTTGTAACCATGGTGTGGTTTTGTTGTTATATCGATGATGATGGGATTTTATATAAGGGCCATAAAGGATATACAACTAACAGATAGTTTAAATAGGAACAGAAAAGAGTAGCCTCTCCCCCCGTCGAAGACTGTGATGGATAATTCCAAGCGTATGTTCGTTTTGATGAGCCACGTGTCCCCGATGAGCGGAGCTTCTTTTTATCACATTGACCTGAAAAAACATTTAATACAATAATGAGACAAACAAAGCAAAACAAAATAGTCTAAGAAACGTAATGTAATACAATCAATATGGAATAAAGAGATGTGTAAACAGAGCTGCGTCACATTGCATCAGAAATACTAGTTTACCTAATAAAACCAGGAGAATTGTACATAGGCCTACAATAAGCAACATTTCAGGATTTAGCTGTCACTTGTATAAAACCTTTGAGGCAAATCAACAATATTGAAGTGTATGTGTTTTTATTATTTATATAATCGTACCACTATACTATTTTCAACCTGTTAATAAGGTATTCAATCAATCAAACAGAAGTTTTCAAATGTATTATTTTACCCGCGTTCAACTCGGTGCAGATCATAGGCAGATGTATAATTGTACCACTGTTCGTGAAGTATTCAATCAATCAATCAGTCAATCAATCAATCAGTCAATCAATCAATCAATCAATCAATCAATCAATCAATCAATCAATCAACAGAGCAGATGTAACTCCTCCCTCCCAGGCAGAGAGGTCACGTGCCACAAATAGAGCGCACGGGCGATGTGAAGCAGCGTTGCCATGTCTGCTTTTTATAAGCGACTTTGGGCTTGTTTTCCCTGTAAAGTTGCTTGTTGTAAATATTGATAGTTTGTGGGTTCATGGGTTGCATTTTTTTGGGCTTGTTTCTAAAAGTGTAGTTGCTTATTTGGGCTTGTTTCCTAATGTTGTTTAAACCAGTGGTTCTCAAACATTTCAAGGACCCGGACCCCCAAATTAATATGTATTTGTCCGCACTCCGCAGACCTCTCCTTCTGAAAATATTTGCAACCCTTTTGCAAAGAAATCTGGCAACCCTGATGTGTAGACGTACGGAAGAGAAGTCCCAGGCGTGGCAGAAAGAACTTCCGCCTTCTACAGCAGCAGCAAAATGGTAAGATGAATGATGATTATTATTGATATGAAACATTATCGATTAATATCGATTTAGCTTCGAATTCCAAGGTTAACCGAGTCAGTGTTGTATCTGTATGGTTGTTGTAAACAATGCTACAGGCGGTGTGTAACCACAGAGCATCCTATCCTAGCAGAAAGTGTTGATCTCAGCTGATCTGATGGTTTCTCTCCTTTTAAATGACATTTACTGCTCAACCTGCTTTAATCAAAAGATCTACGATTAAGTTAACCTATAATATATAGATACTATATTATATAGATCCACTATTATAACCACAGAGAGCTTTAATAGCTGGGCATCTGTCGAGCCCATGAGATATTTATTATTGCACTGAAACTGGCATTTATTAGAAGCTTTGTAATGTAATATGACTCAAGCACTCATTCATTATATTCAGTGATGGAGGAAGTACTCACCTTGTTGTACTTAAGTAAAAGTGTCAATACCCTGTTGTAGAAATAAGTCTGCTGCAAGTACAAGCTCGGTATTCAAAATGTACTTGAGTAAAAGTACAAGTAAGCTTGTAGATCAGCTATTTTCAAATGGCCGAAATGGCTTAAGTGGTTAATGTATGTTTTGTAATAATAATCAAAATGTACAGGTAAAGTGCAGAAAATTTGAAATACTGCAGTAAAGTAAAATAATATCTCAAAATTGTACTCAAGTACAGTACTTGAGTAAATGTACTTGGTTACTTTTCCACCACTGCATTCATTCTATTGAAACATGTTCCTTTTCTAGACAGCGACACTGCGTCCATACCTGAACGCTGTTCGGGCCACCCTGCAGGCGGCGCTATGCCTGGAGAACTTCTCCTCTCAGGTGGTGGAGAGACACAACAAGCCCGAGGTGGAGGTCAGGTACGTCTGAAGCAGTGGTCCCCAAAGACCCCCATATTAACTCTGAGAGTGTACAAATAGAACCAAATGGACTGGTAGGGCAGTGGTTCTCAACCTGAGGGTCCTGACCCCCTAGGGGGGGTGACAATAATACCTCAAAAGAAAGAAAAGAAAAAGACCATTACTGCATCAAAAGTACAGCAACAAACTATACTATAACAACTGGTCAAACATTGGCAAAAATTGTCCAATAAGAAAGAGGCAAAAAGTTGTGAAAATAGCAGATCTACAATCTCTTGTGAGCTTGTAGATCTGCTATTTTCACTATTTATCCGTGAACTGAGTCAAACTAAATTGAACTCCTATATTGGAAAAACAAAAATCGAACTACATTCCAAGTGCTTATCAGGGTCAAATATGATTACTTTGGGGAGGAGGGGGGGTCACGGTCTGAAAAATGTTGAGAACCACTGTCGTAGGGGTCCATTTAGAAATGCCCCTGAAAAGGACGGGACGTTGAGGGTCCCATTCCCTCCCTGGAAGACCCCACTTTTTGAGAACCACGTACTGATCCAGGGTTTTAGTGGTGGCGCATGCAGAGACTTGTTCAAACATTTCGTTCAGGAGCAGCGGAGTAGGGAATAGATGGCATGTATGGGCAGGGCTGCGTATGTTTTACACCTGGCCACTAGTAGGGACTTGTGGAGGCTCTTTCATAAGCATCTTATAGGTATGAGGACGTCTCAAAACGTTTAGATTGCACACAGTGTGTTGTCATAATGTTTCTGTATTGGTGTTCCTGGCAGTGTTGATCCAGCATTAGTGGAAAATAGATGGAAAAATGTTCGTCAACTAACTTTTTTTCACTGACGAAAACTAAGCTACGATGACTAATTATACTGACAATTTCGTCAACAAATGAAAACTAGGCTAAAATGTTAGTGAGGGACGAGTGGTGAAGAGATCCAGTAGAATTAAAAGACAAGTCATTTTATGTTTGGTTGCGCTCGGGTGTTGTGCTCTGAAAATAGCAGATCTACAAGGTGTGAGCTTGTAGATCGTCTATTTTCAGCATGCAACCAAGTGTAAAATCAGCCATTACGACGCCATCAAGGCACCGCCAAAATACATTTTAATCGACTAAATCAACTGTAGATTTAGTCGAGTCGACTGATAATGGACAAAAACTAAAACATTTCAGACGACTAAAAAATTACTAAAACTAAATGGAATTTTATTCAAAGGACTATGACTAAAACTAAATCAAACTTCGATGTAAAATAAATCAACACTGGTTCCAAAAACCTTTTCCTCCATGGGATTTTGTTTTTCTCTCTCATTCAAATCTACCAATGCTGGCTGTATCAACATGCACATTTGCACGGCAGTGGTACTTAAACCCTATAGTTGTATGGCTGCGAAAACAGATATTACAAGCTCAGGAAGTGTTGCAACGTGCCATGGTTGTTGTGTGCTTGTAGATCTGCTATATTTGCCAAAGCTCGCCTGTTATGACATAGCCCAGTCTGCCCAGAATGGGGACACTACGAGGGTTCATGTGGTTAAAGGCCCTTAAGTCACGGCTGTGAGAAACTTGTATGGTGTACTTTTTGTAACCGTTTGTCTTTGGTTTGTTGTTTCAGGAGCAGTAAGGAGCTGCTGCTCCAACCAGTGGTGGTCAGCCGTAATGACAAGGAGAAGGTTCTCATCGAGGGATCCATCAACTCTGTTAGAGTCAGCATTGCTGTCAAGCAGGTCAGTGGAGAAAAAAAGTACAGACTAGAGTTAAAAGGTCTTGGTCCTCCTGACTCATTTACAATTTTCACTGGTCCTACAGAATGTGGGGAAAAAAGTGTTAACAATACATGTTATGACTGTTGATTTCTTTATAGGCTGACGAGATCGAGAAGATCCTGTGCCACAAGTTCATGCGCTTCATGATGATGAGAGCGGAGAATTTCTTCATCCTGAGGAGGAAACCTGTAGAGGTGAGAGATCAGATGATCCACAATAAAAACCAGTGGAGGTTTTTCAGCCACTTGTTTCCATTCCAAAAGAGGAACCCATATGCAGGCCAGAGATCAGTTGAAAACAGGAAGAAGGGTGTGATGATGTGAATGATTGTTTGTTTATTTAAGGTGGTGGGTAATTTTAGGTAAAGGTCAAAGGTTATGCTAGTAAAAGGATAACTATAAATAATAGTCTATTTCCAAATAGAAATATTACGTCTTATTTCCATTTTGGTCCAGATCTCTGAACGAATTGCACTGGTCTTAAAACCGTCTGAACCAATCGGATCTTGGGGGGGGCGATTGGGGTGTCTCTGTGTGTGTGTGTATATACTGTACATACAGTTATTGTGCTAGCTAAGCCACTAGTGACTCTTCTTTACTTAGCTTTTAGTGTATCTTAAAAAAGTTATGTTTCAAGATGACTAACCAGCTACACTACAAGTTACTTAGTAAACGTTGATAGCTGCATTGAAGCTACTTATGTATGTACCTAATGCAGTTGGTAAATGTGGCCTGTACATTAATTGAATAAAATTTAGGAGTAAAGCTAAAAGGTGTAAAGCTAATTGAAGATCCTAGTGTGTAGTGATTATACTGTGTTTGAATCTTTTCTTCCTCTTGGTACCATCCTATGGTTCAGGGCTATGACATCAGCTTCCTGATCACCAACTTCCACACGGAGCAGATGTACAAGCACAAGCTGGTGGACTTTGTCATCAACTTCATGGAGGAGATCGACAAGGAGATCAGCGAGATGAAGTTGTCCGTCAATGCCAGGGCCCGTATAGTTGCCGAAGAGTTCCTGAAGAATGTAAGCTACAGGATCTTCTCTACTGTGGTTTCTTTGATTGCACCAATGTTGTGCATGATCACATTATTTGTCAAAAGGGTGCCATGAACTTGCTAAATTTGGATTTCAGTAAATGAAATATAAATTTGCATGAAAACCACAGGCTTGTATGTCCCAGCAGGCACGTAGCTCGATAATAAACGTTTGTTTACTGCAGAGCTGTGGTTTTCAACCCTTTTCATATCAAGGTCCATTATTTATTGGGCATTTGAGCCACAGAACCACCATTTGAGATTTAGACTCTCAGACCCAAAACTTTGTTATCGTTGGATACGATTTTGTCCACTATTCCATCCATGCTGTATTGATGTTGGTACCACATAGGAGAGATAACAGGCAAACGTTAATCAAAATAACAATTCTTTAATTAAGTAATGCAGATGTTTAAGAATAATTTAACTCTTGAGAGAGTCAAATGAAACCAAATGGACCCATAAGGGTCCATTTGGTTTCATTTTATGCTCTCAAGAGTTAAAAGATGGGCGCCTGCTGCCCTAGTGGTCCAGGCGCATACCACATACGCTGGTAATCCAGCCAGCTTGACAGTGTGTCGCCGGTTCGACTCCCGATCCCGACGACCTTTGCTGTGTGTCGCCCCCCCATCTCTCTCCCCGTTTCCTGTCAGCCTACTTTCCTGTCAAATAAAGGCATAAAAGCCCCACAAAATATCTCAAAAACAAAAAAAGATCTGTAAGGGTCCATTTGGTTACCAACTTTATCATTTAGCTGGGGACCACCTGGAACCCCCTCAAAGACCACTGGTGGTCCCCTGACCACTGGCTGAGAACCACTGCCGTAGAGGGGTTCATTGCAAAAAGAAAGCATGCTAGAATGGCAGATTTTGATGTTGACGTGGTCTTTCTTCTCCTTGCAGTTCTGATGAAAAGAGGTCCTTCCATCGTTCCACGCGAGCAACAATTTCTCAAAGGGGCCATTCAGCACAGTGATGGAGACGTGTAGGAGCGAACGGCCAATCAGCGACGACGACAACTATAGAAAAGAGACCAATCTGGTGACGAATGCGTTTGCAGAGCACCCTTCTCTCTCAAGCATTTCCCTGTAGTCATGGATATTAATGGCTGTATATAATGAAATATTTCCCGGTTTCATTTTTTTCTGTCAAGTAGAACAAAAATAATCCCCAAACCAAGGCGGGTCCTTAAAAAGTATTAATCATGTTGATAACCATGAATACAGGGGCATAGAGAATATTTCGTTGTTAATTCTAATGGCCTGTGTTGCTTTTATACATTCTGTGTATGTATGTCTGTATGTCTTTCTGTACCGTTGCCGGGTCTCATTGTTTTCATTTATGTTTTATAAAATCATTGGTTCGGGACACCCATGTTTCATTGGGTGGAACGTCCTCTGTATGGTATTTATCAAACTAAAATATGAACGCGCCTTTAGCCATTTAAACCCCTATGTACTTACGTTGTATGTCAAATAGTGAAAATAGCTGACCGACGTGCCGCGTTGTGAGCGTAGATCTGCTATTTTTGCCTGTTTTTTGCCAAATGTAGGCCTATCACGCCATGCCCAGAATCGAGACGTGAGTGTTCATGTGGTTGAAGGAACCACCAAAAAAATCTGAATGGTCAAATGACAAATAAAACACACAATTGTTTATATTTAGATATTGTCCTTAGTCATTCTTTTCCATTTGAATCCCTGTCTGTATTTGTGCCATACTGTCTGTCTGACTAACTTCTTACTTTCTTGAAATCAGCCTTTTTTGTACGTTACCATGTACAGCGGAACTGTGTTGTTTCAGGTGCTGGGAACAGGAAGCAAATGTAACATGAGTGTGAACTACTGTGGTTTTACAGATGACCAAGCACTTTTATACATCTTCAAAGGGCTGAATTGTAATTTATAGCCAACTTAAAAGAAACTGAAAGATTTCAAAGGTGATTTAGTCCAACTCGTAATAACCTATTTGCCCAATGAATGTTATCTGTTGGTGACTGAAATAGTTAATTGATTTGATTAGCCACTTGAGCAATAGTTGTAAGAGGAAATGGATTCTTCTTTTTCCCTGCCAGTCTGGGGAATATTGTCGAGGGCAGTGCTTCTCAACCTTTTTAGGCCGCGACCCCTCAAAATAATAATTTAACTGGGGACACCTCACCCTGACAAGCACTTGGAATTGATTTGTTTAACTCTGTTCCAGAACGAATCGATTATAAAAAATAACCATAGCAGCCGATCTACCAGTTCACATGTGGTTAAGCAGAATCAGAAATCTATTATTCTTTTTGTCTTAAAGTCCAAAAGATTAAACCTGGAAGATTAAACCTGGATTTAACACCTATCCTGGCTTAATTTATCCAGGATTAGCGATGAATCGGTTTCATGAAAGCTGAATTATCTTGCCAGATTAGTTTAGCCAGAGCACCCTGGATAAGTTTATCCATGACTCGATTTAACGAAAGAAAATGTACGCAATCCTACTTAAGTTACCATGGCTAACAGCCAAGCATACTTAATCCAGTGCCTTGTTCTTCAAGTTTTTCCACAGTTAATTCAACACTGTATATGGACTCATTTTAATGACCCTGCATTCAAATAAAATGAAATAAATATAATAGGATATAATCAATTTAATTATATTACTGAAATAGTGTGTGACCATGAATCATAATTGTTTCACAATGACTCGTGATATGTCATTGTCACTCTGTTAACACTATAGTTCATATTGTTGTTAGATGTTTGATAATATATTACAGATCTTTTCTTATATTATAAAATATGTCTGATTGACATATGTATTTATTTATATATATTGAACTATTTGGCTGAGAAGTGCAGCGCCCCGAGATGGAGTCAAACCCAGAACGCATGGTGCGTCCGGCCAACAACCCCCTGCGCCAAAGAAGCCAGCTCCTTGAGTGGAAGAAGTTGTGCCAGATTGCGGACTTTACACTATATACACACACACACACACACATGTATAAATTATTCGTTACGGGTTTAAAAGACCCTCTTCACTGTAAATTACCGCCACCGGGACCCCCGTCACGTGGACGGCACTGCAGGACATTTTTTTTTTTTTTTTTTTTAACAATTTCCAGTATTCTGGTGGATTTTGGGAGTTTGACACTTTTATCAGGCTTTAATTACATAGGATCCATTAAAAAGTTAAAAAAATAAAAGAGCCATATTTAATAATAAGTATTAATAATTAACTAGACGCGTCGCAATTCCGGGGAAATTGCAGAGTGTGGTTGCGCAGACGCCGGTCGCGTGTCGCGGCCGCCGGGACTCGAGGAATACGCCGGGAGGAATAACGTCGGAGGCTGCGCCAATTACATTGTGTCGTCACTCCTGAGATCGCTTGCGTTTCATTTTGAGAGGATCGATCCCCCCAAAAATCATGTTTTTGCATCGAACGGTTACATTTTACGCATTTGTGGCGCCCCCTATGGGTCAAAGTGGAAATGCTTTTGGGGATTTGTTGAGTAAACCACCCTCGACATGTGATTCAAATCTGGGATCGATTGGACGTTTCGTTCGTGATTTTTGGCATTCTTTGTAAAACGGGCCCCTCCGCTAACTTTGGAAGCCAATTACGGACGAACGGTAAGGACTATCAAAATGCCGTTTGGCTAACTTTATCGCATGGGTCCATAGATTATGTGTACCGATTTGTGTGAGATTTGGAAAAAAATTGTAGGAAAAGGAGCAAAAAGTGTGTTTTGAAGAAAATTCAAAATGGCGGAAAATCTATCCTGACGCAAATGGGCGTGGCCTATATGCGGAGATGCGTTGTGACCCAAGGAATCCAGGTGAAAAGAAATTTTGATTTTAGGACCTATGGTTCAACAGTTACAGGCCAAAACGTAAAGGGGGCTGTTATAGCGCCACCATGAGGCCGAATGGTGTGATATTTTTTTAAATAATTTCGGAGAAAATTATGAACCTCCCCTCCAAATGTGGTAACTATAGCTCTTACGGTTTTTGAGAAAAAAATACTTGAATTTGAGTTTTTTCACTTTTCCATTAAAGCGTATGGGGACATTTAATGCACTAATAAATTAATATCAATTAAACTATACTACGGACGAACGGTAAGGACTATTACAATGCCGTTTGGATATGTTTATCGCATGGGTCCAGAGATCATGTGTACCGATTTTTGTGACATTTGGACGTGTCTTTGGTGATTTTTGGCATTTTTGGTAAAACGGGCCCCTCCCACTAACTTTGGAAGCCAATTACTGATGAACGGTAAGGACTATCAATATGCCGTTTGGATATATTCATCGCATGGGTCCATAGATCATGTGTACCGATTTGTGTGAGATTTGGACAAAATTTGAAGGAAAAGGGGCAAAAAGTGTGTTTTGAAGAAAATTCAAAATGGCGGAAAATCTAGCCCGACGGAAATGGGCGTGGCCTATATGAGGAGATGCGTCGTGACCCAAGGAATCCAGGTGAAAAGAAATTTTGATTGTAGGACCTACGGTTCAAGAGTTATAGGCCAAAACGTAAAGGGGGCTGTTATAGCGCCACCATGAGGCCGAATGGTGTGATTATTTTTTGAATAATTTTGCAATAAATTATGAACCTTCCCTCCAAATCTGGTATCTCTAGCTCTTACGGTTTCTGAGAAAGAAATACTTGAAATCTAGTTTTTCTATTTTGCCATTTTTCCCCAACTTTTCCCCAACTTTTCCCCAATTCACTAATAAATTAATATCAATTAAACTATGCAACCAATCTCTTAGCAAAATACAAGCGCACGATTCCCGTTCAAGCCGGTCATTTTGATATATGGCACAACATTAGGGGATAAAAAACTGTGGGAGGAGATGCGGTTCGAAGTTTTTTTTTGTAGAGTACTATAGTCTGGTTGCCCTAATGTAATAAATCCGTAATTCAAGTTGCACAAAGACGTGTATTTTCAACAGACGTGCATACGACGTCCATACGACGTCCCAGTCAGACCTCATTCAGCAGCTGTTTTGCAAAACATAGGTTGAAACGACGTCGACTGACGTCTGACTAGGACGTCGTATGGACGTCGTATGCACGGCGTTTGGGCGAATACAACAACGCCCAAACGCCGTCCATACGACGTCCCACGTCCCAGTCAGACCTCATTCAGCAGCTGTGTTGCAAAACATACGTCGACTGACGTCTGACTAGGACGTCGTATGGACGTCGTATGCACGGCGTTTGGGCGTTGTTGTATTGTGTGCCCAGTAGACACGTCTGTTGAAAAGGATTTTTGATTGCATTTTAAGTTTTAGATGGCTTTTCCCAACCCCATAGTCTAAGTGAACGGTGGCAGTGATATTGTAAGTTTATTAAGTGGTGTTCTGCCTCCAGGCAGTTATTTTGATGTTTAGCACCACCCACTGGTTTAATGTGGTATTGCAGCAGTAGGACTAGGGATGGGTAATTGAGGTGGTCACACCTGGCCTGAGTGTATTTGATTTGAAGATTAGCACCTGTTCTGTATTGAAGTAATCAAGGCACAGGCCAAGCTCAGTCATTTTAGGAGCACACTCTGTAGAGAGCAGATGAGTGTTTGTTGCAGTAAATGTTTTGTGCTATTCCTTGTTTAACCAACGCAAGCATTATCTCTAAGTAAATGTATTTACTTATTTGCATTATTTGAAATGTTATCTAATTGTCTGATGAATGTTTGCTGATGGAATATTTTGTGTTTCTTGTTTCTGTATTTTCAGTTTACTTCCTTGTTCATGCACAAATCAAATCAGTAAAAACTGGAGCTAGAACGCTACATCCTGACTCCTTGTGTTGTTTTAAGGGAGTTTGGCTGGCTGCCAATTAATGGTTAGACACACCATTAGGAGGACAGCACAAGTGGAATTCATAATGCATAATTGTCAATTATTGTTTCCCCCCAAATGTAAGGCAAGTTTTAGATTCATCGCACAAACCTTACATTTCCCCACCAACATAGAAAGAATGCTATCAGTAATTTATCTATGTAATGTATATACACAATAAAAAAAAATGCTATTAATAATTATGTCGTCAAAGCTTTATAAAGCCCTGCATTGACTTTTTTCAAGCAGCAGGTGGCAACAACATGAGACCAAAATACTTGATAGTCACGTGACTGTTTGCCTTTTGTAGTAAAATCAAATGCATTTATATAAAAATAAAAATAATTATAATACCAGCTACTGTCCCTGCCCCGGTTGACATCCTTATTTTTAAATGTATCAATTTAGGGGTCCTTGGCATGAAAAAGGTTGAAAACCACTGTTCTAAATGGCAGTGGTTCACAAACTTTTTAGCTCAAGAGTCTTGAGGCTTGGGTCCCGGCTCTCGGGGAGACATCAAATTTCTCTTTTGGGTCTTGAGTCTTGGGACTGGCTTGGCGTTCATGGAACGGAATAAACCAGGCTGTACGGACCAGACTTTTGTCAAACCTGGATTTGACTTAAATCCAGGCTTATTTAATTCTCCTTTCGTGTAATTGGCCCTAATGGCTAAGAAAATTGACAGTTGCAGCCCTTTTATTATCACCATTTACTGTACCTTTATTTGAAGACAGCTGAAGAGTGAATTAAACACGTTTATGTATAAAAATAACACCATTTTATTAGATTGCAGCTTGTTTGGCTTGGCAGATACATAGTGGAGTAAAACCTCATATAACACACCGCTTTGAGCAACGTTACATTTCTGCATTCCAAATGCCTTGGGTTCTTACAATTAGATAAAAAATACTGTGGAGCAAGATTCAATTTGAACATTTGGAATTAGCATCACTTTCCTTCTATTAAATGTATATCTCCAAGGACAAGCAGTAGAATTTAATTTCAACATATATATATTTTTAAATAATCATTTTGTTTATCGTCAATATAACTTCCATAGGGATGAATTAGACTGGTCATATTGGAAATCAGCAGGAAAACAATGACCTAATCTATTTCGTACCACTGAATCACCACACAAAATAGATATGAGTTTCATATATTATCAAAATTGCACATATACCGGTCTAGTCACACATATGCATATAAAACAATCATTTGCCAACACAGTTAACACATCAAACACACAGTAAAATCACAGGGGTTGTGATAAGTCACACAGTTAATACTGAACACAACATTAACCTTCATTGTTATACGGTAGTTCCACTTCACATGAATATCAACACACGGTAATAAAACCCAAACTATGTACAGTAACAGGAGTTAGGGAATTAAACCACGACCCGAGTGTTTCCAACCCCTGTGTGCAAGCGAGACACGTTCCCATTCGCCGGGTCTACAGTAGCTATGTTGTTGTGTACTGGCAATAAGATAACTCTGGAACTCTCATATATAGATACTCGAATATTCATTCAGGATATCCACGGACCATGGGCTGTACTGCAGAGTACCGAGCACCTCTGTATCATTATTTAATTATCCACATGAACCCTAGTGTCCCTATTCTGGGGGCAAACCTTCGGTGAAAATAGGCGAGCTCTACAAGCTCACAACGCCTTGCAACGTGCTGTGAGCCTGTAGTTCGCAAAGAGATTTGGTGTAGAGCAGAAAAAAAGGAAGGGGCCTAGTAAAAACCCTGTAGTAGGGGGACTTCGGTCAACGAAGTATATATATATATATAGAGCTTAAGTGGTTATTACACAAAAAGGAGATTGTGTTGTGGTCTGGAGGAGGTGGGAGTGAGGCAGACACTGGTGTGAGTGGGGGGGTAGTAGTGCACGTTGGTTCTGGGTGTAATGGGACCAAGGCAGGTTCTCTGAGAGGCAGAGGAAGAAGAGTGGTCCTCAGACTTCAAACACACACCACTTCAGTGTACAGAAGCCAGGTCAAGAGTGAGCCGGGACAGTCTGCAAGGCATCTTCAGTTGTTCGATGGACGTTTACGTTCTGAAAAGAGAAACACAGCTGTGTGTCACATCCAGTTTTTTTTAGATCCACGGTACATACTGTACAAAGCAAGCCTCACAACAATTAAACATTCTGCCACTTTAAAGTCAAAAATAAAAACACTTTAAATACACCTGAAAATACTGATAGAAAAGGGGGCACTAATATTGAGATTATGTTTATGACAGGCATTATTGATAGCCGTCCTCATAACTGTGCTGTATTGCATTAATCACAGACAGTATATGCTTTGTGGTAGCAATAAAAACTGCAGATTAAGTTCGCATAATTTGAGCGGTACCTTTTTAATATAAAACAGAACTTTTAAATGAAAAATAAACAAATGCATCATCACACAAATTAGGTGTAGTTTGAATGGCATGTGTATAGATTGTCATTATTCTCACACAAAGCAGAATGAACTACTGTCTGATGAACAATCGACATTCTGTGCAGCCTGGTGAATAGCTAGTAGTGATTTATTATGCTTCCCAGTGATAGCTTTGCATATGAATGAGGGGGGAACCTTATGTATGCACTGTTGTTAGCAGAGTAGATGGAGCAAAGAGAGGTCATTATACTGAACATTGGATAATCTGTGGTTGATTAGCAAGGAAAAGTCTCTATTAGTTTGTAAGGGGTTCATCACAGGACAAAAAAAAAATCCTGCCAATAACCCCTGTATTTGAGCAAAAGGACTTATAAAAGATACCCCATCAAGTCATCTGTGCAAACATGCTTAGTCTCATCAATCACCAAGATCATAACATTTAGGATCTAAAAATGCTAATGTTCTCATTTTCGGGCAAAAATAAAGCACGACAAGATTGTGGGCACATATATGCACGAATGCAGCAGCACTAATCAAGTAAAGTTTATTCAAAGAGACAGTAAACATCGTTTAGGAAATTACAGTTCTGAGGAATGATATGAAGCAAAGAACCTCGTTATTTCACTCCCCATTTTAGCCATTATTTTGCCAATTCCCACCCCTGCACTGCACAGCATATTAGTTCCTGTCACTGACAACCCCTATGGTTTGATAATAACAACCACGTGTCCTCCTCCGATACACATGGAAGCCACCAGGCCACTTCTTTTCCCCCCCGACAGTGAGGAGTTTCCCCGGGGAGGGCGTATAACGCATGTGGAGGAACACGCTATCCCTCCCAGTTCCGCTCCCCGATGAACGGGCAACCTGACCCAACCAGTAGCTAGTGCAGAGAACGTCGTCTTCTTCCCCTGTGCCAGCTTCCCACCCGCAAAAACACAGCCAATTGTGTTCTGGCCATGATGCCAGAGGCACTATGGAGACCTCTACATTATTCTACATATCAAACAAAATATCGAACAAAAATATTAAACCGCTTAAAGCGCTTCTGGGTTTCCAGGATCGTTCAGAGATTATGGCTTATAGATACAATTCTCATGTAACTAATTGGTCAAAAAAGTAACTTACAAAAAAAATATTTCTTGTGCAAAAATTGTGGCAACGGGAAGGCAGACCTGATATATGTAGCATAATGCTACTCACAGTATGACATTTATAGTTTTCTGACTGGTACCAATAACATACAAAATACACAGACAAATATGATTAACATGAACTAAATTGATTAGAACAAAGGGATAAATGGCTGAGTTTTACTTTGCTTCACATGTTGTCAGTCCAATGATGATTCACAAATCATTCATCTGCTTTTCATAAATCTCCCAAAAAAATAAATCTGAGAACTGACAAACAAACCCGAGGCAATATGGCTAGTCGTCACAATTTAACTGGATTCCAGTTGATTATCATCACATTGTAAAGTTCTTGAAGAAAAGTATCAGCACTGTGAAAATGTTCACCTAATCCAAAAAACACTGAAGTAGAAAGCTAGAGATGACTGCTGCTGATTGGGCAAACTGCTCGGAGGGGGTGGAGTAGGTGGGGTGTGATGAGTGGGTGAAGGGGGGACCCTGGCTCACGGGTGAGTTGGCACCATGTGTGAGTGGGTGAAGGAAGGGGGGACCCTGTCTCACTGGTTAAGTTGGCACCATGGGTGAGTGGGTGAAGTGGGGGGACCCTGACTCACAGGTGAGCTGGCACCGGGGTGTGAGTGGGCGACCGGGACCCTGTATCACTGGTGAGCTGGCACCGTTACCAAAGCCTCCTCTGATATCCGCGACACGTTAACGTTCTGTTTCAACGATAAAAAAGACAAAAAGGTCAGGGGTGAAACATGATGGGATTACACACAAGTGTTACTGCATCCATCAAGATGATGAAGAGGGTGCAGCATGCTTCAATTTAAAAGGGCAAGAGCACTTTGGTAGATGTTTGGGTTGTGTAGTTTACCTTGCCATGATGTAACTCAAAGGTGGACAAGAAATGTAAAATAATTGCTCCATTGATTAGAAATTGATCATTCAAAATATGTTCGTGAAAGTCACTCTTTTAGCACATAAACAAACACAAACAAAGCTGATTCAGACAATATAGAACATCACAAAACCCAGTACTGTTTATTTTTTTAATAAAAATGTCAACTTCCTGGAGCAATTATTTTTGATTTCTTTGATACCTTTGGAGTTACATCATAGCAAGGTAACTACACAACCCAAACCTCTACCAAAGTGGTCTTGCCCTTTAATGGGATGATTCATTATTTTACAGGTTGATCTTGTTATTCTTTTAGATGGCTTAACCGGCAGTTACCGTTTTTTTTAATACACATTTCTAACCACATGCAAGTAATCCTTTTTTTAAATAACAAAAAGCACAGAATGATTAAAAAATTCACGGGTGTAATTTACGTCTTAAAATAAAATGTGAAACTCTTATGAGGAAAGTACTAGAAATGTGGCTAACTGGCCTCCAGGTTTTAGGCAAGGAAGGTAGATTAAGGAATAGACAGCGCTGGACGCCAGGGCATGCGCAATGACACTCATGGGTGGCTCGAAACCCGGAAGTTCGATGAAATACACTTCAGTGTATGAGAGCCGGCTTGTGAACAAACACCATTTCTGAACGATTGCGACCGTTGTCAGTTAAATCGGTTCAGGAATATAAAAGAAGACATATCACAGGTTGTTTTGTGACCACTGGTTTTTCGATGTGCACAGTAGGTAGTTTTATTGAGGCATCTAAACAGCGGCAGTTATCGTTTTAAAGGCTCAGTAGTATCGCGAGATTGGCAATAATGCGATACTTTGGCACGTTCAAAAACTCACTTTGTGCCCTTTAAATACCTTTATATAATCATACAGTGTACACATCGAAAAGCAACACAGCAGAAAACAATGTGTGATACGTCTTCTTTTATTTTCCTGGACCGAGTATTTTTTTACAAAGGTCTCTCAGTCATTCAGAAATGGTGATTATTTATAAGCTGGTCCGCCTGGCCCTCATTGCCGCCAATGTATTCCATCGAAGTCTCGGCTGCATTTTGCCACCCAGTGCAACGAATCTGCCGGCTGGAATTGCTGGATAGAGAAAATGCCGTCGGTGTCCTTTCCTTAATTTAGCTTCCTTGGTTTAAGGTACATACTGACTGCTAACACGCCATTTCCATCAGTTTCTTTCTTGTTAGCAGTGCTATATATACTGATGCGAGTCATGAGCGAAAGAAAGCATTACTCTTAGAGCTGCATACAGGCCCAGATCTATTATTTATTAATGTTATTGCATGCAGCAGCTATCAAAGTGGATCAGTATCATTCCAGATCAAATTTCTCAACCACAACAACACACCATAAAATCCTTTTAATGCCCCCAAGAAGGAGCTCAGCAATATTAAAAAATGAGCTTCAACAAGTCTTGATCGCATGCAAATTATCCTGCATGTTCAGAGTCATAAATCATGCCATTTTGTTGTTTGAGCTCAGTTCGAAATGAGCTGCAATAAACATCAAGGGTTTCATTGCCATACAGTGAATGTCACAAAGAAGTACAAAGACATATTGCTCCCTGACAAAACAATATTTACACAGTCACACTTTGAGGCGTATTTAACTACAGGGTGTGTCGTTGAAAATTAAAAGGCATTAAGCAACAGTTTTTCTTCCCTTCCATGCTTTGTAAAAAATAACCTCCCTCAAACAGGGTTAGTAAATACACTGTAAACACCTACTCTCAGCTCTTCATTATTATTATTGTTAATAAAACTGTTTCCAAAAGCATGCATTTGAATCCTATTCAAATGCATGTGTTGTTGCACTTGAAACAATGACAGGTAGCACCTAAATAATCTTCTCATCTGACCTGTGTTTTGGGACATTCTGTGACCTCTCTTACCCGTCACACAATGTTCAAGCTGTGGTGTACAGTATGTGTGTTCACATATACAGTACCTACCTCTGGTCTGTCTCTGTGAGTGTTGACCGCTTCCACGTTTAAGCAGATGGATTCCACCTTACAGCCTGAAGCCACAGAACACAGTGTTGGTTTATTCTTAGTTTAGACAGCAGAAGATCTTTTTATAGTGGACAGTGACTTTGACCATTGAGCATTAACCACTTGGCCACTATTTTCCAAAAATGTCAAAGAGTTTCAACATTTGCTATTTTCGAAACATTTGCCCAGACTTACCGTAGGCCACTGGCGTTAGCTTCAGCACAGTGTGCAGCGGGCACTTCAGGTAGGGTAGCTCTTCTGTTTGAAATGAAATGCACACAGCACCAAGTTAATGTAGTGTTCTAATCTATCATTCTTTAGAGGTGTTATTTACAATAACAGTGATTACATTCGCTTCTTCCCATTGTGGAACCCTCATTCCTGTGTTTGTCAGTGTGTTTCATGCACATTGTTGATTTTATTGAAGTTTTTGCTTTAGATACGACAGTGAACAGAGACACGGGAAAGGTGGGACAGAGGGGAGGATGACATGCAGTGTAGTGCCTCGACCGGGTCAGCTGTGAGCACTCGTAGAGTCACACCAAGGGGGAGGCACTAGTCTCCCGTAAACGGATGTATGAGATCACCGCCTACCAATACATCTGCTGAAATCTAAATTCAATGCAGGGGCTACAAGCTCATCTGGCTACGCAAGACTCCCGGGGGAGAACTAGCTTCACCAGCTCTGCTACATCTCCAGCTCTTATTTGGTGTTGATGATGGTGGTAAAAACCTTAATCATACCATGTGGCAGCGAATAAGACTGACCTGCTGACTTGTCCAGGAAGTAGGCCAGCAGGCAGCGCATGACGGCCTGGTGACAGATGACCAGCACGTTCTCCTGCCTCTCCAACTCCATGATGACCGGCTCCAAACGCTGGACCAGATCCTCGTAAGACTGAAGGAAGAGCAGAGGAACGGTTAGATATTCAAAGATTTGCACACATTTTCACGATTTAAAAAAAATAAATAGCCAAAGTATAAAATAATGGTTAAAGTGGTTAAAATCTAAAGTGAGACCGGTGCTTTCCCGGTTTTAATGGGTTAAATACATTTTTGGTGAAGTATTCAACTACGTTTTGGAAAGGCAAGAATTATGTGTAGTCTACATGTCACAATCAGGAGGAGATTTCATTTAAGTTTAGTTTTTAACCTCTTTTCCCTCATTCTACAATCTTGAAAACGTATTTCTAATAAAGAAAGAGCAACTAGTGAATGTGAGAGATTGGTTGCTAGGAAGGATGCCTTCATGTTGCAATGATTCATGTCAGGATGCCACATTAGACTTTTCACTGTGCCTCGTAAAACTAAACATAGCAGTAAATCTCCTAACTGTCTCACACACACACAGTATCAGTAAGTGTTCAGTACACACAGTGACAGAGAAAGAGAACTGCCTTGACACAGAACAAACACCGACAGGCCAAGGACTGACAAGTTGAGTTGGAGTGGAAACTAAACCCATCAAGGTGTGTGTGAGAAGCATGTGAAGCCAGCAGTAGGACTGTCACGATTACAAATTTAAGTTGACGATTAATTGTCACTCAAATAATTGCGATTAACAATTTAATTGTTTGGCATTGAACAGTATCGGAACATATGAAGCCTTTTAGGCTTCGTAATCAAAAGTTGCACAGGGCAGATATGACAAATAACTGAAATATACAGAAAGACATTATTGACATATTTAATAATTTTTATACATGTATAAGAAAAAGCAGAAATAGCAGATCTACAAGCTTACAACACGTCAGTTGTAGATCTGCTATTTCTGCTTTTTTTTTTCATATTTGGAAATGTGTGAGAAATTTCAACATGGAAACGATTACTGTCATTATCTTAAATAATCGTGATTAGACGGTTATGTAATAATTGTGACAGGCCTAGCCAGCAGGCTGTCAGCACAGTACTGTGGGGCCTGTGTTGTCGAGCTGGGCGGAAGGAACAGAAACTAATGACCGTATCAATCTTTCTGTGTGAGAATAATGAGGAGGTAATGAGATGGACTGAAGATGGGAACACACCACGGGGAATTCAGGCAAACACATTAAACAACCTGTGTGCCGAGAGGAGAGGGAGGGGGGGGGGGGCTAGCAAGAGAACCAGGAGTGAAGGCTCTACTTATTGCCATGCTGGTATTTAGCCAGATCGGTCTGAGAGGCAGCTTATTCATGCTGGAATCATTAGCAAGAGGCATAAGTGGTCATTAGCCATCTGGATGCTGTTGTTAAACTGTGAGCTCGTCATACAAATCAGCTTAAAAGGAGCTCAAAGTGGCAGACAGTACGGTGTCCTCCTGCAAACATCCCAAGGTACATACAGACAGGCCCACGTCATGGCATTGGCACCACCACACAACATCAATGTTAAAAAAAACGATATCTGACCTCTCCTTTGGGGTAACGGTAGCGATATTTGTCCTGGTCCCTCAGGGCGAACTCCAGAGGAAAGTGACCCTGGATCTCCTCGTACATCATCTCCTCACACACACCCTGAGGACACACACACACACACACACACACACACACACACACACACACACACACACACACACACACACACACACACACACACACACACACACACACACACACACACACACACACACACACACACACACACACACACACACACACACACACACACACACACACACACACGTTAGCCTTGTTTACCGGTGCACAGACAGAGATGTGTGGCAGGCTGCTCCACCAAAAACAGCAGCAAATGGACTTAAACTCATGGATTAAAGCAAAATAAAATCTCACGACTGGAATAATTTTGTTAGGCCTAATATGCGATTTGTGAAACAGCGGGAAAGGAGCACACTAGTTTCATTATCAATTAGCACAAATATGTAGAATGATGGTGTTTTGCCATACAGCCAACTAGCTAAAGAAATTGCAGATCGATGCTCAAGTCGCGGCCATACCAGCCCTGACAAAAAAAAAGGATAGTCATTTTGTGTTTTAAAACAAAACGCCAGACGCCAGAGGGTTAACCTTTGCTTTTATGACATATCTGAGATCATTAGGATTTTCTGCAAGTGTTGTTTCTGCAAGATTGATGCATTCTATTGCTAGTTTGACGAATAACCAAAAATAGGCTATCTACAAGCTTACAACACGTCGCAGTGCTATTTTGGGTGCATGACACGCTTCCATAGAAGACATGCTGACTTCTGCGGAATCCAAATGACTTGAAACCGGTCGTGGTGACTGAGAACTGTAATCCCCATGGACTTACGGCATCGATCTCGTTGAGGACTTTCCACTGCTCGTAAGGCACGTTGACGGCTTCGGCCGTCTGGATGGTCCTCTTCATCTGACTGGTCCACACCTTCAGGTCACTGATGCCCTGGGCCCGGATGAACTCGCCCAGCGCCCGGGCAAACTGCAACGGAGAGAGAGAGAGAGAGTGGACGAAGAATCAGTGAATGGATGGGGGAGGAAAGATAAACCTGAATGATTCCCCTCATCCTGGGAAAGTGGACTAGAAAGCCAACAGCTTAAATGGATAAAACAGCACAAGTCCCACAAGCACAAGTAGGTCCATGTGGGATCAAATCTCTAACCGGTTTGGGGTAAATCTGGTCCCTGAAGCAAGGGGGTGGGGTGACACACCAACTCTGCTCATATAACCCTCATTTCTCTTTGCACCAGAAGAGTCAAACTCTGAAGGCACAACTCTTCGTATAAAAAAAACTGTTACTTTTCAGGATTCAAATTCAGTAGCAAAAGCAGCAGATCTACAAGCTCAAGCTTCGAGCTTGTAGATCTGCTTCTTTTGTGTGACGCTGTAGCATGATCAAGTTGGGCATTAATTTACAACAACAAAAAACACGAACACGATGCTGTCAAGGAGATCTGAAATATGTAATGTTATTAATTTAAGAGAACTCTAAATGACATATACATTATGTATTCTGCTCTATGGATCTTTCTCCCCACAAACAGCCAACAGCTGTGGAGTGTCCAGCAGCTGTGGAGTGTTTAGTGACACTCACTCTGATCTCCTGTACTAGGTGTTAGTGCCATGTGTTTTTGTCAAATAACAGAAGGGTGTTAAAATGAAGGAAGCCATCTTTCTTCTGCAGTTGTTTCAGCTAACACCTCACCCTGAAGGCGTGTGTGTGTGTGTGTGTGTGTGTGTGTGTGTGTGTGTGTGTGTGTGTGTGTGTGTGAGTGTGTGGGGGGGGGGGGGGGGGGGTATTTAAGTCGAGGTCAGTCTTGGCATGAGTCGAGCCAGACCAGGTTTCCGTTGCATTGACATGTCATGCAAGTTTGGCTCCTTCACTCGAGCAAAATCTCTCATACTTTGAAGTGTGAATTCTTGTCTTTCCTCATTGTGTGTCTTATGTTTTTGAGCACACCCACTACAGATTCTTGAATTGACAATGTAATGGGGCGGCAGTGGCTCAGGGGTAGAGTGGCCGGTGGAGCGGCCGGATGGCAACCGTGAGGTTACCAGTTCGATCCCGGGTTCCCCCAGAGTTAGCGTCGAAGTGTCCTTGAGCAAGACGCTGAACCCCTAATTGCTCCCGATGAGCAGGTTGGTGCCTTGCATGGTTTCCTCCGCCATCGGTGTATGAATGTGTGTGTGAATGTAATGCACAATCTATGTAAAGCACTTTGGATAAAAGTGCTATATAATGCACCATTGACAATGCCGTTACCTCTTTGCCCCTGGGGGAGAGCCCGGAGTCCCCGCCGATGCAGCCCTTGACGTTGAGCTCGCTCTCGCCGTGGCGACACAGGTAGATGGAGCGCGGCGTGATGTGGATGTTCATGAGGTAGTAGACGATCCGGCTCTGGATGTGGTCCAACACCCGGTTCACCAGGTAGCGGCGGCCTACGTCCATGATCTTAATGAAGGACAGATCCCTGGGAGAGAGAGAGAGAGAGAACCAAAAAGCAAAACACATGGATTCAAGCAAAAATAAAGTCTCACAGCTGGAAAAAATGAGGCCAACTCATATTATGCCATTTGTGAAACAGTGAGAAAGGAGCCCCCCCCACCCACACACAAGCACTGTTTCCTAAACCATTAACACAACTTATAAAACGATGATGTTTTAATAATGTTGTTTGTAACGAAGAGGTCCTCCGTTACTTATAATTGGCACTATTTTGCACACCACTTATTTTGCACATTATATATTGTAACAGTATTCATTGATTTATTTATATTTGCACAGCATTTTGCACTTTACTCTTTTGCACAGTATATTTGCACACAAGAATATTGGATCAGGATGGGCAAGTGCAATATAGTCAGTGCAATACCATAAGAGGAATGTGCAATATGTTTTAGTGCAATATAATATGTGGCAATATATATGGGATGTTGGATTGTGATTTTAATACTGCTTATGTCTGTCTGTTCCAGGGTGTTCGGGCAAAAGAGTCCCCAGGGTGCCCGAGCACCATATATGGGTTTGGACTGGACCACAGTAGAAGAGAGAGGGGGGTTTTGGGTTGTATATTGGAAGCTGCTAATAATGTGATAACGTTTGTGTTGCAATAGGGTGCTTAAGTTATATGTATTTACCAGGGGTATTGAATTGATGCAGATGTTTAATGGAATGTGTGGTTTAGATCTGTTGCATGTTTGAGGTAACCTGCAACATGGTTGAACCCACAATTGATTGACTGACACTTGATTGGCTCAGCTGAGTATAAAAGGATGCCAGAAACAAACACACTCAGCTTTAGTTTTAGTATTAGGACATGGTGGAGCGGCCGACCACCATGCCACCTTTTGCTGCTGATGCTTTTATCCTGTATGTGCACTTTGGCTGAATAAAAGCACCTTTGGTTTGCAATCTACATCCTGACTCTGTGCTGTTTCCAGCCGCTTATTGGGCCAGTCCTTTACATTGTTCCTGCTGTTCTACATACTGCCAGCCAGGTGAAGAAATCACACACTGAAGCTTTAACATTTGCTTTTAGGAAATATCCGAGACTATTAGGGTTTTATCGAAAATACTTCCTAACATATTGCTGGTTTGACCACTTCAAATGCCTTTATCTTTAAAGAAAATAATAACGTATGTTGAGATGGGGGTCCGCGGCCAAATACATATCATTATGGGGGTTCATCATGACATGAAAAAGTTTGAGAACCACAGATTTTTTTCAAAAAACTGTTAGGATTTAGAAGATTTGTAGAATCCCTAGAAGCAAAGATTTGAGTTACAAATGTTTGCTTAAAAGAAAGGATTCAAAGATGTGCACAAACGTTCACGATTTTTCAAAAATTGCAGATATACAAGCTCACAGTGCGGCACTCGGTGTCGCGCTATGAGCTTGTATATCTGCTATTTTTTTAATAGCCAAAGAAATCTAAAAATGACACAGATGCATTTCCGGTTTGAATAGGTTAAGTCAACAGAAAGCACACACTGGAGTGCTCCTCTTCCCACCGCCCACCATAGCATCACGTTTCAACGTCTCTCAAGGGTCCAGGGTTTTTGGCGGAGCACTCTGGGCACCTCCTCAAGCAGAAAACAACAACATTTTTGCGAGAGGAGTGCCACTCATAAATGCCACTTTCCTAGGCAGAGCGTTGTTGTGGAAGAGAGATACACCCACAGTCATTGAGCCATTGAGCAGAGAGGCGTTCTGATTTTGCGCCATCGCGACTGTAGCGGAAATTCAATTTACATTCCTGTTTAATTATTGATTTACTATTATGAAATTATTATTCAATATTCCTCTTATTTAAGTATTACTTTATACTGTATGACTGGATTCTGAATAATTGTTGTGATTATGTCTGAATGGAGTGTCCTAGCAGGGAAGGTAAACAAGAGAGATAAGGAGACCTGCTGAGACAAAATACTGCATCAGGGTCGTCTGATTACATTTGTTAACCTTACATCCTCCTGAAACTCTGCATGAACACAGAGTACATACAGAGTTTCACCAACACTGGGTTCAGTGTCAGTCAGACTCTGTTGCCTTCCGAGGCAACCGGATGCTGTTTTCTAGCACTTTGTCTGTTCTTATTTCAATCCATTACTCTCTTTCATTTTCATATCATCTTTTCATTATATTGTTGCCATCTGTTGTAATCAAATAAATCTACTAAAATACATTTATTCTTCATTCTCTCACCGAGGAAATATTTAATTTCCACAACAACGACCGTACCTCCTCACTCTAAATATTAAAAGTTTCACAAAAAGCAAAATATAAATCAAATCAAATAAGCAGAAATCAAATCAAATTGTGACTTTTAAATCGTTTGATTGTGGAGAGTGCACAGTACTGCAGATAGAAGAGCCACTACATGACAGATGGGTACTTTTTTACAGATGGAGTTTGTTTCCTCACTTGCAAAAAGCCACGGGGATTATTATTGTCATTTATTAGTTGTTGTTTTTTTCTTTTTCCTTTGAGGATTTGGAGTGATACCACTGATGAACACACTGCTCTAAGAAGTATGCCTTGCTCCCCCTCACCTGTCTAGGACTTCATCCAGAGTCTGGTAGGAGTTCTCATAACACTGAATCCTCTTCATGAAGTCCTCCACAGCCTCCTCCGTGTTACAGTTAGTGTAGTCGGGGCTGCCGAGTTTCACTTGCTAAAACAGAAGAACACAGGGAGGCCTAGTAAGCAGAGCAGGAAAAAAAGACACTTGTGTTCCTCCTGAACTAAGAGGAGACGTGTTCAATCCACTCACCACAATGTTCTCTTGTATGACATCAGGATCTTCACAGACAGACTCCACAAAGAACACCTGGACAGAAAAGAGAGGAAAGGGGAAAGCCATAAGGTTCTATGCAGCCTCCAAGAACACGGGATCCAATCCACTTTATTTATAGAGCACATTTAAAACAACAGTGTTGAGCCAAAGTGCTGTACACTCAGTAACAAAAAAATACTAAAATATACTAGAGCAAAACAATACACAATAAACAGGACAACATAATAAGCAACTCTCAGTCTCTTCAATCGTTTCGAAGGCCAATGAGTACAAGTGAGTTTTCAAATGTGATTTGAACACAGACAGGGTTTGAGACACTCTAACATGGGGTGGAAGCTCGTTCCACAGTTTGGGCGCTACGGCGGAAAATGATCTATCTCCCCGGGTCTTCAGCTTTGTTGCTGGGACCTTAAGGAGTGACTGGTCAGTAGATCTCAAGACCCTTGTAGAGTTATTTGGAGGTAGAAGCTCCGATATATACAATGGTGCCAACCCATTTAAGGACTTAAAAACAAACATTAAAGTCTTAAACTGAATCATGTAACGAACAGGGAGCCAGTGTAGGGAGGCAAGAATCAGGGATCTTTTTCATTACATATTCTGAACATTCTTGACCTCTCCGGTATATTTTTTGCGGCTTTTCAACACTTTCAATGTACAGACTGTTAAGCGGAAGCATTAAAAAAATTGTGCCCTGCACTCAGGCAGAGGAAGAGGAAGAGGAAGGACCGCAACAGCTGTGAATGCACTTATTACCGTTCCATTTCCCCATTTTCAGACTTCTTGAAGTCATGTGCGTGCTGAGCGGTAAATCATAATTATTCCGTTGCTGTTATGAACCTTAAAAAGGGATAGTTCACCCCCAAAAATACTTTTTTTCTATCAAGGAGACATTATTTTTGTTTTTGTCATATTCCTAAACCAATAATTTGATGACTGGCAGCGGTTCCGGTAAGAGAGTCTCCTCTGTGTCTCCTACCGGAACCGCTGCCTACCGGTCCGCTGGTCATCAAAAACAAAACAAAAAATCCATCAATTCAAGTCTCCATGGGGTGACTAATCGATAGAAAAAATGTACTTTTTGGGTGAACTATCCCTTCAATGCCTTGCAATCTAACGACAACGCACCTTAAAGCCATTCTGCTCAGCGAACTGAAGGATGGTGTCTCTCCTCTCTCTGGTCGTGTTTGTCGCATCAAAAACCTAAGAGTACACATGGAATACACAAGAGAAACACAAACTCAAACAGATGGCACAAAACCAAAGCGGATAGGATACAGGGGGGTACAGGACACAGGGGCACCCATAATCCCTATCAAAAAGACTATTGTTAATCTGGTTCATAATCCCACAATATTGGGACAGCCTTTTAAAAAGGACCACGCAGCAGCATTTGGCCCATGATATCAGTGTGACCTACCGCCACTTGTCCGCCTTCATCTGTGAGGTACTGTCGCACATCGTTCAGCGCCGCTGACGCACATTGTCTGCAAACAACACAGGGACATGTCAAAGCAAATCAAATCAAGCTTTATTTACGGAGAACATTTACAACAATTGCAATCGACCAAAGTGCGACCAAATCAGATAAAGACATAGACTCAAATGTGATTAAAATCTAATTAAAAAAAGTGTGTCTTGAGAAGGGCTTTAAAAGTCTCAATAGAATGAGCACTTCTAATGTGAATGGGCAGGCTGTTCCAAAGCCTAGGAGCGACGGTAGCAAAGGCCAGCAAAGGCGGTAGCAAAGGCCAGCAAAGGTCACTCCTACTCATCAGTATGAAACCTCCAAGAGCAACTTGTCGGCAGACCTCAGTGCTCTGTGTGGGGTGTAAAGGCTCCGAAGGTTCAGATAAGTATAAAAGGGCCAGCCCGTGCAAAGATTTATAAACAAATAATAATATAATCACAAATAAAAATTGACAGGGAGCCAGTGCAGTGCAGCTAAAACTGGGGTTATGTGTTTGCGCTTTTTTGTGCCAGTAGGGAGGCGAGCAGACGCTTTTTGCACCAGCTGCAGGCCCCTGAGTGAAGACTGGTCAATACCGGTGAATAGGGAGTTGCAATAATCCAGTCTTGATGATATAAAAGGCATGGATTGCCATCTCCAGCTGTTTAGGTGGGAGATAGGCTTTTATCTGGATTAACATTTGAAAGAAACTACTTTTAACAACTGAGCTTATGTGTTAGGGTACTGTCAAAGGTGACACCAAGGTTTTTGACAGAGGAACAGATGTTTGAGCTGAGGGAACCCAGGGTATTGGTGGATGGAGCAGTGTCATGCCCCAAAAAAAGATAATTCTGTTTTGCTTTCGTTGAGATTTAAAAAGTTTGTGTCCATCCAGATGTTAACATCATCCAAGCAGTCCTGCAGGGGCTGAAGTGAATTATTGGCATTGGCAGTGAGGGGTGGGTAGATTTAGACATCGGGCCAGGGCAGTGCCAGAGATACCAACATGATGTTCAAGTCGTGATTTCAAAATGTCATGATCTCTAGAGTATCAAATTCCGATGAAAGATCCAGGAAGACTAGGACTGAGGAGCTACACGTAGTCAAGTTACAATTTAGGCGTTTAGCCCAACGCTCTGATCAACAGCAACTTCAAAGTTCTAGGTCAGAGTAGACACCATTAACCATTTAAGCCCTTTTTAATACTTCATCAGACGATGGCGTCAAGCGGCATAAAAATAGCCGATCTAAAATACCTGCCTCCAAAAATATGGACACCAGACTGAAAGTGGTTTACATTTGTCAAACCACAACAGGGTGAAGTGGTCAATGTAGTGGTCAAAGTAGTCAGACCACCTGTGCTAAACAGACTGTAAAGGCTGACTCACTGTCGGATCTTCAAGCCCTCCTCGTTGTCTGGACGGAAGAACTCAAAGGACTTGTAGATCTTCACACACTGTCGCCTATATTGCCCAACATTGAACTCTACAAGGAAGGGAGAGTGAGAGATTAGTGTTTGACACTGTTTGAAATGGTTATGCATCGTCATTTTTATAAACATCAACAAATCAATGGCAATGAAAATCTAATAGATTTTTTATAATCTACTAAATCGATTATCCTATTCTACCACTTAAGTCCTACTCTACGCTTTGTCATACAATGGTATCGCACAAACATAGATCAAAGTAGCTGATCTACAAGCTCACGTCACATTGATGCTATTTTTTATTATATAATCGATTTACTCTTCACTAGCGTGCGGTGGCGTACGGTTCTCTGAGCTGTGGAACAGTACCTCTAGTGGGCACGCCGATCCAGTTGAGGTATCGGGTCAACTTCTTGGAGATGTAGGTCTTTCCTCTGGCAGGGAGACCTACTGTTACGATCAGCGTAGGACAGTTGGTCATACATACTGGAAACAGAGAGAGAAAAGAAACCTTTCAAAAACGCCTGCTGGGGAAATTAACTGTCCAAATGACAATAATAATACACTGATGTTTATCCGTGCTTCACAGCAACTCTTAACCCCCACACAGCTTTTGTTTTTAAAACCAAAGTGCTACAATTATCCACACCACTTTTGAAATTTGCTCTTTACAACGGGTCAACAGTAGCTTTTTTTAATGATATACTTATTGGCGAGCCCTGCAGCTTCACCACAAAACATTGCACATCAAAAATGAAAGTAAGAAAAACATTTGTACAAATCTCTTGGTGTACAACTCTATTCTCTTTGTATGATTTGTTTAGTGCTCCTCCCCCCTCCATTATAACCATTAACCATTATTTTATACTTTTGGCTATTCAAAAATAGCAGATATACAAGCTCATTGTAACTCAAATCTTTGCTTCTGGAGGTCCCTGGAAAAAAAAACATTTTACAAATGTTCGCTTCAAAAAATATGTATTCAAAGATTTGCACACATTATCACGATTTAAAAAAAATAGCAGATCTACAAGCTCATAGAGCGGCACTCGGTGCCGCGCTATGAGCTTGTATATCTGCTATTTTTGATTAGCCTAAGAAATCTAAAATGACAGAGATGCGTTCCTGGTCTTAATGGGTTAGGTCGGAGGATCAGACACCAACCTTGATATTTGCTACACTGTGCCCAGCAGAGTGAAAGCCCAGTCACATTGTAACCAGGATGGGGGAATTGTGTCAACAATGAGCAGAGGTCACAGAATGAAGCAATGGGGGGTCAATAAAGACATCTGGAGGGAGTGGAGATTAACTTTGTGTTTGTTTCCACACCCTGTCTACAGTCTGAGTCTACACAGCAGACTAGGTTAACAGTGGTGGAAAGTAACTAAGTACATTTACTCAAGTACTGTACTTAATTAAAATGTTTTTTACTTTACTGGAGTGTTCCCAATTTTCAATCATTTTACTTCTACTCCACTACATCTCAAAGACAAATATTGTACTTTTACTCCACTGCAATTATTTGGAAACTTTAGTTACTAGTTACTTTGAAGATTTTGATTATTATTACGAAACCACTTCAGACCTGTCCTATATATTTATACTTTGGCAGGCAATTTGAAAATAGCCGATCGACAAGCTCACAACGCATTGCTTTGCGAAGCGTTGAGCTTGTAGATCTGCTATTTTCAAAGGATTTTCTATACATTTTATACATTTGAAAACTTCTGAAATGGGGCCGTCTGCATAAATGAGCACTATTACTTTTGGTATTTTTAAGTATATGTAATTTTGAATACCGAACTTGTACTAGACTTTCTACAGTAGGGTATTTATACTTTTACTTAAGTAAAATACGTGAGTACTTCTTCCATCACTGGATTTTAGTAAGATGCCTCTTTAGTAAGAGACATCTTAATAGTAAGATGACGGCACTTTATCATTAGATCTTTCTTTTTTACAACTATTAAATGAAAGAGAGTCATGACACACAAGAGAAATATTGTCAAGTACGCACAATCAAACATTAACATCCTCATGTATATCTATGATCATAAGGATTCTGTGTAAATAGTTTCAATTATATTCTTCAATACTCTTGCATTTGCTAAATCAAGTGAATTCAATTCAATAACATTAGATTGAATGGCTTTTGACTGACTGTGTCCTTAGACAGCACTGATGACTCAACAGAAGCTGGTAAAAGCCCAAGGGTAAATAATGAATGACTGTCAAAGGGAATGTTTAACTTGCAAACAGATGCCAGAAATCTTTTATCGGCAGACAGACATATCGTACAGTATAATAGGCCATTTCCTCCTCTAATAACTAATTTGAACTATGCATGGCACCTCCAATTGCTTTACCATGCATGTCCTGAACACAACACGATTACCAGCCACACAACAGAGGCATCATCCACAGGGCAAATCACACAACAGAGGGCAATCAGGGCATCATCCACAGGGCAAATCACACAACAGAGGGCAATCAGGGCATCATCCACAGGGCAAATGGGCATTGGGATAGTTAACAATGTTGTGCTGGACATCAGTGTTGCCATGTTTGCTTATTATAAGCGACTGTAGGCTTGTTTGTCTGTAAAGTCGCTTGTAAATATTGGTAGTTGCGGGTTGCGTTTTTTTGGGCTCATTTGTAATATTTTGGCTTGTTTCCTACTGTTGTTTAAACCAGTGGTTCTCAAACATTTTCATGCCAAGGACCCCCCAAATTAACATGCATTTGTCCCTAACTAACCAACCCCCATCTGAAAATATATTGTGCCATGGGACCCCTGTACCAGATTTGTTGTTAGAATGTTTAAAATACATTAAAAAATTACTATATTTTTCTTTAATTATTATTATTTATTTTTTTTAGAAAATAGCAGATCTACAAGGTGTATTTTCAAATAGCCATAGCCTAGTTGCTTCTTATTGGGCTTGTTTTCCTAGGACCTGGTTGTCCTTATTTCTCTCGCAAAATCTGGCAACACTGCTGGACATCCCTATTATTACCAGTCCTTTCTTTCTCATCAATGCGGGTCAGTCAGTCTCTTCATTTTCAGCAACAAATACCAAACAACCCCCACGCACTAGTTACATAACAAACACAACCAATAATGGCTACAGTAGCTGCTGCATCACTAAAAAGGATCAATGTTAATAATGTTCTGGGTCCTTCTGGTCTGTGATGATGCAGTCAATCTGCACTCAGTGACTGAAACATGTCAACAACAACATCCTTTCTGTGGGAAGTTCTCGGAACTATAGTGTCATTTGGTGACTCAGTCTGAGCGCCAGATTAAAAGATAAAAAACACGACAAAATGCACGCCGCTCTGGTCTAGAAAACGTTGTCTGCCTGCTAGCTCTGGTCCATAGCGTTAGTAGGAGTTCTCCTTCTTAACGCTGTTACTGTTCAGCCGTTGCCCGCACACACCAGGCTGCGCAGCCTCTAATCTCTAGTCAAAATAAAAAACACACTTTCGCTGCTCACTAAAACAAAGACGGTTTTAAGATGTTGAAAGCCTACTTTCCTTAGTGGGCACACTCTGAGACCCCCAACTCACGTTTAAAATGCACTTTTTGGGCAGAAAAGAAAATATTCCAATGGATGGGGGAAAAAACATGCGCCCCCTACAGATTTGGTCAATGGAACTTTTCTATTGACAAGATCTGTAGGGGGCGTAGTGGAGCAACAAAAGCGTTTTTTCCATCCGGTGGAATATTTTCTTTTCCGTCCTAAAAAGTGTATTTTAGACGTGAGGTGGGGGGGAGTGAGTGGTCCCACTTCCCACTAAGGAAGATAGGCTTTCAACATCTTAAAACTCTCTTTGTTTTGGTGAGAAGCGAAAGTATATTTTGTATTTTAGTACAGACGGAGAGGCTGCGCTACACGGGTGTGTGCGGGGCAACGGCTGAAAGGTAACATAGCGTTAAAGGAAAACTCATTCTAACGTCTAAAAAGCGTCGCCTGCCACGTCGCTAGGGAATCGGATCGGCTCGGCTCTCTACGCACCCTTTCTTTGAGAAATGTGTTTCTCAGGAAGGCCATTTTTGTACGGCATCCAGATCTTCTTCAGCGGGTTCTGGGTCAACTCTCTCGGTGGTCCCGGGTTCTCGTCCATTCCTCTCTGGTTGCTCCCCGTGAACAAATGGAGGGAGGTGGGTGGTGGTCCCCGGCTGTAGGAGGAGTAGCTGAGCCAACAGACAGAGGGGGTCCTGCTGTGATGATGATGTTCTGAAGGAGACTGTCTGGTGGTCTTTTAGTTTCATCCGCTGCCTGCTCTGCAGCCCAGCGGGGTCACATGGTCACGTGGTGTTATACTTGAAGAGGAGACCGTGGGTGAAAATAACGAGCAGGGCCGTAGTTACTGGAATATGCGCGCAGCAGCACCTCTAGCGTCGTAGTAGTAGTTATGTTTTTGTTTTTTCTCTCCTCCATTCATTCAAACCTTTATTTATTCTCGAAAATATATTGAGGTTGTGGGCTGTGGCCCTTATTTGCAGTGTGTCGTCGAGATACATCATCACAGTCCAAGAGTACAATTTCATTTTCACACCAATAACACACAATACTATAAGAAAGAGGCCAAAATTGTGAAAGTAGCAGATTTGCAAGCTTTGATCTGCTATTTTTTGAGCAATGATAAAACAAAACAAAACTGAAACTTCCCCTTAACATGTGACAATACACACAAGTTTAGACGCAGTTGCAGACATTTGTGGGTACACATGTCTGCAAACAATTTTTAATTTTTAATTTAAATTGACCATGTGTTATTATGTTATTATGGGAGAACACATCTTTAATTTAAAATGTAAGTCATTCCAAGTGGTTGGGGGGTGCAATAAAACAAAAAGGCTGTTTTTCCCAGTTCAGACTTTACTTAGTTGGGAGACCTTCTTTGTAAATGTAGGAGTTGAGGCATTACATTTAGTTTGACTCAACTAAATGTAATGTAAAATGTAATTTGACTAAATAGCAGATCTACAAGCTCACAATTCTTCGCAACGCCATGACATGACAATTAGGCCAATGTTTGACCAGTTTTTATATAGTTGTTGATCCACTTCTGATGCAATAAAGAAAAAAAAGTCTTAAATGTCCTTAAATTGTCACTTCACTGTCATCTGAGGACCCCCCAAAAATCATGTGGGGACCCCCCTGGGGGTCCTGACCCACAGGTTGAGAACCACTGTCCTATACACTAGCCATTCACTGAGTCAACACTGTAATTAACTGATGACATGAATGCACCATCTGGGTGTTAATACTAAGTAAGCAATTAGTGTTAATTGATTTTTTTTTTCATTTCAATTTTGAAAAACATGTTTTGCATTCATTGGTCATTATTGTACTGTAGCCTACCTTACAGAATTTTGGATACATGTTTGTAACACTATATTATTAGGCTACAACTGTATTATTATTATTGTTTATTGTCTCCGCCAGGAGAGTTTGTTTTCACTTTCTGAAACTGGGACTAACATTGGTCAAGCCTCACGTGACACGTGACAATACGGTGAAATAGTGTGATCTGATTGGCTAGTGACGTATAGCGGCCTATAAATATATGTGTCACTTTGAAGGAGTCTGTGCCTCTTTCAAAGTGAGGTAAGACAGGAATAATCACGAAATGGCTGAGAAATGGCGGATACTGTAACAATTGGATAGGACACTTACACAGACAGGACGGATAGGACACTTACATAGACAGGACGGATAGGACACTTATACAGACAGGACGGATAGGACACTTATACAGACAGGACGGATAGGACCCTTATACAGACAGGACGGATAGGACAGTTATACAGACGGATAGGACACTTGTGTCATGTTACTATGACACAGTAACATGTTCTATTTTTTGTAAGAATTAGAACATAAGAACATTCCCAACATTCCCAACACAAGTCTGCTGGCGGAGACTTGTGCTCCGAGGAGCACTTTTTCTAGTTGTTATTATTATTATTATTGAGAGATATTGTGTATGTGCTAAAAAATGTAGCCTGGCATGGCCAGACTAATATCACTGCATAGACATTAGTCTGGAATCTCTGTGTGGAACCTGCATTTCTGAGGGGCAAATAAAAAAAAGGTCCCTCGCAACTTCGGAGGGAGAGAAATGGAATCTCTATTGAGAGGGGCCAGACCTAATCTGCCAAGGGATTTTTTTTTTTGCAATGGCAGATTCGTCTGGAACCAGGCTACTAAAAATGTCCATGAGATGGCAGCATTGATGCATATACAATGTGTGTGTGTGTGTGTGTGTGTGTGTGTGTGTGTGTGTGTGTGTGTGTGTGTGTGTGTGTGTGTGTGTGTGTGTGTGTGTGTGTGTGTGTGTGTGTACACGTGTGTGTGCACGTGTGTGTGCACGTGTGTGTGAGAGAGAGAGAGAGAATAGAGAGAGAGAAGAGAGAGAGAGAGAGAATTAGGGAAGTCATTATGGTTAGTAAGGTAGTATACTGTATTATGTATAAAGTGATCATATAAAGTGATCAGTGCCCCCCCCCCACACACACACACACACTCACACATTTTAAATAGCACTGAAATAATTAGTTTTGGTGACCTGTATAAGAGCACACTACTCTAGAACACACTATTCTGTATCCTCTAACAAGGAAATAATCAGGGCACAAGTACATTTTTGCTAATGTTTTGACTCTGCCTTCTTGTTTAACTGCATTGGGGAATAGTGTAGTGTAAATGTATGTGTTATTTACGTATATTGCCACACACACACACACACACACACACACACACACACACACACACACACACACACACACACACACACACACACACACACACACACACACGTGCGGGTAACCGGAATGGTCGGTGCAACAACTCAGTCAGACTTGCATGTGGAGCAACAGGGCCGTAACCCAAATACGGTATGAGAGGAGATGAAACGTTCAGTTCAGTTCAGTTCAGTTCAGTTCAGTTCAGTTCAGTTCAGTTCAACTGTATTGTCATGTGTATTATAGTACAATGAGATGCTTGTGCTCCGCCGCTCTCTGTCTTAACACACAGGGCGGAGAGCCAGAATAGGACAAGTATCTCAGGCCTTTCTCGCCCTCCAATCCCCTAGCTGCTAGTATAGGCTGCTGTTGGAGCCAAAATGCCTTTATATTTATTTTGTTTTGTTATATGTAAATTAACGATGTGGCCTTGGTGATAATGACACTGACGTCATCTTAAATCACAGTGGGTGGCCCTAATATCTACCTCATGGTGCAGAGATGTGGCACTATTACTCACCATGGCAACCACCACAGGGGGTGGTAACTAATTTATACCTGGTGATTGTGGCCAGGTGCGCAATGGGGGAAAAAACATTTTTGACCGTGAACATGTTGCCACGTAGGTCGGCAGTCAATGCTTTTGTTTGAGTATATTGTGTAGTGTATCTATGATTTATGGTCAATAAATGGATTGACATTATCCAAAATGATACAACAGCTCTGGACATGGAATTCATGCAGGAGTCCAACTAAACTCAACCCAGTTGCCCCTCGCAGTAGGCTTAAAGGTAAAGGCTCTACAGCTGCTATAGAATATAATAATATTATTGGCACGTTCATCATTTCCAAAACATAGCAGACAGCACATCACAGGCGGTTTCCCGACCTTTAAAATCATCAAATCATATAATTGTAGTGGAGTAAAAAGTATAATATTTTCCATGCAGTGGAGTAGAAGTAAAAGTATTGAAAATTGTAAATACTCAAAAAAAGAAAAACTCAAAATTGTACTTAAATACAGCACTTGAATACATGTACTTAGTTACTTTACTCCACTGGCTAATAGCAGCTGTCCATGATGTGGCTGGTCAGATATTGGTTCTGAGACATATCTGTTTGGTTGGAAATATATTTGTGCCAGTGTTTATAGAGAGAACACAGGCACAACAAACACTGTTGTGTTTGTAGTAGGCATACCACCACCACACATTCTTTCTTTTTTTTGCCCTAGGACACATTCTGTTAGTGTATTGTTGTGTCACACATCCTACCACACATTCTGTTAGTGTATTGTGTTATGAACAGAACAGGAAATAGACAACAGTTTGTTCACACAGTATTAGCCCCTCCTCCTAGCAGCTGTGTTGCCAGATTCTGCGAAAGAAATAAGCAACCACGTCTATGAAAACCAGCCCAAAAGAAGCGACCACATGAGCACACATATTACATCGGCTATTTTCAAAAAAATCTTGAAAGAAATGTGCAATATTTGCAATAGTTTTGACAACACATTTAAACAACTCTTTTGTGCTCCGTGGCATAAAATATTTGTCTAGAGTCATATCACATCTAGAATTCGGGCCGCTACACGGCCCTCACACCTACGTGGCACCGCCGATCTGACTGATATGCCCATATATTGGAGATCTCTGTGTCTGTCAGTCCTTGTCCCTTTTATTCCCATATATGGAGAATTGGAGATCCCTGATGTCATCAGTATATGCCCATATATGGGCATGCTGATATAACCATTCATAGGGGTGAGCAATATGGCAAAAATATCATATCATGTCTATTTTTTCAGGCAGAATCACGATCCACGATCTTATCACAATTTGTATTTGGGATGTAGGCCTACATGACACGAAAATGACTGAAATATTAATGCGACTTGGGTTGCTAAGTTATGGAGCACGGGCATTACCGCGATTGACTGAAAATAGATAGAAAGTGAAAAATTTCTCGGATTGAATTCAGTTACACATTAATGCATTTATCTCATATTTACATGTCGATTTAAGATCTGACATTTAACTGAAATGTAGGCTGATATTAACTGAGGGTTTTCTGCTCTGCTGGGCTAGTATCTCCACGCATGCGCTGTGTAAACTGCAAAAATGTGACGTATATATCGCATTATAGGACTCCCGGCACTGGGGCGCAAAATTATTGCGCAATCACAGAGTTTCATACAACTGTACGTTGTGCAAGTACATTAACGGTGCGGGAAGCAGCTATCCCAATACCCTCTCCAACGCTGACTCCGAACTCCATGGGTGTGCCGGCCCTGATTCTGGTAGCTGGATATTATAGCAAGCAAGCCCAAACAAGCGACTTCACAGAAAAAACAAGCCCAAAGTCGCTTATAATAAGCAGACATGGCAACATTGCCTAGCAGCTGTGATTGCAGAGCATGTAAGGTGGGCGGGGCTGCAGGGCATGTCATTTCCCGATTTAGCCTGCAGTGTTCTGCACTCACTCACTGTATCTTCACTGAAAGTGTCTGTTAACCATGGCTTTGTCCGTAAACATACTGTATATACACCTCTATATTTTTACACAGTAGGCTGATTACTCTTATTCAAACTGTTTATTCATAGCTACAATTAAAACATTTGATCTTCAACAACAGCCCTTTAAAAAAAACACATCATCGAATGATAATAATGGTCGTGTCCACTGTCAGAATAAAAAATGCAACTCAATAATAATGACAGCATATCGACTGCATAATAAAGCATTTGAATAACCTAAAACTCGCTCCCAATAGTGTGACAATAATAGACAGCAATCAACATAATAATATGCACTTATTGGCCATTGGTTTGTGTTGGTTGGTCCCAGGGTTATTTTAAAACGTGTGATTGTTATAATAATCACACATTGCATTGGATACAATGTCACAGATCACAGCAATGGATACATTGTATCCATTGCTGTGATCTCTGACAGCACGTCGCCTTGTTTACGTCTTGAACAGGCTGCTGCACACAGCACTGACAGACCAGACCAAACCTCCTTGTTATTATACTGCTGTCGGAAACACGCACTTCTCCACAGTTTGAACAAATAAAAGCAGCAAAAAGCCTGTTAAAATGTCAATAATAAAAACACTTTCTTACCCGCCGGTCGACTGGTGTTTGTGTCCGTGTGTCTGGGAGGAGCGGAGCCTCTCATCCTCCTGTCTGTCAGTCTGACTGTCTCTGGCTCTGCTTGTAGGAGCGATCTGTGATGGAGCGCACCGTCCGTCCGTCCGTGTGTGTGTGTGTGTGTGTGTGTGTGTGTGTGTGTGTGTGTGTGTGTGTGTGTGCTTAAAGCACAAAGTCACATTGGAGAGAGAAGAACCACAATAATAATAATAATATTAAAAACAATCCGGTGCTGATTGATGTGATGTCTACAGGAGAATGATGATGCTTCTTATCTTCATGTTGATATCCTACACGCACGCACGCACGCACGCACGCACGCACGCACGTACACACACACACACACACACACACACACACACACACACACACACACACACACACACACACACACACACACACACACACACACACACACACACACACACACACACACACACACACACACACACAGACACACACTCTCAAGATCATTGGCTGCTGTAGCTTCAGGGTGGACGGTGGGTGGTGGTGGGTGTGTCAGTTCATCATCATGCCCCCCCTCCCCCCCCTCCCTTCACCAGAGTAATAACCTGGGAAAACGTCACACTGTCATCAGTAGTTTTTATATTTTTGCGCCCATTACAAGCTGGTGTATATGTAGCCTGTTGATATTGAACTGTCTGGCTGTGATGATGTAACAGCCATGGGTACAAGTTAATTTCCTGTCAGCTACTGACGTTCACAAACCACTGCAACAGGAAATAAACTTTGATCCATATTTAGATTGTTGTAGCTTCATTGCAAAAACTGTGAGTTGTATATATATACTTACTGAGGACACCACATGTTAATGGAGACTTTCAGACATACAGTAGACAGACATGTGACCATCCCTGTGCGGTGGACTAACAGGCTATTTCAGTGGCTCAAATAATAGCATCCTTATCAGCACAGCTTATATGACAACACCTCAGCGGCACAGGGCTTTGTTACTGACTGCACAGCATGTTGTAAACTGATGGAACACAAAGCACATACTAACAGACAGGCTGAGGAAAGGAGAGGCAACAGCAGGTGCACACAAAGCACAACAATATAAAAACACATTTTTAAAGTGGGATTTAGGAAGTGCGGGAATAAGAGGCCCGCCCGGGGGCCCTGATTGAGTGGAAGAACTGGTGGAACTGCCTGACCCTCTCTCCATGCACTAACCTCTGACACATTCCTCCCTAAAGGTCCTAAAAGGGCAGAACTGATTGCATCGACATATTCTCCCATTGACACATCCATGCACCGTATGTATAGGGCTGAAACATTCCTCCCTAAAGGCAGTGGTGGACAACAGTACTCACGCCCCAGTGCTTGAGTCAAAGATACTCCTCCTGGTCAAATATTACTCAACTACACGTGGAGTCACGGGCGTCACCAGGGCCGCATTAACCGTGGAACTTAGTGGAACTTGTGTTCCACGGCCCGCAGCCTGCAGGGCCCTGTGAGAATTGTGTATTTAATTTTTGTGTATTTAAAGAAGAAATGTTGATTTATATTGGTCAAATAGAACCGAATTAGACCCGAATTAGACCGAATTAGACCCGAAAAATGTTATGCCAAAATTATGCCACTGGGGGGGCCTTTGATTTTGTGGTGTTCCATGACCCTGAGGGGTCTTAATGCGTCCCTGGGCGTCACGATGCAACACGTTGTCAGCTTGTACTGTAGATCTGCCTTTTTAAGTGGTTGATTCATGATGTAGGCTCCCCTTTCTCTTTCTAGAAATTCAGTGGAGTCAAAAGTACAGTATCTGTCTTTGAAATGTATAGAAATGGAGTGAAAGTCATCTATACTCAAGTAAATATCAAGCACATGTACTTTTGTGCTGTCTACCACTGCCCCAAGGGTCATGAAGGTCAGCTATAATGGCCAGACCGCACCAAAGCAACTAGTTGCAACTCCTTGCAACAAAACCGCTTTAAGGCCAATGTAACTCCTTGCAACTGCCATTGCAAGTTAGTGGGATAATGGTTGCAAGTAGTTGCAAGTTCGAAGGAGTTGCACGGAGTTGCATTAGTGTGGACTGGCCTTAACTACAACACACCCACGCAGGCAATGTAGTGCTTATACTGTACGTTCAAGTATCCTCACAAATACCAGTCAGACCAGTCTATCTGATTGTCTAGCTGCATGGTAGCCTGACGGGCTGGAACGTTTTATATCAACACATCCCTATAAGATATGAGATATGTATGTGTATGTATTTGTGTCAAGTGTCGATTGAAAGGAACTAGATAAACCATTCAAATGATGAGAGATAAAGGAAGTGCTCTCAGATGAACCCCCCCCCCCCCCCCCCCCCCAAAAAAAAACAATAAAAGTCCAGGCCCAGATGGAGTTTCAAACATTCTCTCCCAGCAGTTGCTGCAGGCATATCATTATGCAATGGAATCAGGTTAACTTGCTCCTTCCTGGAGGGATGCAACCATCCATCCATCCATCCATCCATCCATCCATCCATCCATCCGTTCCCAGGCCAGTGTGGAGAAATGATTCCCCCATCTGGTCCTTGGCTTGTAGCCCGGAAACCAGACAAATCTGCCAGTGCAAAAAAAAAAAAATCGGTTGTGATTGGATTTCGCTGCCCCTGAAGTTGTGGTGCACCAATCAAGGCCCAGTATGCAAATATGGGGCGGGTTTATATCACCAGAGCCTTGGAAATAGCAGGTTCCACACAGAGATTCCAGACTACGCAGTGATGTTAGTCTGGCCATGCCAGGCTATACTTGGCCTGCCCCATGGTCTCTTCCCAGCTGGGTGTGTGTCTGGAAAAGCTCCCTGGAGAGGCGCTGCCCTGCAGGAGGCATCCATATCAGAGGTGTACATTCATTAAAAACTACAGGGTGGCAAAACTTAAACCAGCTATTTCAAAAATAACACAAATTGCCGATATGGACAGACCATCAGATAGACTGAAAGTCACAGATGAGCTGACAGATTCTTTAATGTGTTGCCTGTGTTTTTATTGAACAATTAGCGCAATAGATTAGACAGAATAATTTGATTAAAGGTATGCGATGCGATGCGAGTGTGAGGTCTAGGCCTTTGGTTCTCAAAGTGGGGTCCCGGGACCCCCAGGGGTCATTGAGGGAGTTCCAGGGGGTCCCCAGCTAAATGATAGATAGTTGGGAACCAAATGGACCCTTATGGGTCTGTAACTCAGAGAGTGTACAAATGGAACCACATTAACATTCATTTTACAATATAAATTGGGGTCCCAGAGATAGAAATGCCATTAAATGGGGGTCCATAGCCTAATGCATGTCAAACTGGGGGTCTTTGAAATTAAAATGGGTGAGAATCACTGATAGAGCCGTAAACATCTTCTCTTATGGGGGTCCCTGGCATATCTTTTCAAATGGGGGTCCGTGGGCTAATATGTGTCAATTTGGGGGTCCTTGGTGTAAAAAAGTTTGAGAACCACTGGTCTAGCCAACACCAATTCGGGACTCCTGAATCACTCTCCTATCTAACATCAGGGTGTTGAGCGTGTTGAAGTGTTGTTAGCTAAGATGTCGCGCCGCAGTGCATCTACGTCGTTGGTGGTGTGCTTCTTGCCTTTCCTGGCTTTGCCCTGGGTTGGCTCCCATAGTGTCAGTTTGCTTGCCACTAGTTCCGGGTGCCTGACGCAGTGCCCTGCCAGCCTCATCAAATTAAAGGTATAAAAATGGCAGCAGGGGAACAAAAATTGGCCCTGTTTGCAGTCAGTATTCTGGTGTATCTCTCGAGCCCCTGTGTTGATGTCAGTGCTGCTGGATGAATAATGAATATCAGGTTATAAACTAAATGAAGAAAAAATTCAAGCCATCAGCATGTATACCCTTCAACATCTTGACTCTAGGTATCAAATTGTATTGGATAAGCAATTTGTGAAACATTCGGGTGTTTTTACCCATAGACTTATCTAAATTAGAAGAATTCAATCCCTTCAAAAAGGCAATTCTAGCAGATACCAGCAGATGTAATGTAATTCCTTATTTAAATATAAGTTATAGACTCAGTGCAATTTAATGTTTTACCAAGACCAAAACCAGAACAGTTCTTCTCTGAGTGGGATAGAGCTATTTCTAGATTTGGGCTGGGGAAAAAACCTAGAGCAAGATTCAACACGCTTCAATTATCAAAGGAAAGAGGGGGGGATTGACTGAGGGATCTTTATAGAGCAGCTCAGATTCAGCCATTGATTGGATGGTGTAAACCTATAGATCAAGATGGAAATAGATAGAGAATTCGATCGGGAGGGGTGTACCAGTCAACATGTTCCATCTTTAACCAAACATGTCTCAGACCGTAATAATCCCTTGATTACAGGCTCACTAAAGGTCATTTTCCACTTAACAAAGACAAACCGGTATGGAGTGAAATAATTACGAGGGATCAATTGAAATGGAATTTTTAAATGACCCATTGACCTATGACACAGTTTTCAGACCCAGTACTTATGACATGAGGTTTACTGGGAGGTTGGATTGGGACTGGTTCTACCGCTTACTACTGTACAGAATAAAAGCAGGGTGATGGTACGAGTTTCCTGGACCTTAAGGACACCTTTAATTAGCAGAATCAGGACCACTTTGGGTACTTAACAGATTAGAGACTTTATAAACAAGTAACTATTGAAAGGAGACAGCACATATGTTCCAAAATTGCATATAAGTGTAGCACTGGCCCTTTAAGGAAAGTGCATAAAGAGGGGTGGCCAGGTTTGTGGCCTCCTGTCTAGCCAGAAGCCTGGTTTGAGTGTTTGTGAGAGAGACCTGGAGGCATGAGGGGTACAGACTAATTCTCGGTAAGACAATCTGAAACAAATGACAAGGTTTTTATAACTCACATGTAACAATAGTATATGTATAAGAGTTTAGATAGGCTGACAATATTAGGCCTGTTGGTAATTATACTAATATATATCTGTACTTCCAGAAGCCTCCAGGTCCTTTGAGTAGCAGTACTCTGTGGCTGTGCAGGCCTTTATCAATTGGAGCCATGAGCATACATTGACTATTTGGGTATGTTTGTTATTTTTCTGTATTTTGTCATCTTGCTATAGGAGCCTAACCCGAATTGATGAATTGTTGGAGGGTTGGTCTAATGTTTTATTATTTGATTTTTTGTAGGAGCTGAACTAACTAATCACTGTTTTTCCCACCGTGTCATATATATATATATATATATATATATATATATATACACACACATACACACACACATACACACACACACACACACACACACACACACACACACACACACACACACACACACACACACACACACACACACACACACACACACACACACACACACACACACACACACACACACACACACACACTATTTAGACTGAGTGCAATAGGGTTGACTGAGGACAGAGCTATACTGGGCCATTAAGTAGCATTGCATGATTTTGACTTTGGTTTTGCTTATTTGTAGTTTGTTTTGATTTGGTTACTTAGTTACTTTATTTTCTTTTGGTTTTGCATTATTCTGATTTGTTTAATTTCTGTATATTTAGTTTAGAGGCCCTGAAGCCCTTACCCTTGTAGCCCCTTTGCTTCTTGAATTTAGTCCCTTTTGCAGAACTCTAATACTAACCGCTTTATTCCTTTCTGTATTTTAACCTGACTATTTTTTATACCAACTGTTGAATAAACTTGACACATTTGATACATCAGCCTCTGGTTCTGTTAATTCTGAACCCGTACCTTCCTGGGGAACCTTACCTTGTTCAGTCCTATATATCTATATATATATACAGTATATGGTTAATGTGTTTAAAGGATCCCTCACTCCTATATGTGTGGGTGGCGTAGTCATTGCTTTATATCCCCCTGCTACATAAGGACTATCAAAACATGGTATCAAAATGACATATTGCTCTTCAGAATTTGAAAGGATTCAGATACTCTGAATATCAAAGCAAGATGGGAATCAGAGGGCAACCTCACAATAACAACGGAAGAATATAGGACAGTCTGTTTTGTTTGTTACCTGTATGTTATTTTGTATTTTGCTTTCTATTTTAATTTGAGTTGTTCTGTCCCATGGGCACAAAATAAGACAATCTCTACAACACAAAAAAATGGAAAAAAAATGCTCAAATGGCCATGTGGTTTAGGGGAAGTTGGTAAAACCTCCCCTAAACACACATCTCAGAACATACAATAGGTGCAGTATTCCTAACCAAGACTAGCCCAGTCACCATTGTTGTGACCGACCGGTATGGCCTTTGCCAAAAATCAAACTCTGCATCTTCAACGCCAACGTCAAATCAGTCCCACAGTAGGGGGCGGAGCAAACCGCACAACAAGAGCAAATTGAAACTCAAATTAAACGCAGGAAAAGGGACTGGATTGGGCACACCTTGTGGAAACCACGCTCCAACACAACCAGGCAGGCCTTAACCTGGAACTCTCGGGGGGGGGGGGGGGGGGGGGAGAAATCCATGAAGACCCAGAAATAGCTGGAAAAGGTCTGTCGAGGCGGAACTCAGGGAAAAAAGAACATCTTGGAAGGAAGCAGACTTAAATCTTTGCCATGGATATACAATACAAATGAGTGGACAATAATATTACCAGAAACACCTAAAGAGCTATAGCCTTAAATGACCTTAACCGCTCTGTAACTCTGAGAGTGCACTCTCAGAGTTATGGGCGTCCTTGAAAATAAAAAGTTGGAGAACCACTGTCCTAGTGGACTCCTAATGTGTCATATTCTGAGGAAAACCTGAGACTGACATTCAGTGATTGGGTCTTATAACATTATAAAAACAAATAATCTAAAATTTTCCATCGACAAGGCCAAGTCTTGCCACAGACACATTTTTGTCCGTGTACGGACACATTGATGACCTCTGGGCCCTGAAGCAGAGAAGATCGCCTCTAACACCAAACCAGCTGGAAGAAGTTCATAAATGACCTATGCTCCCCAAAGAGCAAAAGGGTTTAAGTCAAGTATGAGTCAAGTATGATCTTTGCAAGGGCTTGTTGTCAGTCAATGTGGCTTGTCTTCTCTTGCAGTGTGCTGGTTGGAGGTGATCAGGGGCTTAGAGCAGTGGTTCCTTAATTGTGCAACATTGTTTTCTCACTCAACAGTAAACAAACCAACATACAGTATAAGTGTATTAGGCCTACAGGGTATCTGCACATTTCTAAAGTGACAATTTAAGGACTTTTAAGACCTTTTTAATACCATATTGGCCAAATTGTCAAATACTACGTAAGAGAGAGGCAAACATTGTGAAAATTGCCGATCTACAAGCTCACAACGCCTCGCAGTGAGAGGCGTTGTGAGCTTGTAGTTCGGCTATTGTCACAATGTTTGGAACCTGCAGTGGAACCGAGTCAAACTAAATGTAATGCCTCAACTCCTACAATTCCAAGTGCTTGTCAGGGTGGGGGGGTCCCCAGTTCAAATATGATTATTTTGGGGGGGGTTGCGGCATTATATTATGTTTGGGGACCACTGGCTTAGAGACACCAATGTCTCCCCAGTGCATAAAGAACCCCTTGGTCTTTCTCTTCTTCCTTCCTCTGGGGCCATGCTGTTGGAAGCATGGCCACAGAACAGACATTTTGATTCATCATTTGTGTTTGTTTGTTTGCATTCCTTCAGTTATGTTTGGCAGCATGTTTTTCCCTGCCTTGTTGTTTGTTGGAAACTGCATCTTTTTAATTTAATTGTATTTATTTTTATTTGGTTAAAACTCTCTCACATTTCCATTTATTTGTTATGGTCCCTGAGCCAGCAATAACACCATGCATCTCTACATGATCAGGGAAAATTCCCCAGACGTGGAAAGGGGGGGCTGTTGTTACAACGTGAATCCTTTGGATTCATAAATTGGACACTGATATGTCTCCCAAAGGCATGAACAAGTACTTTGCCTCAATCAATTCCTGTAAACTGTTCTCGTTTTCACTAAGCTATATGAATGGTTATGGAATATCACAACAGAGAAGTGTAGAAATGAATGCGTCATCATCACTGTTCAGTTGTGTGTGAGTTTGCGGTGATGATGATGATGATCATTGCTGACTCGTTGAGGAAATCTACTTACAAGATGGCTTCTATGTGGAAACATACAACTTGCAGCAGCAACGCATTGCATAAGTTGTATGTATCACAACTGAAAGTTAAAGAGGATGTAAGTTATTGTGTTAAAAAAAAAAGGTAAAAACAGTAATCATCGCTATGAGTGTTTGTTCCGTAGCAGAGGTCTCCCAATCTCCCCAGCTGTTTTTTCAGTCTGGGATACCAATTTGATGTAATCAAATTCTAATCTCTCTTCTGATTGGATGAAATTGTTATCCTGACCTGAACATTTATTTTCTGTTTACTGAAGAGCTGGAGAGACCCCATTTACTGAACAAATACTATAACAATATCAGATATCACATATTTTAAAGGAGTAGTTAAAGATAACAACTTGATCCAATCAGAAGAGAGATTAGAATTTGATTAGAGCAAATTGGTATCCTGACCTGAGCATTTATTTTCTGTTTACTGAAGAGCTGGAGAGACCTCAGTTACTGAACAAATACTATAGCAATATCAGATATCACATATTTTAAAAGGAGTAGTTCACCCAAAAAATTACTTATTTTCTATCGATTACACGCCCCATAAAGCCTTGAATTCATGGATTTCTTTTATTATTATTTCTTGCATTCCTATTCCAATAATTTGATGACCGGCGGTCTCTCCGGTAGGAGACTCAAATTACCTGTATTTGTGTCTCCTACCGGAGACATTAGCATCTTTCCGCCGGCCATCAAATTATTGGCTTAGGAATGCGACAAAAACTTAAAAAGAAATCCATGAATCCAAGGCTTCATGGGGTGTGTAATCAATAGAAAATAAGTAATGTTTTGGGTGAACTACTCATTTAACAAATATCACGTATACACACCCCCTTCAATGTCATATACATTTGACATTTAGAACTTCAGAATAATGTGACACTTAAAACCCCATTTTGTTTGTTTCTGACAAAGATATGCATGACACCAAGCAACAGCTGGAAGGTCACGGACTCACGGTCGATGCGGGCCTTCGTCTAAGCATGACTGATATCCCTTATTTACAGCCCGTAAAGCCCAATGAAATTTCAACGACTGGCGTCCCTTAACCCTTCCCCTGAATACTGTATAGTGATGACCATGTTGTCTGCTGCTGGTGAAAGTAGGGGAAAGGTGCTCGCCATATAATCTAAACATAATAATAGTGACCTTTTCGTGTAGAACACCACGTCAACTGGCTGTGGCCCAAATAACTACTCTCCACATGTGCTATTTATAGACCACAAACGCTTGAAAGGCACGATTAGGAAAAAGCACAGAGGCTTCAAAGCAAAGACCTACGTACATGTATCAAGTACAGAGAGAGTGAAACTTTATTGTGGATTATATACCTACTCCTTTTGTGGAGTAGATTTAGGCATTAGAAAATGTTAACATTTTTAACTACTTCTAACTTGGCGTCCCATGTTTTGAGACGTGTTATAATAGGTGAAAATTTGAAAAATGATCAAAAGTTGTGAAAATAGCCGACCTACAAGCTCACGTTTGCAGTGCGACACCAATGTATATGTCAACGTATAAAATAGAGCTTAAAGGAATAGTTCACCCAAAAAATGACTTATTGTCTATGAATTACACAACCCATAAAGCCTATGGAGAATTTCTTGTTTTTTTGTCGCATTCCTGAGACAATAATTTGATGACCGGTGGGGTCTCTTTGAGTCTCCTGTTGGCTTAGGAATGCGACAAAAACAATAAAATCTCCATGAATTCAAGGCTTCATGGAGTGTGTAATTGATAGAAAATTAGATTTTTTGGGGGTGAACTACTCCTTTACGTGGTTCTATAGTGTCCCAAATATGGCATAATGTTGAATGAATCAGTGGTTATTATTCTGTATTCACACGTGGTGCTGGTTCAGAATAGAATCCACATGAACACACAGAGGTCATTTCTCAAGGTTTGCCTTACAGCTCAACCATGTAAACGCAGAGCCAACCTTGAGCCACTGGCCCTTAAGGCCTCTCTGCCTCACAGTCACCGACGTGTGGAATTCATCTCCCACAGCGTCATCATTAGCCACTTGAGCCCCAGCATCCCTATTCAGGGGGGTGTGTGGGGGGGGGGACATTCACCGAAAATAGCCGATCTACAAAGCTCATTGTAGTTCGGATATTTTTTGGGAGAGATTTGGTGTAGAGTAGACAGAGATTTGGTGTAGAGAGAAAAAAGCCAACTAAGGTATACTAAGTCTAGAGCAGGGGTCTTCAACAGGGGGTCCGGGACCCCTAGGGGGTCCTTAGAGATACTGCAGGGGGGCCGCCAACTGATAGGATAGGACTTTTACATTAACCACTTGAACCCTATTCTGAGGAGAACTAAGGAGAACTTTAGCCGAAAATAGCCGATCTACAAGCTTGTAGATCGGCTATTTCCGGCAAAGAGGTTTGGTATAGAGGGAAAAAAGAGCAGCCTAAGTACAAAGTGAAAGGTCAATTTTACAAATTATTGACAGTTTAAGTGGTTAAATGTCTTAAAATACACATGAACTAGAATCCAACATACACTGATGATGGCAGTGCTGTCAAACAATGACATTTATGAAGAAGTTTATATGTAATATGTAATATGAAACACAATTTTATATACTATGTAGTTAGTGGGGGTCCCTGCTTCATCTCTCTCTCAGAACTCCCTCAGAAGCCCCTCTCAGAACCCTCTAGACCCCTGGTATAGAGGGTTTATTTAACAAGAAACAACAGTGACCTGAGGCAATCATATTGTGCAAGCCTACTACAATGTGATGTCAGACTGTCCCGTTATTGCTGGCACAGAACCAACCCCCCCTACCCCCATCTCCCCCCCAACCATCTCCCCTTCCCCCTGACAGAGATGTTCTTGTTTCTCTGATTAGATGAAGAACAGAAAGACATTTTGAGGTTTTTTTTAGGTGACGCATGATGCTTTCAGTTTTAACTCAGCTGAGCTGACGTGATACACCCTCAGTCTGTAATTGGATAGTAATTGACAAAGATGAGTGTTTTTTTCAAATCTTGCTCCTTTAATTCTTGGAAACCAAAAAAAGGGGAACAAAAGACAGACAGTTGTAAGATAACAGACGTAATCCAGACAGAGTGGGTTAGTTTCACAGTCTACTTTTAGAGTTGGTTTACGTACTGTACTCCCCTTTATAATAGCGGTACCAGTTATTGGATTTGTTTGTGTGTGTGTGTGTGTGTGTGTGTGTGTGTGTGTGAGTGAGTGCGTGTGCACATGCGTTTATGCACATGTATGTGCACGAATGCGTGTGCACACTCGTGATACAAATATATTATGCTGCTGAGTAGTGCATTTAGGTAGGAAAACGGCCCCTGGCCAAAGGCAACGGACCACACACACACGCATCATCATACTAAAATATTATTATTACGCACATATTCACACTCATAGGTACACTCACATACAGTATACCTATAACTGCTCCGAAGGTCGGAGGTCAAACCACACACACATACAGTACTGTACGTAACGTACATAGAAAACATACGCATGGTAAAAATAGTTCGTCTCACAGATCAGTGAGCCTCACTGATCTCACAATTAGGGTTGAGATCCTTTAGGATTTTAATGATTCCGGGTCCTTAACGATTCTCTCTTAACGGTCCGATTCCGTAACGGTTCCCTTAGGGGGTTCCAAATGGACCCTTACGGGTCTGGAACTCTGAGGGTGTACAAATGGAACCAAATGGACCCTTTCGGGTCCATTTGGTTCCATTTGTACACTCTCAGAGTTATGGTGGTCCTTGAAATTAAAATGTTTAAGAACCACCATATTGCAATTGTATTCTTTGAGACACACATCCGGGTTTTTGACCAATAAGCACCTTTGTTTGGCCCGATTTCGGAACAGCTGACGTTTTTTTGGGGCTAAACAAAGACATCACGTGACGTTGATCCCCTTCCCCTATTTGCTCATTCTAGGACATGACGTATATGTAGGCAGAAGAATAGCAGACTCGATGAAATCCACATCAGCTCTCTCTGACAGCGTGATTAAAAAACGGTTCAGGAAACAATGCGGAATTGTGATGAAACCGATTCCGGTTACTCTAAATGTCGGATCCCCCGGGTTCCGGATCCCAACCCTATATCTCCAATGCTGCCTGGGACACACACACAAGTGCTGTCATCTCTCATCATGTAAGGTCCCTACAACATGCTCCAAATTAAGCCACACACCCATGCACCCAAACTTTCTTCCCATCACTTATCCACCTACAAGTTCCTTAATGATGATGAGACACTATCATACTCCATTGAGGGTTGACCCCGCCTTCCTCTAGGTTCCGGTGGGGTGGGGTGGGGTGGGTGGGTGAAGAGTTAAAACAACTATCACGTGCTGCTGAGGTGACCACCGTAACCGCTTATCACCGCTTGCAGTGACGTCATTTTCTTAGTAATCCTGGGTGGATGGCTTAATTTGGTGTCCAACGTCATAGTTCACCACTGTTCCCTGCATGGTCCAGCTCCTCCACTGGGCTGATGCTCTTCCACTGAAGAGAAGTATTCATATTGTCTCTGTGGGGGTTTCAACAGAGTCTTTTCATCCCCACCACCTCCTCACAGTTCCACCCTCTCTCCTCCTGCCTTCTTCATGAGCTAGGTGCTGGGTGGTTCTAGGTGGTTCTAGATGGTTCTAGGTGGTTCTAGGTGGTGGTTCTATAGCCCTGAACCGACCGACCAGCTCCTTTTAGCTTTGGTCGACTGTCACTGACTCTGACAGACCGTTCCTCCGCCCTTCCCGCCGGCGGCAGCCTTCTTCCGTCTCTTGTTGAGCAGCGGGTTGCTGGACGTGTCCAGGTCTTTGATCTTCACCTGGTCGTAGTCCACACGCATGGTGGCCAGAGCACTGGTCATCTCCTCCTGTAAAGGGCAGAGGGCAGAGGGCCGGGCAGAGGGCAGAAGATCAGGAAAATAAGCTTGGGCAAAGGGGAATTGTTTTACTACCGAATGTAGGGCTGGGAAAAATATATAACAATATATATATTGTTGTTGTCGGGCAGAAACCTCTTATCTCCACATTCTAACTTTGTGTGGGTTTTCTTTGTAAATGAATGCCCTACTTGATCATACTACAGTGTCACACAAAAGCATCAAAACTGTATGTATGTATAGGTGTATTATTATTATTACTCTCCGCAGGAGAGTATTGTTTTCACTTTCTAAATATGACACACCGATTGGTCAAGCCTCACGTGACACGTGACAATACGGTGAAATACTGTATAAATACATGGCGTCACTTTGACAGTGTCTTTGCCACTGTCAAAGTGAGGTAAGACAGGAACCATCACGAAATGACTGCATGGCTGATACATAATTGGCAGATAGGACAGATAGGACACTTATATAGACAGGAGGGATATGACACTTACACAGACGGATAGGACACTTACAGTACACAGACAGGACGGATAGGACACTTATACAGACAGGACGGATAGGACACTTATACAGACAGGACAGATAGGACACTTACATAGACAGGAGGGATATGACACTTACACAGACAGGACGGATAGGACACTTACAGTATACAGACAGGACGGATAGGACACTTACAGTATACAGACAGGACGGATAGGACACTTATACAGACAGGAGGGATAGGACACTTACACAGACAGGAGGGATAGGACACTTACATAGACAGGACGGATAGGACACTTATACAGACAAGACGGATAGGACACTTATACAGACGGATAGGACACTTATACAGACAGGACGGATCGGACACTTATACAGACAGGATGGATAGGACAGTTAGAACATAAGAATTAGAACATTCCCAACATTCCCAACACAAGTCTGGTAAGAGTGAGGTAAGACAGGAACAATCACGAAATGGTTGAGAAATGGCGGATACTGTAACAATTGGATAGGACACTTACACAGACAGGACGGATAGGACACTTACACAGACAGGACGGATAGGACACTTACATAGACAGGACGGATAGGACACTTATACAGACAGGAGGGATAGGACACTTATACAGACAGGACGGATAGGACACTTATACAGATAGAACATTCCCAACATTCCCAACAGCGGAGAGTTGTGCTCCGAGGAGCACTTTTTCTAGTTTCTTTTAGTTTTCCCTGTATATGGCCTCTTGTGTGCATTTGGTGATCTGAATTGTTTCTGTTTTCCTTAAAAACTTTATACAAAATTGATCAAAATACCCCAAAAAATCTAGAGTAGCAGATCCACTTGTAGATCTGCTACTTTTGCAGTTTTTGAATTTGAGTCCTGAAAAGTAACATTTTTTGGAGGTTTCCACTCAACAGAGACGATATAATAAAATACATCTGATATTTCTTATCAATGAATCAACACAAAAAAGTATTTTATTACTGTACTCTGTTTAATCGCAAAAATAGACAATCTACACACGTGAGCTTGCACAGCTGCTATTTTCACTATTTAAAAATATATATAATTGTTCATTAATTCAATTGTAATTGAGGCAGAAGTTTGAAATAATGGTGATACTGATTTGAAGTCATATCGCCCAGCCCTTACCAGAATGTCTGTCTGTGTGTCAGAGGATGAAACAGCACTTTTATCATATTGATGAATCACTATTTATACAGGCCTACGGAAATATCCTTTTCTTTTTTTCTTAATCATGGGTCTGTTCAACTTCAACACTACTGAAGGGCTGTATTATGGTCAGTTGTAGCCAGTGGTGTAAAGTAAGTACATGTACTCAGTCAAGTACTGTACTTAAGTACAATTTTCAGTATTTACAGTATTTAACAATACTTTTACTTACTACCCCACTACATCTCAGAGGAAAATATTGTACTTTTACTCCACTGCAATTATATGATAACTTTAGTTACTATTACTTTGTAGATTTTGATTATTATTACAAAACACACAAACCACTTATATATATATATACAGTATATATTTCGGCCATTTGAAAATAGCAGATCTACAAGCTCACAATGCGTCGCAATGATTCTTTATAGATTTTGAACTTCTAAAATGGGACATTCTGCATAATGACTACTTTTACTTTTGATACTTTAAGTATATTTTGATGCCGATACCTTTGTACGTTTACTGAAGTACATTTTGAATACTTCTATCAGTATTGATACTTTCACTTAAGTAAAACATGGATGTGAGTACTTCGTCCATCACTGGTTGTAGGTTAATTCCTTCAAATAGAATGACACTGTTCAACCTTATTATCTGTAATGTAATTGCGCTGTTTGATAAAACTCAATTTCCAGGCCCCTACGCACTGTACGCAGGCTTCAAATCTAGTTTAAAGTGGTCTCCGTCCGTATATGGGCATGGTACGTTTGTGATGCTCGCCATCCACCATCCACAAACAATTTTAACATAGGATAAAGTTGCCAATTTGTGCAGAACACAACAGGGCATGGGATATTATTTTAGTTACAGGTCAAGTACTATTACCTCTAAAATAAGCCTGTGAATAGGCTTGACACTCATTCATTGTATTCCATCACATCTTAATCACAAACGGCAGGTGACTGCAATCAAACAGGTGAAAATCATCTTTAGACGACATCCATGGCCAGTGATGATATTGAAATACACACTGCTACATTGTTTCCATGTTGCATGGCTCAATCACACTGGGTCTACGTGGCAGTGTTGCCATGTCTGCTTATTATAAGCGACTTTGGGCTTGTTTTTCTGTAAAGTTGGTTGTAAATATTGTTAGTTGCGGGTTTGCATTGTTTTGGGCTTGTTTCTAAATCTAAAGTGTAGTTTCTTATTTGGGCTTGCTTCCTAATGTGGTTTAACCAAGTGGTTCTCAAACATTTTCATGTCAAGGACCCCCAAATTAATAAGTTGTGGCAGGGAATCCCATTACCAGATTTGTTTTGTTAAAATGTTTTTAAAAAAAAGATTAAAAATGTTTCACTTTTTTTCCAAGATTTGTCATGAAAATAGTAGATCTACCAGCTCACAACGCGTCGCATCACAACTCGGTGTGAGCTTGTAGATCGGTTATTTTCAAATAGCCAATGTGCTCATGCGGTCTAGTTGCTTGTTTTGGGCTTGTTCTCATAAAGAGACATAAACAAATCTGGCAACACTGGTTCCCCGGTCTGTTACTGTATCTGTGTGTGGTATGCAAACTAACTGGCAGAGCGGCCAAGGATTTACCAGTTACAGTAATGTTTTGGGTGATGGATGTAGTTTTCCATTGATTAGGCAATACTGGCATGTTTTTGGCATCACTCTCTGTCAAGGTTCCAAGAGAGCTGAGATGAAGCCAAAATATGACGTGAAAACATTGCAGACCACTGATTGGTCAGAGAGAATCGTCACCAGTGTCACAGCGTCATTTGGAAGCTCCCAAATACATTTAACAACTTAAAAAACTGTTTTGTGCTATAAAATAGCACAAAACAGTTTTTTAAGTTGCAGAAATAATTGGGTGGAGACTAGAGCAGTTGCCTCAATGATGACAGAATAAGACTGAATAATGACATCCGACAGTCTAATCCTAAAGTAGACTTGGACTCTGTGTATTCTATTCTTTCTAGCGAATGATAATATTTCTGGCATGTTCACTATTCAGAGTACAGCAGAGAGAGAGCACAAGGAGGCCGACAGTGCAGAGAGAGCAGCTGGTGAAGACATCACAACAGTCTTAATGTCCTCTAAATTGACGTTAAAAAAGGCCTAAAACTTTTGCTCAAGCTTGGCAGCCCTGTGTTGTAAATGCGAAATAAATGAATTATTGTGCAACGGCATGGCCTATTACTCACCTATTATGTTGTTGTTGGACTGTATTAGGAGGAGTCATTGTTCTATAGCTCTGCTATGCATTTTTCACTAGTTAATCCACTTTTATTTTGTTTTGACTCGACTTGACTTTTCAATTTCAGTTTTGTTTTGAATGCTATTTAAAGCGGTTTTGCTAGTTTAGTTTGTTTCTTACTTTTTGAAAAGGCTTAGTTTCAGTTTAATTTTGATTAGTTTTAGTGTTAGTTTTGGGGGGGGGGGGGGGGTCAAGCTCTACAAGCTCACAGCGTGGACACCTTTTGACAACAGAGCTAAAGACTGCCGCAGCTAAAACATTGTAAGATTTCATATCCAACAGATCCCTGGTAGAATCGAGTTGAGTTCAGCAATGGAAAAGCACCAAACCCCATAGTCCACACCGATGATTCGCAACACAAGAAATTGCAACTGAAACCACTTGCAATCCACTTGCATATTTCAACCACTTGCAACAGAATCCCGAAACGGAACCGACCGGCAGCAGCGGCTCATTTCAGACCACTGCAACTGGTTGCAACAAGTTGTGCGAATCTTTGGAGTGTACTAGACTGGGCTTCGGAGTGGATCATGTTCATGTAATAAAGACCAATCTGTTGTAATTTCTTCCCCCTGTGGCTGAAGAATCATTAACAGACGGCTGATCAACACTTCCCTTTTTGAAAATGTTTGAGAGAAAGGTTTGACGTTCCATTTTCAATGGGGAAACAAATTTAGTAAATGTCCTTTTACATGGTAGGCCTATACAGTCACCCACTTAGACCTGGAAAGCATCTGTGTCATTTTAGATTTTAGCTTTATATTTAGCAACATTGTATTTAGAAGGCATATCGATGCTTTCGGGCAGAAACCTTCTATTTCCATATTCAAACTTTTTGTGTTTTCTTTCATAAATTAACGCCCTACTTGATCATACTACAGCCACACAAAAGCATCAAAAGTTCGCGCCGCGTTTTGAGCTTGTAGATCTGCTACTTTTACTACTTTTGAATTTGAATCCTGAAAAGTAACAGTTTTGGACATATGAGGTTTCCACCAGAGAATCAGCCTAAGGTCTAAATGGGTTAAATATTGGGTCACATATATTTGACGCCGTGGTCATTTAATAGGTATCACTAAGGAGGTGTAGTGTCAGCTAGTGACCACCAGAGGGTGTCAGTGTTGCACTGCGGCTGACCTTAACGTCGTCCCACATCTCTCTGTCTTCAGTCAGGACTCTGGTGGTGTGGAGGGGGGTGGAGGGTACCACCATGGACTGCTGCAGGGTAGAAACACACACACACACACACACACACACACACACACACACACACACACACACACACACACACACACACACACACACACACACACACACACACACACACACACACACACACACACACATTTTCTTTAGACTCATAGACAGATTTAGGGTAAATGTATTCTATTTATACAAAACCACACAAGCCCTATTTTATACTGGTAAGACCGTGTCGCCCGGTAAAAAACAGCTGATCTACAAGCTTATAATGTGTCACATCGTGATGTGCTGTGAGCTTTTAGATCTGCTATTTTTGTCATTTTTAAAAGTTAAAAAAATGACATTAAAACAAACAAAAAATAAAAAAATAGAGACAGCAGGATGAAAGTGATTCATTTATACGGCACATTTTATAACACAACACTTTGTATTTGAGTTGCAGTTATTTTTTGTTAAAAGTGTGTGTGACAAGGAATAAAATGGCTTTACAGACACGTGTACACAAAGTTGACAAATAATGGAAAACATGTATGCATGCATAATTATCAGGTGAATGAAGCATGTAACTTACATTGATCCAGGGGTGATTCATAAACTGAGTGATGGACATTCTCTCATTGGGGTCTGTCTTCAATAACTGGTTGATGAGATCTTTGGCTAGAGCAGAAGCACAGAAAAATGTATAGAATGGCATGCACACGCACGCACACATCACATGAGTCTCTGTGGCCCTAAAGCATATCAAACTGGAGATCATTGAAATTAAAATGTTTTGATTATTTTGGGGGGTCACAGCCTGAAAAGGTTGAGAACCACTCAACCACTGGTCTAAACAAAATGCAATCTAAATGGCATGATCTGATGCAACAAATAACCAATGTCTCTCAAAGGACACATCGGCCCTCTCTTGTGATTGGACCTTTCATCCAGTGAGTTTTGCCAGACCATTCAGAATATTTATGAGCTGCTATTCTTGCCTTTTTATCACAGCTTATAAAAGCACACAGAGAGCACGTGCAAAAAAGGTTTGTCAGTGCTAAGTCATAGCTTTTAATTATGTGTAAAGCACATATTAATAAACATTTCAGTGTGTGTTTGGTGTCTGTGGAATAGAGGCCTTAATGGTTGGAATAGTTCTTTCTTCCAGCATTGCTGCCTATAACCATTAGCACTTTCAAAATAAAATGCATAATGTCTACGCAGTAGAGTAAAACTGTCTGTTCCAATGTGACTTGTTTACATAAGATCCAGTAGTCAGACACCAAATAATTACATTTATGTTGATATACTGGTATACGTATATCTCATAAATGAACACATAGCAATCGTTGTTGAGCACATACTGTAGCAACCACTGTTTGTTTCATGGAGGATGAATTGGCATTAAGCATACCATGCATTGATTACAATGGGACTAGCAGCTGGGTGGAAGTACGGCTGTGTGCTCCCCAGCGTGATATGACTATGGTGCTCCCGATAGACCGGAAACTCTATTGATATCAGCTTGGCAATATACTTTCAACTTCATTTTTTATTATTAAGCTGCATCACAGCAATGCTAAACTATTCTAATGAGGCTGTCTGTCTGTGTAACCTGTACTGTATGTACTGTACATGTACCTCTCTGTCCACCAGAGGGCGCTGAAATCGACAAAACAAACCAACTGAAACATGCTATAGCCTACCACCAGACACCTCTTAATGAAATCTAAGCCAGTTCATCTCAAGATTCTAGATTTATTTTATCGTTACACCTTGTATACGAAGACATTGTAGCACACCTCTAATTATGCACACCTAGTTCATCGACAGAGACAGCAAGAGACAGTGAAAATAGCCGATCTACAAGCTCACAAAAATGGCATTCATAAAATCACCATCCTAAATCCCTGATGTCCTCACTAGTGTAGTAAATTACTATAGGCCTACTAGTGAGGACATCAACATTGTTTGCATTACACATGTTT
>NC_139944.1:50759623-50864623 GCF_963454915.1 Gymnoscopelus microlampas | reverse complement strand
AAACACAAGTCTACAGTGGCATGCACAGACATTTTGAGGGGCAGGTGCTCAAGTAAATTATACTTTTTTTTGTTTACTTGGTCTGCTCTTTTTTCCCTCTACACCTGTACCTATTTGCCAAAAATAGCCGATCTACAAGCCCACAACGCCTCGCAGCGCGAGGCGTTGTGGGCTTGTAGATCTGCTATTTTTGGCTAAAGTTCTCCTCAGAAAAGGGATGCTAGGTTTCGAGTGGTTACGGTAAAAAGAAAAATCATATCACATAAAGATTTGGTGGACCCCCTGTAGTAGCTCTGAGGAACCCCTAGGGGTCCCGGACCCCCTGTTGAAGACCCCTGCTGTAAACTGAAAAAAAAAAAAACTTTTTTTTTCTTTTTTCAAAAGGGCACATCTGGTCAAGAGGGCAAAGGGCAGGTGCTCTAGCACCACCTAGAGTCTATCTGTGCACGTCCCTGCAAGTCTAATACAAATGTGTAGGAAATATTTAATTCTCCCCAGACCCATAGAGAGAGAGAGAGTTGCGTCACGCTTTGATCTCGCCACAAAGCGGGATGTTGCCTCCTGTAGTTCCAAACATTGGAACTTCCTCATTAAGATAGAAAGAGAGAGGGTTGTTACAGTATATACAGTATACTGTAGACTTATGCTTGACTTGTGTCCATTTTTCATTACACTGTATAGGCCTAATTTTGAATTGTACTGTTTGACCCCAGGAAGAGTAGACACTGCTAAACGATAAATAAATTATACTTTGTTGCATGCTGGTGTCACGTGCCACAAAAAAAAATATGGAGAGAGAGAGAGGTTTCTGCCCAACAGCGACGATATGCTTTGTTTCTTGCATCTCTCCATGAGTTCTCACCTTTCTCAGTGAAGGCCTGGTCTCCTCTGGCCTGGATCCGACTGAACAGCTCTCCTCCCTGCATGCTGGGGATACACAGCACACACACACACACACACATCACACACGCACGCACGCACGCACGCACGCACGCACGCACGCACGCACGCACGCACGCACGCACGCACGCACGCACGCACGCACGCACGCACACACACACACACACACACACACACACACACACACACACACACACACGCACACACACACACAGTTACGTTCCACCATCGCGTGTGACTGACTTACTTAATGCTCTCCACTGTTGCCAATGTCTGCTTATTATTTAAGCAACTTTGATCTTGTTTTTCGGTAAAGTAACTTGTAGTTGCGGGTTGCAGTTTTTTTAGGCTTGTTTCTATAAAGTGTAGTTGCTTATTTGGGCTTGTTTACTAATGTTGTTTAAACCAGTGGTTCTCAAACTATTTCATGTCAAGAACCCCGCAAATAAATATTTATTTGTCTGAAGACTTCCTTTCTGAAAATATTTATCTAAAACGTTTCAAAAACATTTCACAAGCTCACAAGTTCACAAGCTCACAAAATGCGTTGTGAGCTTGTAGAGCGGCTATTTTCAAATGGCTGATGTATTGTATATAGTTTTAAAGTGCTCATGTGGCTTTATTTTTGTTTCATAGACCCGGTTGTTTATTTTTCTTGCAAAATCTGGCATCACCGCTTCTGACATGACCACCACTAAGTCTTACAGCCTGAGCCTAGTTGCATGCATTGTGTCCTGACATTGACCATCCCTCCACTGTAATGTACATTACAGTGTATCTACACAGATACAGGCTACCGTGATTTTTCAATGGATGCCATGTGATATGAAGATACAAAGATACATCTGATGTTTGTAGCTGCTACAAAAGATACAGCAGCTACAAAGCTACAAAGAAGTTGAGCTGGTTTCAACTTCAGCTACAAAGATACACATATGCTGTGTATCTTTATATCTTTTGTATCTTTGTATCTGCCATTGGATGTCGCATAAAGCCCTTGAAAAGGCTTTTGCATTAAAAGTGTTAACATGGACTGAATGTGTATTCAAGTGTGTGTGTGTGTGTGTGTATGTGTGTGTGTGTGTTTTGGATGCACATAAACCATCCTAGACAGAGGAGTAAGAGGGAAAAAGTGACTGTGTGTGTGTGCGCACGCGCGTGCGCACGTGTGTGTGTGCGTGCGTGCGTGCGTGCGTGCGTGCGTGTGTGCGTGCGTGTGTGTGTCTGTGTGCACGCTTTGTGCATTAGACAGAAATATCTGCTTTTCAATGAGCTGTCCTCCTCTGACCCTCCTGGCTCATGATACAGGAAGGACACACACACACACACACACACACACACACACACACACACACACACACACACACACACACACACACACACACACACACACACACACACACACACACACACACACACACAATGTTTTATAGGATGGTGATTTTATGAATGACATTTTTATCATTTCTTTGCCTTTTTTTAATCCCTAACCCTAAAGCCAAAAAACAGCAGATCTCACAAGCTCACAACGGGTCGCTCTGCGACCCGTTGTGAGCTTGTAAATCAGCTGTTTTTTGGTGCACGACACACTGGCATGATGCAACTAAGCATGAATCAGCATAACTCTATAATATAACCCCAACAACCCCTAAACCTAACCTCTAAATGTCTAATCCTAACTGGAACCACAAACTAAATATTTTCTAACCATGAAGCAACCACTTATGTTGTCCGGGTGAATGGTCCGACTCCTCACCAGTGGTGGAAAGAGTACTCACATGTTTTATTTAAGTAAAAGTATATCAATACTGCAGTCTGTTACAAGCAAAAGTCCGGAATTAAAAATTGACTTGAGTAAAAGTACAAGAGTATTGGTATCAAAATGTACTTAAAGTACCAAAAGTAGATGGTGCTCACTATGCAGAATGTCCCATTTAATGTGTTTTAAAATGTATACAAATCTTTAGAAAATAGCCAATCTACAAGCTCACAATGCGTCGCATAGCAACGCAACGCATTGTGAGCTTGTATATCGGCAATTTTCAAATGGCCGAAATGTGAAGTGGTTAATGTATGTTTTGCAATAATAATCAAAATCTACAAAGTAACTACAGTAGTAACTTAAGTTTTCAAATAATTGTAGTGGAGTAAAGTAGATGTTAAAGTACAGAAAATTGGAAATACTCCAGTAAAGAAAAAATACCTCAAAATGGTACTTAAGTACAGTAGTTTGTGTAAATGTACTTAGTTACTTTCCACCACTGTGTGGACATTGGGCCCTCACAAGTACAGTCACACACACACACACACACACACACACACACACGCACGCACACGCACACGCACACGCACGCACACACGCACACACGCACAGTCGCACACACGCACAGTCGCACACGCACACGCACACCACACCACACCTGTCACTTCATTAGAACATTATCTTGCCTCTATCACAGTAAACATTCAGTGATGACAACAGATAGCAGTCACTGTGCAGTTTAGTCAGTGTTTGGTGATGTGTCATTTCCCAGTATTCACCCTGTTCTCTGTTCTCTCTCACTTCCCCCTGCCTGCTGCGATTCTTTTTAAAACAATCTTTTTTTAGAATGCTGCTGGTAAAAGTGATACAGTCCAAACATACACACGGTAGGCCCCTTTTCACCGCGTTTGTACCGGTTCCGTTATTTTTTCTCGCCTAATTTTGAACAAGTTCAGAGTGTTCCCACTGAAAAGGAATTGGTTCAGAACCCTAAAAGTTGGTTTGGAACTGGAATAAAAAAAGACTGGGTTTTTCTTAACCTGAACTGGGAACCAAAGTGGGCGTGTCACAATTCTACAGGTTGGAAGATGCAGCAGATGTGACATAAACAATGGCAGAAGCACGCCAAAAAAATCATCATTTAAAACAGGGGTCTTCAACGTTTTCAGGCCAAGGACCCCCTAGCTGAGAGAAAGATTAAGCAGGGACCCCCACTACATATTGTATAAAATTGTGTTTTGTATTCAACTTTTTTTGTTTACTTGGTCTGCCGTTTTTTCCCACTACACCTATACCTCTTTGCCAAAAATAGCCGATCTACAAGCTCACAAGTTATTTTGGTGGAAAAGGGGCCTCAGACGTCCTGCACGTGAAATGTAACACGCACGTGTCGTGCACACACATGCTGCCCATTGTGAGATGATTGGACATGACTAACCACTGTCATTAAATTACTACTGAAATGACACTATTCTAGTACTGACGTTAAACTAATTATTTACATTAAGCCATTTAGACCTGAGGCCAATTTTTTAAAATGCCTTCTAAATCCTAACCTAAGTTTTCAGAAAAACGTATATTTCTGTTGCCGTATACATAGCAACATCGGTTTTAAAGATACAACAACGTAGGCTTTCCCGGTCTTAATGATTTAAACTACTTACTGACATTAATGTCGTTGTTGTTTAAAATGTTTTTTTTTCTTTTTTCTTTTTTACATCAAATGAAACACATTACCAGCGGTATGTTAGATTTTGAGCCTGCTGGAAAACCGGGCTATTTATGTAGTACAGGCCAACCAGGAGACTTAAAGCAGCACCACTGTATGTAACTTTTTCTTGATGGATAAAACGTAATTTTGTCCAAACTGTATGGTAGTTTGTTGATATAACGTATACAATTGCGGCGGTTGCATTTTGTCTCCCGGCTCTTCTATTGAGACATTTAGATGGTGTCAAAGGTCATGTAGGATCTGACAAAAAAAAATGACTTGATGCATGGCACAAAGAGTGCTGCTTCAAATAACATAACGTTAGCTAACGCTTTCTAGATGGCTGTCACGTCAATGTTAGACATGTATTTTTGGAAGGATAACACCAGTAGCTGGCTTCCTTACAACATAACCTAACGTTACTTTAAATGGGCACATAATGTAACTCTGCCCCCAAAATGTAAAAAGTCTCAAATGATTTAGAGCCATATTATAGCAAAGTCAGCCTCGTGGTACTGGATGTTTACAAAATAACCAAAAACAAGATAAGATGAACTAGACTAGTCTGAGATTAAATACGTTTTTAAGCACTAATATGGCACTGTGGGAAACGCAAACTAAAACCTTGGGATTTGTGCAGACAGGTTTGTGTAGAATGTGTTTCAATAATGTGAAGAATGGAGATAGCATGTACTAGGGCATGAATTACACAGAGGCCATAAATGCCAGGGCTGCCCTGCCCCCTAAGTTTGGTATATTTTGTGAAATAAACATGTTTTACTTTTAATGTTTTTATTTATTTCATACTATCTATTACAGATACATTCATCCTTAACCCTTAAATTCGATTCATTGTTTCTTTTTTTTCTTTTTTTTTAATAATTTTTATCCCACGATTTTTGTAACCCACATTTTTTCACCCAGTGCCAATTGCCTATGTAATCCTGGGCACTACCTACCCTCTGCCAGCCTAGGGAGAGCCCAAGCTGAAGCTCATGCCTCCTTCAATGCATGAGGAGCAAGCAGGCGGCTTCTTATCACCCGACAGGGGGGAGTTTCCCTGGTTGGACATAGCGCGTGGAAGGAACACGTTATTCCAACCAGTTCCCTTCTCCTCCATCAGGCGCCCCGGCTGACCAGGGGGAGGCAGTATAGTGACCAGGATTACTACATGATTTTGTGAGGGTATTAACTACCCTAGGAGACACGGGGAGAACATGCAAACTCCACACAGAGTAGGCCCTTTCACCAACCCCACCTAGGGTATGGGCGCCGATGACGTGGAGGAGAGAACACGCCCCCAGCGCCCACAGCGTCCCTGGCGGGAATCGAACCCAGGACCTTCTAGCTGTGAGGCGACAGCGCTACCGACTGCGCCACCGTGCCCCCAATTCATTGTTTCTGTGGACTTAAAATAACTGTTTTATTTGATGACCTTGCTGCACTGGTATTTGGCTATTGTGCCCTCAAAGATGTACAACACCAAAGGCCACCAAAGTGGCCTTGCCCCGAAAATAATGAAATTCCAGGCATGCTACTGACATTTCACTAACCCATTGGTTCTCAAAGTGAGGTCCAAGGACCCTTGTGGTTCCTTGACGGGGTTCCAAATGGGCCCTTACGGGTCTGTAACTATGAGAGTGTACAAATGGAACCAAATGGGTCCTTACGGGTCTGTAATTATTTGGTTGCCTTTGTACACTCCCAGAGTTATTTATGAATTAAAAAAGGTTTGAGAACCCCTGCACTGACTGTACTGTACCACACAGGAACAGAGAGAGAGAGAGAGAGAGAGAGAGAGAGAGAGAGAGAGAGAGAGAGAGAGAGAGAGAGAGAGAGAGAGAGAGAGAGAGAGAGAGAGAGAGAGAGAGAGAGAGAGTTCTGCTCCAATACACAGAGCTGACTTGTGGGAATAATAGTCCACAAGGACATAACATAAGATATAAAATAAGATTAGATAACCCTTTATTGATCCCCAGTCTATCAATACATATAAATGTACAGTGAATATCCGGGAAACCATCTGTTTCATTTTATATTTTAGATATAGCAACATACATTTATCAGAAAACTGTTTACAAGGCATTTGCAGAATCGGCCTCGGTCTTAATGGGTTTTAAAATACTGTACATGCATCGCTACATCTATCACCAATCAATTGAGACAAAATATATGTACAGTCTATCAACAATGAGTATATGAATGAAAATGTGTACATTCTATAAACAATTAATATATGATTGAATATGTATAGTCTATCAACAAACAATACCGCATATGAATGGATACGTATAGGCATTAATATGAATGGATATGTACAGTGTGCTCAGAGATTATCTTTTTCAATTAGTCAAATAATGTCATGGTCCGCTCCTCAGCCTCTTTGACTTTGGACTTATCATAGGCCTATGTTTCGGTTGTTCAGTTTGTTCTGTATAGTCTTGTATTATGTTTCTCTGTTGTTGCCTTGGTGTTCTGTATCTTATTTTTGTAGTACTGTTTAGCTGCCTTGACTCACCTCCCTGTGATTATTAGTAATCTCCACCTGTGTCCTGTTAGTCCCTCTGCCAATCGTCTCTTAATTGTTTGTTGAGTTCACCTGTATCCTAATCCCTGTGTCTATTTAAACCCTGTGTTTTCAGGGGGTTTGGTTGACAATGTTTGGAGGGGTCATGTTTGACAGAGAGCTTTCAGAAGTTTAACTTGACTTCTTCTATTTACCTGTTATAGTTTGTTTAATAAATACTGGGTGCCTTGAGTCCTGCTCTTGAGTCCTCTGTACTTTACTGACAAATAATCCAAAATGGCAGATCTACATGCTTACAACGTGATTGTGTTGAGCTTGTAGATATAGGCTATTTTCAGTATATTTCAACTATTAGACATTCCCCAAATATTCATGGATTATAAAGCAATTATTTTATAATTGTTTATAATTGATTAAATCGGTTTGTTCGATTAACTCTTACATGTAGTTAAGTTTATGACACCATCCAAGGATGTGTAACACTGGTGTCTTTCAAGGATACCAAAAGGTTAGGTAAATGTAATTTTCCCATCTCTTTTGTACTTAATAGTGTTTGTAGTTGTTGATGACTTAATGTTTGTATGCTATGTTGATGAATTGAATACATACCATAATGGAAACAAGTCCCCGGACCTTTTTGTGTTATCCTTTTAGCCTTAATGTCTTACTGTACCACCTCGCGCTGTTTACATTGATGACTAATAAAGTATTGAATCAATCAATCAATGGATAATGTATAGAAAGTGACTGTATAACAGTGTGTCCCCTACCACTCCATAATGATGAGCAGACACTTCTTTCCATGGTGCATGTTCTCATACAGGCTGAGAATGCCAACAATGTACGGCCCGCCCGACACTCTCCAGTGAAGCTCCACTTCTCTCCTGGCCTTGGGACTGTCATAGAGGATCTGCGTGGGAAAAAGACCAAAGTAATGAGAAGACCGGTGAGTAGAAATGGCAAATCTTGTCTCAGATCTTTCAATGTTATAGTAGGCTACTGGTTCTCAAAAGTAGTTTATGTAGCATCACAATAATTTCAACCGCTTTATCAATTTATACGTTTGGCTATTCAAAACTCTTGAACTCTTTTGGAAACTTTTGAATCATTTTCAGATGGGGAGTCCGCGGCCAAATAGATATCAATTTGGGGGTCCTTGGCATGAATACGTTTGAGAACTACTGTGTTATAGGACTGATTTTTATATTTCTTCTGTGACAGGATTCAGAAATCAAGATTGTCACATGCACATATAATGCAACAGGTAGCCACATTGCAGGCAGTGACATTCTTGTACTCTGAGTGTGAAAAATAAAACTGTTTCACTGTTTTTGTCTAATGTTTTGGGTGATTTATTTCAGAACGTAATAACCGAGGCACCATAGACAGCACAATATCATGAAATAACGGAATTGTAGCTCAAATGTGTAAATTGCAATTTGGAGCTCAAATTCCGAGAATCTAGCAGGGCAAAGTCTGTTCTTTTCATGGCGGTGCCTCAACTGTAAAATTGTAATATTCCATCATACGACGGATTTGTGGGCCGAAAATAGCCGATCTACAAGTTCACAATGCGCCGCGACGATTCTGACACATTCTGAGCTTGCAGATCTGCTATTTTCGGGCATGTAACTTATAAATCAGGCTTATAGCTGACAACACGTACACATACATTCTCGTACCCATATATAAACAGCATGTGGTACATAGACCTTCACATAGTATGTATCTTCCATCAGAGTGTATTTTGGGGTGTGTGACAAGCACCAGTGTTGCCATGCCTGCTGATTATAAGCGACTTTGGGCTTCTTATTCTGTAAAGTTGCTTGTAAATATTAGTAGTACTTACGTGTTGCGGTTTTTTTTTGGAGGGGGGGGCTTGTTTCTAAAGTGTAGTTACTTATTTGGGCTTCCTTCCAAAATGCAGTTTAAACCAGTGGTTCTCAAACATTTTCATGTAAAAAAATATTTTGTGGCCAGGGACCCCCCATACAAGATGTGTGTTGTTAAAATGTTTCAAATGTTTCAAACTGTTTCAAGCTCACAACGTGTGGATCGTCTATTTTCAAATGGCCTGTGGATGGATATTGGTTTAAAGTGCTCATGTGGCCTAGTCGCTTCTTTTGGGCTTGTTTTCAAAGACCTGGTGCTTATTTCTCTCGCAAGATCTGGCAACAATGGTGACCACCCTGGTCTGTGCACGCTAGGGTTCATCGCCATGCTAGCTTGTGGTGGACATTTTTGTCAACATTCTATTTTTGCCAAACACATAAAGAGCTATAGCCTTAAATGACCTTTACAGGAACCAAATGGACCCTATACGGTTACATTTGTGCACTCTCAGAGTTATGGGGTTCCTGGAAAGTAAAAGGTCAGAGAACCACCGTCCTAGTGGACTGAGTCCACTAGACTCCTAATGTGCCATACATAGTATCATAGTAAATCAGTGTCATACATATTCTGAGGAAAACCTGGAGACTGACACTCAGTAAGGGTCTTATGATCAGGAACATTATAATGACGAGGCCAAGTCTTGCCTCGTCAAGACACATTGATGTACAAAATGCTAAACTAAAGCCTCTCTCATAAGTTAGACGAGGAATCCAGGCAGAGCAAAATGTCAGTGCTATTACTGATATAGCTGCAAACCGTAACGTAACAGTAAATGTCATACGGTGTATCTGTTGGGTCAGAACTACGAACCAATATGGAAGAGAGCTCCAACAGCTGCAATTAAACCGCTTAGAAAATATTTGACCTGCTTTTACTTGATGCCGTACTGTAAGTAAGCCTTGCCAAGCCATGTGGCAGGAGCCTATCTCCTGTTACTGTAGCGTGAGGCAACTTGATGTACAACACACCCTGGACGTGACGCTAGTATGTCACAGGGACTCGCCCCCAATACAACCCTTGATGCTGAGTGCCAAGCAGGGAGGCATTAAGTCCCATTTTCATAGTCTTTGGTATGTGTGGCAGGGATCGAAAGTGGCAGGGATCGAACCTCAACATCCCAATCTCAGGGTGACACTCTAACCACAAGGCCACAAAGATGCGATAGCATACAGTACGGAGTGTTAATAAGTAGCTTACAGTACGACTTATATGTCCTATACCCAGGAATTTTAACTCGGGTCTCATGTGCCAAACTTTCCACGCTTTTACCCTTCATGCCAGTAGTGGTCCTACCACATATGTCTCAATGGGAGCGTATATGGAGGTCAACTACAACCACCACTGTTGTGTTAGTGTAACAGAGTGGTTCACTACCTCAGCCTGATGGCCTGAAAGTCTAATATCTCCCCCGAGTGATAGGGATATCCCTTTGGTTTAGTGGTTAAGATGTTGGCTTTCCATGCGGGTTCAAATCCAGGGCGTTACACTAGTTATTGTATTTCTAAGCATACCTAATAATTACACAACACCAGATGGAGCTCCACAAATCACGTTCAAGACAGATTTGTCTCTAACAAGGGATTAAATGTGTTCTACTGCTATGCCACAAAAATGTGGAATGCCGTAGTACCAACAGTCATAAAAACCTGTGTTTTTGCATAGTAGTTTATATTGGTCTGTCATCAAATGTTTCGATGAATTGAGTGCAAAGGACCTCAATGGAAACAAGCCATAGTGCTTTCTTAACAGACCTTGTATTGAACCGTACTTCTCTGTGCTTGTCTTTGCAAACTGTTAGTAAAGTATTCAATCAATCAAAACACACATCGACAGTGGGGGCCAGGCCAAATCACCTGATTAAGATCCTGTGAGGATCCTGTGTGTGGGGGCTCTACAGTTATCGTATTTCTACCATACAGATTGGTCAACATAATGGTTTATTCATTAAACAAGTTATGTTAATCAACACGTAGGGCTTTTGCTGTGTGAAAGAGGAAGGAGGATGATGAGTTTGAGGGCCGGGTGTTAAAAGTGGAAGTTAAAAGGGGCTTCCGGTGGCCTACTTATTCTGCACTACTTTATCACCATAGTTACGTACTATATGGACTTATTATCACTATAGTGACGTACTATATGGACTTATTATCACTATAGTGACATACAATGCGCTCCTGGCAAGTCATAGAAACCATTATCTTTATGACTAATCAAATTGGACAGCATACGAGCCTGCTCCCTTAATTTCCTGTACTGACAGAGAATTGCCCATAATAAAACACAAACGCTTTGTGGAGATGAATATGAGAGAGAAAGAGAGAGAGAGAGAGAGAGAGAGAGAGAGGAATTAATCTTTCTGATGGACTCGTTTTGAATGCAAGGTGACACACCACTACACAACGGTGGCTGGAAGCAAACCTGTCCTTGATATCCCTCTCTAAACCAATCAGCCACAGCCTCATCATCGTCTAAACCAGGGGTCTTTGGGGGGGTTCCAGGGGGTCCCCCAGCAAAAGTAGTTAAAGGGATATTAAAGTAGTTAATTTACAGCATCACAATCATTTAACCACTTTATCCATTTATACGTTGGCTATTAAAAATAGCAGATCTACAAGCTCACAACTTGTAGATCAATATATATATATATTTTTTAAAGAAAATGTAATGCATTTTTTTTATGTCTTATGGGGGTCCCTGGCACAAAACCCATTACGATTGGGGTCTGGGGGCAAATACATATCAATTTGGGGGTCCTTGACATGAATAAGTGTAGTGCCACAGTACAGGGCAAGGGCAACCTACTGTACAGGTGTCTATTGTTGAGATCCATGGCTCATAACACAACTTGACCCTTGGCCACCAAATAGCTGATAGTGTGTATTTGATAAGATCTAATAATAATAAATAAATGAATAATGATAACAAGAATCTACTCTATAATCATGCCATACATGTGCAGTGATTTGATCATGAAATAGCATACTGAGTCATTGTGGAAAAAGTCACAGCCACACACACACTCGCGCGTATTGACACATGCCAGCACAACTTGTAAAGATTGTCACTTCTTCATTTCTCAACCAAGATGTATCAAATAAGGACTTGGCACACGTCCAGCATGTGCAGACGGCGTCCAGTAAACAGTAGGACGAAGTGTGTTCTAATGGCCCTCTGAGCACCTGACCAGTGCTGCCATGTCCGCTTATTATAAGCGACTTTTTCTGTAAAGTTGCCTATAAATATTAGTAGTTGCGGGTTGCGTTTTTTTGGGGGGCTTGATTCTAAAGTGTAGTTGCTTCTTTGGGCTTGCTTCCAAGTGTTTTAATTATTATTTAAACCAGTGGTTCTCAAATTAAAATGAATATATATTTCCTATAACAACCATCTGAAAATGTTTTGTGCCAGGGAGTCCCGTACTGGATTTGTGCTGTTAGAATGTTTCAAAAATATTCCAAATGGTCCACATTTTGTTTCAAGATGTTTTTGAAAATGGCAGATCTACAAGCTCACAACGCGTCTTTTCAAATACCCGATGTATAGTATATATACTAATAGGTTTAAAGTGCTCATGTGGTCTATTCTTTTGGGATAGTTTTCCTAGACCTGGTTGCTTACTTCTCTCACAAAATTTGGCAACACTGCACCTGACCGCACTCTTTTATGTCTCACACCACTGTCTATCCCTCATGCCCTTTTTATAACTCCTGACAATAAAACAATACCCATAAAGTGGCAAGGACAAGGGAGTGATACACACAGCAGACCATTAATAGCTGATTTACAACACATGGTGGAAAGTAACTACTGTAACTAAGTATATTTACTCAAGTACTGTACTAAAGTAAAGTTTGATTTACTAGAGTATTTCCATGTCTTTATACGTTGTGCTTTTTATTCCATTACAATTACTTGAACAGCTCTAGTTGCTATAGTTACTTTGCAGATTTATATTATTAATACAAAACATACATTAACAGATAAATCATGATGTATTATTCCAGGTTAAGTTACTCAGCCAGCTGCATATAAAGTAATTAAAATCAGCAACATCAGTGATGTGATGAACACATTAACGCATTACTAATTAGTGAATATAATCTAATAGTATGATTGTGAAATGGACCATTGTGCATGAGTACTTTTACACTTGACACTGTATGTGTATTTTGATAATGCTTTTATAATTCAATTCAATTCGATCTTTAGTTCAGACCCAGGGAGCTGCATATCACAATTCAAAACACAACACAATAAATAACAGAAAATAACTAATAAAATGCCCACATTGTTCAGTTTCTGACATACAAACATGTGCGCCAATGGTTCCACAGTCTAGAGGAGAACCTGACAGAACATTTACTGACTCAGATGCCCTACACACAAACCTGTTAATAATATACAGTACTTATACTCAAGTAGCATTTTGAATGCAGGTATTTTGACATTGTGGTATTGCTACTTTTACTTAAGTAAAACCTCCGAGTACTTCAGTCACCACAGTTCCACCACAACAAAGTTCCACTGCAGGTCAGAAGTCAAAACAGCATTTAGCTCACAGACGTAGATCACTACTGCTGATCCGTGGTGATCCGGTGTGATTCATTTAATTATAATTCTATATCTGTTATGTATGGCGGTAATAATATAGCATTACTGGAGTAAAGGGATCCCTGGTGACGATAGCTTCCATCTAAAATGATGGAAGAATGTATCTTTCCATCCGTTTATTAATCATAAGTCGTCTTATCGTGGCTGGCTGTTTCGTGTTGCTGATGTGCTGCTTATGTGTGATGTCAATACTGTATATGGAATGGACCATGCATGCTTGCAAATAAAATACAAGCCTGTGTTTTACATGAATTGATTGATTGAATAGTATACTTCATTAGACAGAAATGCAATTGAGCTAAAAGGACAAAGTCCTGGGGACTTGTCGTTTCCATTGTGGTCCTATGTATTCAATTCAACAACATAGCATAAAAAATAACACCAAAATACAATATCATCAACAAATATAAAACACTATATACAGAGTAGAAAAAGGTTTGGAAAGGGGGGGAAATGGGGGGGGGGGGGGTGTAGGCAGTGAATTCCATCACCTTTCTGTGGGAGACGTGAGATTGACCTCCCTCTTTGGCCTCCTGTAAGATGGCTTTTCAGGTTTTGAAGGAAGCCAGTGATCCACATTTTTGAAGGGATGGTGTCAGGGCATTCCACACTTTGGTGACAGTGCTGTACAAAGAAAATTTACCCATGTATGTTCTATAGGTGGGTGGTACCAGATTGTTGTTGTCACTGCCTCGAGTAGCGTGGCTATGGGTGTCACTCACTTTTTTTAGGTAGTTAGTCAAACTAGACCATACCCGTGGGGGCATATGCACACATGATTTAGCAACCCGAGAGCCAGCGAACACAAAAAAGATGACATTTGGGGAAAGCGAAAAACAGGCCTCGCTGTTCCGTGCACATGGTAATGGTCAATGGCTGTGTGCAAATTCAGATCAATTGCTCCAGCCACTGAGGAGAACCGGGCAGAAGAGATTTTGGCCTCACCACCCACACAGAGCTTTGTCGAATTATAGGAGGATGGGTATTGAGGGCATTGAGGGCAAAGCCTCTTTGACTATCTGGAAAGCCAATCCCATTTTTAATTGCTTAACCATGAAGGTAACATTACACTGCATAATGTGTGTAATGAGTAATGAGTAGGCTTCTATTACCTGTCAGCAAAATACCTAACGTTACGTATACGGTATACCGGATGACTACTCCAGTAGATAATAAACAAGACAGGGTCTAATAACAGCATGGCCTCATGTGGATCTCGGATTTCTGGTGGCACAGCCTGTGACGTCAGTCATTTATGACGTATCTATGACATATATATGCCCAAATATGGACCGTGATCTGGTAAACAACAAACATAGGAACATTCTCATTCTATTGCTCTGCCACCAAAATGTGGAATGTCCTGACACCATCCATGTGAATCACTGGTTTCTTTCCTGAAAAAAAACATCTATAGGAGACCACGAGGGGAGGAAAATGTGAATTCCCATAGAAAGGAGGTGTCATTCACTGCTGCCGTTTTTCCTTTCTCTCCTTTGTACATATTGTTTGTATTTGTTGATGACATGTATTATTGTGTAAATCTTTTATGCTATGACGATGAATTGAATACATAGGAGGACCACCATGGAAACAAGTCCCCAGGACTTTTTTTGTGTTATCCTTTTAGCCCTTAATGTCTTTACTGTACCTCGTGTTGTTTACATTTCAGACTAAGAAAGTATTCAATCAATCAAATTAGGCAAGGTTTCAGCCCAATTCAACCGCCTTTGACTTCCAACATCAAACGTAACGTAGGATGATGTAAAAAGTCCGGAATCAACTGTTTTGGCTCCTTTGAAGGCTGCAAACTATGAACGATTTGGTGCAGTCCTTATGTTGACTCACTCAAACCTCCTTCTGAATTGATTCACTCAATTCTCTTACACAAGATCCCTTGCAACCACATTACCGAGGCACACTTCCACCGCTCCGCTAGGCCAGAGGCACATGATCAGATTGAATTACACAACCAAAGTCTGAGGCTTCACAGTCAATGAACACTTATCAGCTCCAACCTCTCAGACTGATTATCCACTTAAGCCCTATATAGTTTATACTCTGATGTGTGATGGTGTTGTGTGGGGTGAAAAAAGACGATCTACAATCTCACAACAATGTGGCGTGTTGCGACATGTTGTGTGATCTTGTAACCTACTGTAGATCTGCTATTTTGAACATTTCTGAAAATAATATTTGTAATGAATGGAAGTTACTAAGTCAGCAGTCTTATCACTTTAAGTGTCTGGACAGAGTGTGCATATCTTGGGTGACGTACGCGGAAGCACGTCAGATGTAGTCTGGGAGGCATTGCCTCGGAGTTTGGACGGCGGGGGCGCGGCCACTGCGTTGTGATTCAAATCAACAGCCAATGAAGAAAAGGGGGCGGGATCCACATGCAGTGGGTGTTGCATCTAAATAGGATCGACGGGAAGCAATTTCCCCTTGAGAAATTTCGGCCGCCATTGTTGTGTACTGCTGTTTGCCTCTCGTCGGACTTTTTAGACGAGTTGCACAGCTCCAGACCGGTAAGAGGCGTGTCCGCTCAGATTCAGAGCGTAAATTACATCCCGCCCACAAATCCCAGGGCTCTGGCCCAGAAGTTCCTCGCCGAGCCGGCGAAAACTTCTGGGAACTCAGATTACGTCAGATGTTATGTGGATAATAATAATAAACACTGCTGTCTGATACACAGCAAACAGAACTCACAGAGTCGGCTCATTCTATTCATAAGAACTTTAATATGTCCTCTAAGATAGATATGTACAGACGTTACAATATTCACCCAAAATAGATGGACAGACACCACAGGTTGAATAATGTATTATTCATTCCCCCACTCCTCTGGGGGAGTGACGTGAAATGTGTCCTCTGCATTTACATAGCCTAACTATTAGTACAGCGCCCGGGGAGCATTTAGTTTGCATAGTGTATATTTGTCTGTCATTAAACGTTTTGATGAATTGAGTACAAAGGACCCCAATGGAAACAAGCCATAGTGCTTTCTTGGGTTTAAAATCCTCTTAACAGACCTTGTATTGAACTGTACTTCCCTGTGCTTGTTATTGTACACTTTTAATAAAGTATTCAATCAATCAATCAATCAGACAGACAGACAGACAGACAGACAGACAGACAGACAGACAGACAGACAGACGACGTATCTACCTATTCAGCTATATAACTGATTTTGTATCGTCGCTTAAAATCTCCATATTTTAACTTTTTGTGTTTTTTTCCGTAAATCAACGCCCTACTTGATCATACTACAGCGTCACACAAAAGCATCAAAAGTAGCAGCTCCATGAAGGATAGATATTTTGATTGAATATAAAATGAGAAAGATATTTATTATGGTTTTGGCAATGAATTGGATCTGCTTTTAGGTAGTCTGATAAAGCACATCTCCAGTCCCAACCATAGGGATTCCGATTCCCCCCGTGCATTAACAGCAGATCCAAAACGACAGGTGGAAGCTGGGGTGGTGGAGGGTGAGCAGCAGTGTTTGAGCAAGGCAGCAGCATCAGCATGAGCAGCAGCAAAAGCAAGCAGGCTGAGTAGTGCAAACTTCCAGTTTAAATAGAGTGGTCTGAGAATGAAATGAGTGTTTGATTGATTGGATGAGTGGATGTGAACGTGGAGCTGAGGTGGCCCGATGGTCGGCCACCAACAACTGCACTGAGTTCTCTGACAGAACTTGCTCTGCGCATGTCTTTGCCAAGCAAGCGCAGCGCTCATTTTTGCTATTTTTGAATTTGAATCCTGAAAAGTAACCGTTAGGACATAATAGGTTTCCCACCCGACAGAGACCACATGCAGTAGTCGTGGTTGGTTGCCAGTCCCAGGGTCTGGGGGGCTAGACTCCCACAGTACTACCAGACTTCTGTCCATATTAGCGCACAGGGAAAAGGAAGGTGACACACAAGCACATAAAGAGGTCTCTTTGTAAAGCCAGCCTTCTATTCCCTGTGGCAGCAGAGAGGCCGAAGCCACTCACCCAGGCGTGACATTAAAATGGAACATTCACCTGCCAAATATGAGCTGGTAATGGAATTAGCGGTGAATGGGGAGGGAGCGCTCTCAGCCTAGGGGTTCTGTCATGGAACACCGGGCTTTCCCAGGTCTGTGGGCAGTTGGAGAAGAAGTCCAAGGCGAGACTCGAGAGAGAGAAACCTCCTCTAACGGCCACAATCGAATTACAGTAAAGACGATTTGGCTTCCGTCCAGGTCTACTGCAAAGTGGATTAAATGTATACCCATCCATTAGGTTTAGCACTGAGAGAAGCACTTAATTAAGAAGTGAAGGGAGCTGGATAGTCATTCTCACTCATTTTTTATGATTTCATCATCCTTTTTGTCTTATGATAAAACCTTTTTGAAATAGACATTCATTTTCAAGTGTGCCAATGGTGTGTAGTTAGTTAGTTAGTTTAGTTATGTATTTATTTTGGTCCATTTAACAGAACAGATATATATACATACATACAGTTAAGTCTACTAATGTTAGTGGCCCGAAAAGGTGTAGGCTGTTAGCCGAAGCTTATTTAGCCTATATATAACAGAGTTTCAAACTCGTTTAACAAAACTGAAAACATTGGATAAATAAAAAAATCTAAGCAAGAGACTTATATTTGTGCCTACCCTATTTACGTGTAATGTAACAAGACATAGCCAACTATGGATCTTAATCCAACAGTATAGTCTACAAAGGGAATTAGGCTACTGGCGTCTGTCGTATATATATATACCCCAGTCCCCAGGCACAGCCCTGCAAAACACACAGACATAACTGGGAAGACAGCCCGAGTTAGTAGCTTTGTTGAATTAGTTTTCTCCCACAACAATGTTGAGTTTTATGAGGCATGCATGCAGGGTGAGTGAGCATGCAGGCAAGCGAAGGGAACTTTAACATTTATGTTTGCTGGTCTTCAAACAACAACGCCCTTAAACACATTAAGACCTGAGGCCGATTCTAAAAATGTTTTCTGAAAAACGTTGTTGCTACATCAGTGGTGCTCAAACCTTTTCATGTGAAGGATCCCCAAAATGTATATGTATTTGGCCACGGACCCCAATCTCAAAATATTTTTGTACCAGGGACCCCCAGAAGCAAATGTGAGTTAAAAATGTTCGCTTTAAAAAATAAATATATTTAAACATTTGCAAAAATGTTCAAGATTTTTTTTAAATAGCAGATGTACAAGGTCGCAGCATGGCACGAAGTGACGCGCTGTGAGCTTGTGTATCTGCTATTTTTGAATAGCCAACACAAAAATCTAAGATGAGACAGATGCTTTCCCTGTTTTAATGGATTAAACATTCCTCTGAGTGGAAGGGAATTTGTGGGTGCTGAGGTTTAGACTACGGTGGTGGTGGTGGTGAGGTCAGCATGACCTGCATGGCTGCTCTCTGCGCTTTCAGACAGTCAGAGCAACCAACAGTCAGGCATCCAGGCTGTTATGGGCTCTAATGAAAGAAGAGCTCAGACCTTTTACTTATAAGGTAAAAGTAGAATATACCACAATATAAACATACTCGATCCCAGGCAGGGTTCGAACCCACAACCATCCGCACGAAAGGCAGCACCTGAAAATTTTAAGACCTGGAACGCGTCTGTGCCACTTTAGATTTCTTTGGCTATTTAAAAATAGCAGATATACAAGCTCATAGCGCGGCACCGAGTGCCGCGCTATGAGCTTGTAGATCTGCTATTTTTGAAAAATCTTGAAAACATTTATTTTTTGTTTTTTTTTCAAAAAACTTGGAGGATTAAGAAAACATTTTTAAGAATAGCTTCAGGTCTTAATGGGTTAAGCAGGCTACAGTACTTGAGTAAATGTACTTAGTTACTTTCCACCATGTGGTGCAGTCAGCATGTCACGTGACTGTCTGTTTTCCCTGGATCGACTCACTCTGCCGCTACTATCACCCTGTTTGTGTGTTCTCATGTCCTATCACAATTTATCTCGCCTTTCATCTCTCTCTCTCTCTCTCTCTCTCTCTCTCTCTCTCTCTCTCTCTCTCTCTCTCTCTCTCTCTCTCCAAATAAGGCCTGAGTGTGCAGTTCTGGTCGTGACACTATTGATGGCTGGTTCCAGTCTGTGATCCAGTGTGGATTATTGTATAAGCCAGTAAATCTCTCTGCCTCCGGGCTCTCTAACAGTGACAGGTGATGACAGGTGACAGCATGTGTGTGTGCAGTATATGGGTGTGTCCACCACCACGTGTGCCGTGTTTGGCTAGTATTGCAAACTTTCTCCCGCAACACACTGTCATTCACTCCCTGTTTATACTACTACCCTCGTATGACAGCTCACAATGTGAAATACCGGTTCTTCAGCGGTTCTTTGGGATGGTTGAGGTGTTATATGTTTAGTGGTTCTTAACCTGTGAGTCAGGACTCCCAGGGGGGGGGGTCCCCAAATGATTTTGGGGGGTCCCCAGATGATTAGCTTAACGTGTAACATTGTTTTCTCACTCAACAGTAAACAAACCAACATACAGTATAAGTGGTATCTGCGATTGTGACAATTTAAGGAATTTAAGGTCTTTTAAGACCTCTAGGAATAGAATAGAATAGTCCCCACTCCTTGAGGTGTTTTTGTCACTGTATTTGCATATATATATATATATATATGCGATATGCATATACGTGAAATTCGTCCTCTGCATTTACCCACCCTATAACAACTAAGGAGCCAGTGAGCAGCCATTCGCTCGGGGAGCAATTAGGGGTTAAGAGTCTTTCTCAGACAGGGACACACATCGACACATTGCTGGCCTGGCCTGGAATCATATCTGGGACAACCAGGGGCTTTGGCTCCCCAGGCGGGCTCACACTAACCAGTTTAAAAAACGTTTCTAGTTCGAAACGCTGAGGAAGGCCGACGTGCCAAAACACGTCCGTTTCTCTAGATAGACCGCTGCTGCTGTGAACCTATTAAAAAATTACGAATATAACTGAAGAGAGTGTGGATAATCCTTTCATTGTAGGGCTCACTAACCACTCATCTATGGCCATCCCCACAGACCTAATGGCATTAGACAAAACATTGGACAAAACACCACTGTCCCACTCCAACATGTGCCTTACAAACCAAAACACCACTGTCCCACTGCAACATGTGCCTTACAAACCAAAACACCACTGACCCACTGCAACATGTGCCTTACAAACCAAAACACCACTGTCCCACTCCAACATGTGCATTACAAACCAAAACACCACTGTCCCACTCCAATATGTGCCTTACAAACCAAAACACCACTGTCCCACTCCAACATGTGCCTTACAAACCAAAACACCACTGTCCCACTCCAATATGTGCCTTACAAACCAAAACACCACTGTCCCACTCCAACATGTGCCTTACAAACCAAAACACCACTGTCCCACTCCAACATGTGCCTTACAAACCAAAACACCACTGTCCCACTCCAATATGTGCCTTACAAACCAAAACACCACTGTCCCACTCCAATATGTGCATTACAAACCAAAACAGGAACCACATTATAGCCTCCACATGTTTACATACATACATACACACATACACACGCATTAGTTCAGTCTGTTAGTGTTAAATGACATTCAGGATTGTTCTGTGCACATAGAGGCCTATACTTGAGAGGACTTTCCACCATTTTCAATTGCATATCCATATGCCGACAGAACACGAACCTTCACAACTAAATGCTTAACTAACACTTAGCTTTAACCTGACCCTGAAGTTTCCCCGTTAACCACGAGGGGAACAGCTAAATGTCTCTCACCATTCATTAGATTAAAGGATGTGAAACACTGGTTTCTTTCGAAACTGGCCTTAAAATCACAACTATCAGGAGACCAAAAGGGAGATAAATGTAATTTCACTTCTCCTTTGTACATAATTATAGTGTTTGTATTTGTCGATGACATGTATTATTGTGTAATTCTTTTATGCTATGTTGTTGAATTGAATACATAGGAGAGTGGAGAGTAGGAGAGGAGATCTAGGAGAGTGCATTGTTGAGAGTGTGGCTCATCACACAACTTAACCTTTGACCACCAAATAGCTTATATTGTGTATTTAATAAGATCAAATAGTAAATTAATAAATGATAACAACAACAACAACAATAACAAGAATCTACTCTATAATCATGCCATGTGCGATGATTTCATCACAAAATAGCATACAGTACTGAGTCATTGTGGAAAGTGTGACAGGCACGTGGGCCTGTCACACCCACAAACACATGCACACGCACACGCGCACACGCGCACACGCACACACACACACACACACACACACACACACACACACACACAGAGGTGACTGGAAGTGAGAATACACACTTCAATAAGAAATGAGTTCAGTGTTCCACTTCCACTGTCGGTGACATATTGTTGGCATGTAAAGAGGAATCTGATATAAGACACTGCGAGAAAGGTCAAAGTTCTTGCATTTACAGTAATTTATTAAGTCTGAACTCTGAAGATCTGACATCAGGTAGGCTACAATGTAGCCGCTACATAGTAGCCAGTAGTGTTAACTAACTTCTCAAACATGTGCATGTCAAGGACCCCCAAATTGATACGTGTTTGATTGATTGATTGATTGATTGATTGAGTTGATTTAATACTTTATTAACAGTTTGCAAAGACATGCACAAGATTTTTTCAAACATTTATCCAAAAATAGCAGATGCTACGAAATAGGGTTAAAGTGGTTTAACTCAATATTTTGATGATTAATTGACTAATTTCACTGGGGACCTCCTGGAATCCCCTCAAGGAACCCTGGAACACTTTGAGAACCACTTTACGAGTCGACAGTGTGTCACTCTCCGAAAATAGGACATGACAACTTCAATCTCACAACTTGTGGCAAGCTTGTAGATCCACTATTTTGGGCTTCAGACCGTGTTGAAGGCTTTAGGCTTTTTAGCTGGAGAGTAGACCCAAAAGAAAAATTTGCTGTCTGCTCAGGACCCAAGCCACTAAGCCAGTGATCTACAAGCTCACTGTCACTGTGAGCTTGTAGGTCGGCTATTTTCACTACTTCTACTATTCAAATTAAAACATCATTGCATTCATTTTTAATTTATGATTTCCTTTTGCACTTTGAGGGATTTAAAAATATATATATTTTTGAAATAATAATGAAATCAAAATGTAGGAAAACAAAAAATAAAGGGATGTTTTTAGGCTTATATACTCGTGACCCATAAAACTGTGTCTGCGCGACGCGACCCACCATTGGATCCACGACCCACTGTTTGGGAAACCCATACCTTGAGAGCGCACTTCTGGCCGGTCTTCTTGTTGGAACACTCCAGGACTTTACCGTTGATCCCCAGGCCCAGCACCTGGCTGGAGATCTTATAGTCGTCCGTCACCGCGTGGCGCTTGATCTCCGGTTTGGGATACACGGGGGGCGTAGCGGGCAGAGGGAAGTGGGTTGAGTCCCCGTCCTGCACTGGGTCCTTTTGGTCACTGCTGTTAGTGGCAGCGGTGCCGGTGACAGAGAGCGGCTGTCTGTGCGTCTCTGTCCCCGGCGGGGAGTCGCAGTCGTCCGGCTCTGGCTCAGCCTTAGGAGCCCGTTGTTGCAGCGACGCTTTCTCATTTCCATTCCCATTTTGTAACATTGTCGCCTAATAATGTAATAACACTGTTGTGTCCGTTAAAGTGCTCAGTCTGTCCGCCAGACGGGAAAGTCTATATATGACTAATAATAGCCCCTAATTCACCAAGTAAAACGGTCTCACTCACTCACTCACTCTCACTGCCGGTAATCACAGTATTACGCAAAGCAGAAAGTAATCCTTTGAACACCGCTGGTTGCACGTCTGTCAGGCTGATGTCCAATGATGACTATTGGCTTAATCACACCACTTTCATCTAATAATGAAACTGGAAATATAGCCTACCTTCCAGCCATTCAGAGGAACATTAACTGGAGCTCTCAAACTTTACCAATCAAAACGGTCCATAATCCAAGAATGTCTGCATGAGTGCCATAAAAAAAGGTAATATTTCCAAATAAGAAGAATTCCGTCCTCATTGGAGACTATATATAATGTCCAGATCTTCAGCTTGTTGTGGAGGTGAGGATCTATTCCTCCTTCAGTGTCATTTGGTTGTCCACAAGGTTTGTGTTGTAAGCACCACCTCCTCCTCTCTCCAGTTTAGTGCTATTTATTTCACAACTGGCCGAGTGTCACACGGCCTTAAAGGCGCAGGACAGATGCTCTACTGTCTAGACTCTAGGGCAGTGGTTCTCAACCTGTGGGTCGGGACCCCACAGGGGTCCCTCTACATGATTTTTTTTGGGGGGGGTGGTCTCCAGATGCAGTAAAGTGACACATATAAGAACTTTTATTATGTAATTCCTAAAAAAGAAGGCAGAAAATGACCATTACTGCATCAAAAGTAGCCTAATCAACAAACTATATATAAAAACAGGTTTCTGAACTGTCCACAGCCCTCCTCTGAGACACAGACCAAGTAGACAGAAATGGTACCATATTAAAATGAGCATTAATGAGGACCAATTATATGAACATATAGGTAAAAAAAAAAGTGGTCGCTATAGTGTAACACAAAAGTAGTGAAATGCGAGGCGTGATTTTTGTGTGGAAATTTCGATTATCGATTATTATTATTATGTATCTATTATTTATATATTTTTTATAATCGTTTTAAATTGATTAATTTCATTAACTGTTGCGCGGCCCCAGTCGAGTCAACTCAGAACGAAGCCTTCATATCAGAAGTCAAGTGTCATCATTAACCACTTAAACACTAGCCTCGTCATTTCCTTGGGCGGTACTTACACCAAATTCTTGTACTTCCGTTTAGACACTCAACCAGTAGGTCTTGCCCAGCATGCTTAAACCCCATGGTTGACCGGAGTCCCTCAGGGCTCTATGCTAGTGTCATTTCACAACGCGTTAATGTGAGCTTGTCGATCGGCTATTTTCAGCGAAAGCCCCGGGTGCTGGGGTTTAAGTGGTTAAATCATACATATCAACAGTTAAATCATCTGGTATCGTTGATGAGAGGAGAAGGGACAAAGGAAGCAATTAGTCTCCAGCAGTTTTATTGGGGTCGCAATACAATACCATAGCTGGCAGAACTAAACTATTTATACCCTCAGGAATAACAATTGGGAGAATAAATTAATGAATGAATGAATTTTTATGTCTTGTCATACAGTAAGACTCACCCATCCCCTTCCTTACGGGATTATAAGACAACAAAAACACAAATAAACAATATCACATTCCCTTCCTGGAAACAGGAACTGCACAAGTTGTGTGTGTGTGTGTGTGTGTGTGTGTGTGTGTGTGTGTGTGTGTGTGTGTGTGTGTGTGTGTGTGTGTGTGTGTGTGTGTGTGTGTGTGTGTGTGTGTGTGTGTGTGTGTGTGTGTGTGTGTGCGTGTGTGCGTGCGTGCGTGCGTGCGTGCGTGCATGAGTGCGTGTGCGTGCGCGCACGCATACTTCAATTCATGTTGGATTTAGGGTTAGGATTAAGTCTAACCGAGGTTAAGTTTTAGGGGTTAGGGACTGCATGGGGATCAATTCAGGTGTCGTACGTAGCATGGTAACCGGAACACTCGCCCCAAAACACGCTCGCCCCCATTTCTTTCGCGGACCCTCGCCCCCAGCGGTTCTTGTATTCGTTTTACTGAGGTTGAGGTTAGGAATAAGGTCAGGTTTAGACATAGTTTTACTGAGTGTCTCCTTGTACTTTAATTTTATAGTGATGTCCTAGTGTTTTCTGTTTTACTTAGTTACTGTTACCTGTCTTGTCTCACCTACCCTTTGATTAGTTATGTTCTCCACTTATGTCCTGTTGTGCCCCAGCCCTGTGTTGATTTATCTTTGAGTTCACCTGGGTCTAGTTAATCCCTGTCTATTTAATCCCTATGTTTCACAGTGTGTTAGCCAATTTAATCATTTATTGTCATCTGTGAGTATGTCTGTCTGTTCCAGAGCTGTCATTAGATTAGTGTTTCCCACATTTCCAGCTAGTTCAGTTTCCCAGTTTGCTTCCTTGTGGTTCCTGTGTATTTCTTATGAAATACCCTTGAATTGAGACTGCTCTGCCTCTGTCTTGTCGTTTCTGGGTCCTATCGTCCTACACTCCTGTCTCACACCCTGACAAGAGAGAGAAGAATAAGACAGAGTCCCTGTTTGAAAAAAGAAAAACAGATGTCTGTTCACCAACAACTCTACTAACTGCACTGAGTCAAGTTGTTTGCCAGCAGCAGCACAGACCAGGATGCTGGGAGAAAGCAAGGGGTGGAAAATACTGAGCTGCACTTTCTGACGGCTTTCTGAAACTGGACACTTATACTGGAGTCTATTTTAGGCCAGCCGTAAAACCACCTAAAAGAGACACACAGCACTCCAACACCCCACCGACTGTCACACACGTAAACAAACAGGACCGTCCACAGACATGGCGTATACGCAGTCACGTTGTCTAAAACAGTAGTTCTCAAACTTTTTTTGTGCCAAGGACCCCCAAATTGATATATATTTTGGCTGCCCCCCCATCTCAAAAATATGTTGTGCCAAGGACAAAAAATAATCCAAACATTTTCGATATATGTCACTTCGTGATCGTGACGTGTTTGACCAGTTTTTATAGTATAGTTTGTTGATTACTTTTGATGCAGTAATGGTCATTTTGTTTCTTCTTTTTTTAGGCATTCCTGCTGGTAATAAAAGTTCTTAAATAGCAGATGTACAAGGTTGCAGCACAGCACGAAGTAACACGCTGTGAGCTTGTAGAGCTGCTGTTTTTGACTACCCAACTTATAAATGGATAAAGTGGTTAGAATGATTGTAATGCTATATGTCCTTTTGCTGGGGACCCCCTGGACTCCTTTAGCTGCATGGAGACACCCTGGAACATCCCCAAGGACCCCTGGGGGTCTTTCTCGCCACACCAAATCTCGTTCAGCGCAAATAGAATGTTTGCACCCAGAATAGGGTGGTTAACAAGTGGTTAACATAGCAGAGCCCCTTGTGACAACAAGTACTACGGAGGCTTTTACTCCATTTATGTTCCACACTTAAAAATAATGTAGTAAATGAAGTCAGCTATGCTCAGAATGATACAGAGCACTGACCAGAAGCCAGCAGCAGGAGGCTTGCGGTGGGGCTTGGGGGGAATGGGAATCATCATGACAGTCATCTCTGTCTTTGAGCTCCTCCTATAGGGCCAAGATTCAGCCGCCCGGCACGCGTCCGGCCGCGTCCTCAGCTGTAGCCCCCCCTTCCAGGAATAGACGGTGAATGTAGTAGCAGGCCATGCAGCCCATGTTTGGTCTGCTCTGTCATCTCCCGACAACGGTGTGTTCGCCATCACCTGATGTTGAGAAAACATCTGGAGAAAGAGATGAACCTCCCTGGGGTCCCTATATTAAATGTGGTCAAGATAGTCAGCGGACAGCCATGCTAAAAATGTTTTATTTTGCCAAAAGACTTCCAAAAATTCCAAATGATTCCTAAATAATTTTAGCTGGAACCCCCCTCAAGGACCCCTAGGGGTCCCCAGACCCAAGCCAGGCTGGGAATTCATGCGAGCTTAAAGGGTAAGACCACTTTGGTAGAGGTTTGGATTGTGTAGTTACCTTGCCATGATGTAACTCCAAAGGTGGGCAAGAAATAACAAATAATTGCTCCATTGATTAGAAATTGATCATTCAAAATATGCTCCTCATTGACTTACATTGTACGGTAAAACTGCTCTCAAAGTCACTCTTTTAGCACAAAAACGAACGCAAACAAAGTTGATTCAGACAATATATAGCATCACCAAACCCAGTACTGTTTTTTTTTTAAATAAAAATGTCAAATTCCTGTTGATTTTGCCATTTTTAATAAGTAGAAAACCCGGACTGGATCGGCGGATCCGGATCCAGATCTTCAAATAGTAAAATCAACAGGAAGTTGACATTTGTATTAAAAAAACAAACAGTACTGGGTTTGGTGATGCTCTATATTGTCTGAATCAGCTACGTTTGGGTTCATTTATGTGCTAAAAGAGTGACTTTGAGAGCTGTTTTACCATACAATGTAAGTCAATGAGGAGCATATTTTGAATTATCAATTTCTAATCAATGGAGCAATTCTTTTTTATTTCTTGCCCACCTTTGGAGTTACATCATGGCACGGTAACTACACAACCCAAACCTCTACCAAAGTGGTCTTACCCTTTAAGGTAAAAACTAAACAAACTCTAGTAAATATGTGAATCTAAGGGGATGAAAACATAAAGTGATCCACCTGAAAGAACAAAGTGGGCTTTACATGGAAAAAGGCGCCTCCAATTTCAATGGTTAACGTTCAAACGTTAACCATTGAACTGAGTTTTATTACCTTTTAAGTGCAAAGCCCAACTATAACAGCACCAATCCAACTCAGAGAATTGCGTCATATTTTTGCATGAATCATCCACATATCAGGCACAGAATCATGCCACTTACTTGAACCCCAGAATCCCAATGCTGGGGGGAACGTTCACCAAAAATAGCAATTCTACAAGCTCACAACGTTGCATTCATTGTGAGCTTGTAGATCTGCTATTTTTGCTGAAAGAAGAATTTGGTCTTGACAGAAAAAAAAACTGGTCCTGAGCCTTTTGACAAGAGTAAGTAAGGAACTCAGTCTGTTTGAATAAGAATAGAGAGTTTAAGTGGGTTGGTTAGGTTATGAGCTGCAGTTCTGATGACATCACCACCAGGCCATTCATAACCTTCAACACATGACTGTGGCCTGACCACCAGCAACCTGTTCTACCTGTAGGACGGAGGACGGACAGACAGACAGACAGACAGACAGACAGACAGACAGACAGACAGACAGACAGACAGACAGACAGGCAGGCAGGCAGGCAGGCAGGCAGGCAGGCAGGCAGGCAGGCAGGCAGGCAGGCAGGCAGGCAGGCAGACAGACAGACAGACAGACAGACAGACAGACAGACAGATACAGAGACGGAGAGACTGAGCAATAGAGAGATGAGCAAGGCATGACGACACATCCTGTGGCCTGAAGATTCAGAAAGCTTTTCAACAGACTGTACATTTCTAGGGATCTGAACGACCTTTCTGAATAGGGAACACAGATTGCACAAAGTTGCAGTCAGTTCCTGTTATTTGTCTCTTGGCTACCTATGTTGAATGCACTGATTGTAAGTCACTTTGGATAAAAGCGTCTGCTAAATGACTGTAATGTAATGTAATGTAATGTAATGTAATGTTCCTAACTGACAGACGTATATATCTGACAACATTCACCCAGTATTTCAAGTGTTGTTGGTCATGGTGACGTGAGTGTCTAATGACACCCGTAGTAGTGTTGTGTGTTGTAATGTTAAACACATCCTCAGTGTATTATAGTAAATAGTCATTATAAGTTTAAGTATAAGGCTGGTGTTATACCTGATCATGTATAGTACGTGAGTAAATGTACTTAGTTACTTTACACCACTGCTATCTACAGAATTTCTTTTTGTGGGGACTGTCTGCGGATGTACATTTGCAGCTAAATCCGATGTATTTACATTACATTGATATGTATTGTTCATCAATATGCGGTGTCCCGTCAAACTATAAAGTAAAGTAATAAAGTAAAAGTAAAGCATCACAACTTTAGAAATAACAATAACAAAACTTTTAGGAAACCCATAACCCATAAAAATGGGTTAGGAGTCCCCATTGTTTGTAAACAGTGATCTACGGGACAGATACAGGAACCTGACCTGCCCCGACCTGAATCCACTCTGTGGAACTGAAATGGATCCCAGCTCTTCTCACAATCAGATAACCAATTGTTGTCTGGCCAGTCGGTTATGTTCTATTAACTGTTTATTGTAGTTTAATTACACCGAGCTTTGTTCATGGAACAAAAAAGGTGACAAAGCATCCAAAAAAGAAAAACGTGTTTATGACCCAGATTGAAGAAACAAGAAACAGCACTCCAGCAAAGGGAGAGATAGTGAAACAACGAATGCCAGAGGTGTCAATGAACAAGAACAAAACGGCAAGAACACAAGGATGAAATCGGTTCCTTCCACAGTTCAATAAAGCCTACTTAGTTGTGTACCAGTGTCGCCAACCGAAAATAGTTATTTTTGGCCATGGCATGCATGTATACCTCCTCTCACAGCCTTGTTCCCCCACTAAAGCTAATCTTCCTTTTTTTCCAAGTGCCATTTCTTCCTCGCCTACTGGGAAAGTGCGTGCAAAACGGAAATTGCACCATGTGTTCATGATTTGAGGCATTTTGTTCAAAACGGAGCACTCCTGCAAACTTTGGAAGCCAATCTTAGCCAATAAGGATGGAATATGAAAATTCTGAAAGACCTGTTTCGTTTAATGACTATAGAGACACTGTGTACCGATTTGTGGGATGTTTGGACAAAATCTGTATGAGTACTGTCAAATCCTTTTTTTCAAAATTCGGCCTCCTATAACATGTGAAAAATGTGGGGCAGAGGTTCTGCTCTGGCATCCAGGGAGTGTGTGCTCCACGGATAGTGAGCAATAAAACAGGACTAAACTAACCTAAAAAATGAATAATCAACCACTAAAGTAGGCCTACATTTCATTTTCAGTCCACAATAATACATAAAAATGTCCATTTTACGTGTCCTATATACTGTAGAGTAGTCATGTCCGTGTAAGGGGAAGATTGGGGCCGTGGTCCGTCCACCAACCGGCCCGCCCTCCCATTAACCAATTTGAATATAGGAGGGCGCAGAACTGATGGTCATTAAGCCAAGCGGAGACACAGATAGACAGAATCTTTTTGCCATCCTTGTACAGGACGTCCTGGTCCTCGTCCAGGAACATTTAAGAGTTGGCTGATGCAAAATGCACAGGTCTCTGACTGTCGGTGAACTCATAACGGGACGTTGTGGAAGCCCAGAGCCAAATTTCCAGTGCTTAATAGCATTCCCATGGAACAGAACCAGAGACAGGACAGGAGTTGGGGGTTTCAGTTATAAAACAGAATCAACGACAGTGTGTGCAAATGACATGGACAAGCCTAACATCTTGCCCTGTTAACTGGAGCAGGTCAGTGTGTTGCTCTACAACCGAAAGTGGTGGGAAAAGTACTGAAATGTTTTACTTAACTAAAAGTATCAATACCAGAATGTAGAAGTACTCTGTTACAAGTAAAAGGCCTGTGTTCAAAATGTTACTTGAGTAAAAGTACAAAGGTATTGGCATCAAAATATACTTAAAGGAGATTGGAGACAAGACAAGAGAGACAGTATCATATTTTTCCCAGGGATTGCAGGAATTAGATGACTAACTGCACTTCCCACAAACAAAGCTGACTCTAAACAAACAACATGAGAGTCAGTGAGAGAGATAGAAAGAAACACACACAACTTGACGCAGGATATGATGAAGTCGTCATCATTAACCACTTCCAACCTGGATTTGTAAAATAAAATAAATAGCAGATCTAAAGCAAACAATGAACAATAAACAATGAACATATTTTTGCCGTGCGACGCGTCTTACAAGAAAGTATTAAGTGGTTAACCACATGAACCCTAAGCGTCCCAATTCAGTGAAGGGATTTGATGTAGAGAGATAAAATGAGAGGGCCATCACAAGGGTTTTCTGTTTACCAGTGTTGCCATGTCTGTTCATAATAAGCGACTTTAGGCGTGATTAGCTGCTTATTTTGCTTCCCACGGACCCCCATCTGAATTATTTTGTGCCAGGGACCCCCATACAAGATTTGTGTTAAAAATATTTTAAAAATCTCACTTTTCCCCCCAATATTTTTTGAAAATAGCAGATCTATAAGCTCACAACATGTCGGGATGTGACGCATTGTTAGCTTGTAGATCTGCTATTTTCAAATATCTGATGTAAAGTGGTAAAACTTAGCCTGGTCGCTTTTTTGGGGGCTTGTTTTTGTAGACCTGACCGCTTGTTTCTCTTGCAAAATTTGGCAACACACTGATTACCTGCATTATTACACCTGTAGCCTACTAGGGAGGACAGATTTTGAAAGAAGCAGCCGGAGAAGGTCCAAGAATAACTGGAATAGACCCCCTGGGGGACTCCTGTCAATGTGGTCAAGGCTAGTAGGAAGGTTCTTCAGCAGGTTGGCTTCGACGCCTCTGGGTCTGGGAGGCTCAATGGTCAACTTGGAGCCATTCTGGAGGATGGACACTGGGACCTTGTTGCTAGGCAGACTAGGCCTACAGTCAGGCACAGCCACACAGTCTGCAGTCCCTGTGCACCTGATGAAGAGGGATCTCAGGGGACGTGACGTGACGAAGGTAAGTGAAAACACTTACAATCAATGTCGTAGGAAGTATTTACCTCTGCCTGTGGCTTGCGGAACATATGAGTCATCTAACACCCCTGGGCCATTATGCCCACACGCAAAGCAATTTCAACCACGGGGAGTCTCATAATTTAGCATGTAAACAACAGTAGTGTGTGTGTGTGTGTGTGTGTGTGTGTGTGTGTGTGTGTGTGTGTGTGTGTGTGTGTGTGTGTGTGTGTGTGTGTGTGTGTGTGTGTGTGTGTGTGTGTGTGTGTGTGTGTGTGTGTGTGTGTGTGTGTGTGTGTGTGTGTGTGTGTGTGTGTGTGTGTGTGTGTGTGTGTGTGTGTGTGTGTGTGTGTGTGTGCGCGCGCGCGCGCGTGCGTATGTCTTCTGACCTTATCTGGGATGATGTTCTCGATGAGTCTCTCCAGGGAGGCCTCCAGGTGACAATTCTGGAAAAATAAGCTGAGAAAGGGGCGGGTGGCCTAACCCAGGGCTGTGTAGGAGACAGAACGTGATTGGCAGGGATGGTAAATGGACTGCAGTTATATAGTGCTTTACAATGTATTTCACATTCACACACACAACGATGGCAAACCATGCAAGGCACCAACCTGCTCATATGGAGCAGTTAGGGCTTCAGTGTCTTGCTCAAGGACACTTCTACACGTAGCCAGGAGGAAATGGGGATTGAGCCACATTGCCTCAACCCCCCAGAAAATGTATGACTATATAATGTACAGTACTGTATGTTGTTTGACACATGCACTTGCATATTTAGTAAACAATGAACATGGTGTGGGTAAAATGACCATGATGGTTAGAATTTGTACAAGGCATATAGTGTGTGTGTGTGTGTGTGTGTGTGTGTGTGTGTGTGTGTGTGTGTGTGTGTGTGGATAATGTATTGGTAGATTTAGGTGTTGTAATATTGGACTTTATGATAGCGGCATTGTTTGAGTGATGATGGGAGTTGGCAGAATACATGCAACTGTTTGGCATAGTGTGCATGAGAAGAAGAGGGATGAAAAAGTGTCTGTAACTGCTGTCATTATTTTGTTTATAAGTTACATACTGTAACTGTAATTGTTTGTTTGTCTGTGCTTGGAGGGAATTACAGTGTCAGCACAATCATAGAAAAATGTCCCAAACATCGCTAGATTAGACTCCACACAAATTCAACACTCATAGATAGGCTATTCTCAAATGGCCGAAATGTATAGGGCTGAAGTGGTTAATGTGTGTTTTCTAATAATAATAATAAGTACAATATATTCCTCTGAGATGCAGTGGGGTAGAAGTAAAAGTATTGAGAATTGTAAATACGGAAGTAAAAAATATCTCAAAATTGTACATAAGTACAGTACCTTATTAAATGTACTTAGTTACTTTACACCACTGTCTGTGAGAGACGTCATTCCATGACATGAACAGTGGGGGGGCACAAGGCTGCAGAGAAATTGTAATCGGATACAAACATTTCCCACCCATCCTGCCAGTGCAAGCCAGGATGATGCCCAGCAGGAGCCAATCCAGAGAGTAGTGTTACATGGGGTGGACGGGTCAGGATATATGGCTGTGCTGTGTGCACGGCTACGGGCACGTACTCCAGGCAGGTGCAACAGCGTTGTTGTCCCGCTGTGTCTCCTCTGCTGCCTGGCGGTGACATCATCTGGTGTTACCAGAACATCCTACATAAGAGTGGCTTAGCACAGGGGTCTTCAACAGGGGGTCCGGGACCCCTAGGGGGTCCTCAGAGATACTACAGGGGGTCCGCCAAATCTTTGTGTGATATGATTTGTTTTTTACCTTAACCACTTGAACCCTACCATCCCTTTTCTGAGGAGAACTATAGCCAAAAATGGCAGATCTACAAGCTCACAACGCCTCGCGCTGCGAGGCGTTGTGAGCTTGTAGATCGGCTATTTTTGGCAAAGAGGTATAGGTGTAGAGGGGGAAAAAAGAGCAGACCAAGTAAATAAAAAAAAGTTTAATCTGAAACACAATCCTATAATACATTTCTAAACCCAAAACCCCCCAAAAAAACCTGCCACTGTGTGGGACTAAACACAAAAACAACATATCAATGTCACTAACAAGACACGCCACAACGTGCAGAATTACTACGCGCAGTCTGTAGGCCACTTCATACTGCTCAGCACACATCTGCCCCCTCGCAGCAGCATAATTAATTGCGGCCAACACAAACTCACAACATTACAGTCGGCCATGTTGTTCCTTAGCGTCATCGCCGACCACCGCCCAACGAGACCCAAGTGAGGTCAGACAACACACTCCATATTTGGGCATAGCTCCATTGGGAACATCTCCTATTATGGCTTAAAGCACCGCGCAGCGGATAGGGGGGAGGGGCGCGCAGCGCCCCGACCCTCTAGTTTTATACAATATAGAGGGGGTCCCTGCTTCATCTCTCTCTCAGCTAGGGGGTCCTTCCTTGGCCTGAAAACGTTGAAGAACCCTGGCTTAGCATACCTGGCTATGACATAGACAGAGCATCAAATATATCTGCTAGGGGGGGGGGGGGGGTCGCTCAGAAATGAATGAGATTAACAGTTGAAAATATGAACATTTTGGGGGGTCACGGCCTGAAAAGGTTGAGAACCACTGATGTTCTGGCAGTGTTGGGCAAGCAACTTGTAACTTCTGTTTATAAGTTATATGATTGTTTGTTATTTTTCCAAGTCCAAGTTCATAATTGAGAAGTTATTTTAAGTCGCATGTATGTATTCATTATGTCATTTATTGTGTCAAGTTGTTTGTAGTGCTTTTGTTTTGAAGTGTCAAAGTCACGTTCTGTGTCTTGCCTTGTTGGTCTGCTCACATGAATTGGGTTCACACAGGACTTTTGCATTAAGCAACAAGCAGCAAGGTGCCGAAGCTCCGTTTTATGCTAGTCACAAGAGACTTCTTTTAAGTTTATAAGTCTTAAGTTTATAAGAAGGTTTATAAGGACCTGAAGACTGAACAGATTCTTTTTTTTGTAGCATGCAGCCAATGAGGTATTTATTTGTTTGTTTGTTTTGTCTGTATTTTACTTTGGTAAAATGTCTATTCTACATGCTGTGCAGGCCAGGGTGTCACGTCACTTTATGTTTTTGTAACATGCTTATTTTATGTTATTAGTCTTAGTTTTCGTGGTGGATTTGGAGGGATTTGAAGACAAGCCTTCAAATAAATCAGTAGCTCAACCACGTGTGTCTGTGCTTGGATGGAATAGGCTTTATGCACAGCAACCATATTGGGAATGAATTGGGCCCCTTACTTATAAGTAACTACTAATGAAGGCTCTGTTCCATTTAGTGTGGCAAAGTGGTTGTCTTATTTTCAAGGACCCCCATAACTCTAAGAGTGTACAAATGGAACCAAATGGACCCTTATGGGTCCATTTGGTTCCATTTGTACACTCTCAGAGCTACACAGCCACCATAAGGGGCCATTTTTGGGAACCAAAATGGAGTGTTTCTAGTGAGCCAACATGCACAATATCAGCACCCTGACCAGAATGGAACAGAGCCTCATTAGTATCAGTGGTAACACCTGTGAAGGAAGTAAGAAGAGGCCCAATTTCTTTCCAATATGGCTGCTGTGTATAGAGCCTATTAACACTGTGCTCACAGACTGGGAAGCCTAGTGGGGAGATCTCGGTGGTCTCTGTCACTGCACCATACTGACTCCTACTGGTTGGTCAGGGCACCTTCAGCAAGCCCTGGGAGCAGAGCACAAGTTAATGAAAAAACTAGGTCCTCCAGCTAGGTCCCCCAGTCACTCATTTTATTGGGGTGGCACCTGGCAGATTATGGTAAACGCTACTTAAAAGACTATGGTAGCCTATTTAATAATGACTATTAGGGATGTTAATGATTAATCGATGAATTGACATACATTTTTTTACCGATTTGAAATGTATTAACCGACAATGGACAGAGAATTTTAGTCTCTTCATACTTGCATAATATATATATGTAACAATAAGGAGTGTTAGATCTCTTGTATTGTATATCTTGAACGCTTAAGTTGCATCTCTTGTCTTGTATGTGCTATGTTAAGGGCCTAGCATAGTCCTATAAGTTGGGATGTCTGCAGGGACGTGCTGGGCCCCTAATTCAGCCTGGGAATCTCAGATAGAGAGGCCCAGATTTTTTTACTTAATTTTGGACGTTTTTTACTTAATTTCGGCCGTTTTTTTTTAAAGGCCGGCCTGGTCGGCCTGGAATGGAGAGGCCTTTCTGGAATTGTCCCACATTTCCCAGTGGCCAGCACGTCCCTGGATGTCTGCCACTTAAACCACTAGGCAAATCTTAATGATTGGGCATGATGGGACACAAGCTCAGGCGTCATCACCTTGTAGCTGCCCACCTTTGATGAGGGTGTTGATGAAAGGCCGAAACACCCCCTGATTCAAAAGCACACTACTTAGGATGTGTCCCAAAATCTACATCCTTCCCATGCAGTCTAAGAGATACACCTCCCATATGCCACTCTTAACATCAAGGAAAAGCTCATTCATGTGAGTGCATACCATTCTATTGGCACAATCCAATGTGTGATTCAGCTTACAATTTTCTCCAGGGCTCACATATATTAATTTACACCACAAGAGGGCGTACTTGACCTTTGCAACTTTAACACTGTGCCCTATGGGGAGAGATTTGTCTCAAAATTATTTGTGAATCCAATACCATGATGCACAAATATTCCATGATTTACAAACGCAATCTGCAAACACAAATTATTTATTTGTGACTTTTGTAATAAATATGAATTTGCAATTATTACAAAAATATTATACTTGTGTGTGCATGTATTATAAAATATTATTTGTAAATCATAAATTCTGCGTGTGAATGGTTGAGTCTGCATTTGTGAGTAGACCAACACGCGCATACATTCCTTTTTCCTTTTGAGACAAACGTCAGGCTTTTTCAGAACATTTTTTACAAATCTATTTCTCTATCTGCAAACTTACTTGTAACTTGTAAGTTGGCATTCAAATACATGTGCTACGATTTGTACAAATATATGACTATTTGTAAATATATCATTTGCGATTTGTAAAAATAATTTATACTTGCAGGTGCATTTATCATAAAATATCATTCGTAAATAATCAATTCTGCGTGTGAATTGTTGTTCATTAGTTTAGTTCCTTATAGTCTCAGTTCTCTTAGTCTCAGTTCTCCTTAGTCTTCCAGTTCTGCTTGAAATGTCTTGTCAAATGATGTGTGGTTTGTCCGCAAGTGTCTTTCCAAGTTCTCTTTCTTCACCATCAGTGTGCAGTTCGCTGATGAGACAAATACTTACAGTAGAATAATGATGAGAGAGCTCTATCCAGTTCCATGTATATGGTACACAAATGCATATGGATGAGATTTCAGTTCCTTTTTCTCAGTTATATGTCTGCTGGAAAGGTCTAGTCAAATGACTTATGGTTTGTCAGAAAGTGTCTTTCCAAGTTCCCTTTCTTCTCTTACTGTAGGTTTGTTCCCAAACTAATTCAACTGATGTCTTGTCTCATTAGATGTGTTTGAAAAATAGTAGTAGCTTAATAAACACGTACCATTGATATGCTGCCAGGGTCAATCCTGTGTTAATTCACACTGCCCCACTCATTTGTTAGTTTCAAGAGTTGTGGTTTCCGTTAAGGTGAACAAGTATTCGATGTTGATGAGAAAGTCTGAGACCATGCGTAGTATGATGTAAGGTATGCCAGTGGAATAATGAAAGAATGAAGGCAGCTACTAGCAAACATTACTTCTAGCTGTCTGTCTTGTCTTGTGTCCTCACCTGATGTTACCATATACAGGTACCAACACAACAAATCTCCTGCAACATATTAATGAGCAAGATATCCCGACACTACGGGTCACCAAAATCATTCAAACAAATTATTTCAAAAAAACATTGTGAATATTTAGGATAGATCATGTACATGTTGATGACCCCTGGTTGGAAAGCTGAAAAAAAAAAAAAAACATGGCACAAACACTGGTCAGCTGCCTTGACAATAGTCACACAAAAATGAAGTAATTTGCAGGTTGGTGCCTTGCATGGTTCCCTCCGCCATCGGTATATGAATGTGTGTGTGTGAATGGGTGAATGTAATGCACGATCTATGTAAAGCGCTTTGGATAAAAGCGCTATATAAATGCACCATTCACTATTTACCATTATTAAGTCTGTGCTGTACTGTACCCATTATCCAAGTGTTTGGACCTGAAATAAAAGGTGACATTCTACTCAGTATGTGGCCAGGTTTATAGACTAAAATGCCTACACAGTAAAATCCTTTATCGACTTGTAACTCTGAGACTGCGTGTAACTCCAGTATACACATTTTGTACATTTTAAGATATAAATGAACACATGAGGATTTTATTGTGTACATAAAGGAGAAAGCAGAGAGAGTACTTATGGAATGATTCCAATCTGTGGGATGGATTGCATAGTCTTCCAGTCACTCTTAGTTTTGAAGCTCCTCGGATGATTTAAATTGTAAAGCAACCATGCAGCAGAAACTGAACTTTACAAAGATGGCATAGCATTTTTAATGTCCAGTCAACACACAACATTTGGGGGACATACATACTGGGGACATGGAGACTCTTCTAGAGAGTCTATAGAGTATAGGGGGGGCTATTAGACAGCCCCCCTAGGAGCTACTCTGTAAAAATGAGTCTGTTAATCTCTGATACCATAGAAACCATGAAGTCGTCATATACTGTAGTCCCAATAGTCCAATCAGCTTGCAGCTTTGACACACCAACATGGAAGAGCTCAGGGATATAAATCAACGCCGCACTGACCCATTAGCAGGATCGCACCCACATAGTCAGACACATGAACCACTGAGAGACTCCGTTACGACCATTTTTAACGAGAACGTGTTGGCTATCGGTGTCACGGTGGTGGCATCGGCATTCATGGTTGGTTTGTCTTACATGCAGACAAGGGCCTTAGAGGAAATGAACCAGACCTTCATCAAGGAGAAGAATGAATTGCAGGAGACAGAAGACAAACTGATCAAAAGGTTCCACTCGCAAGAAGAGAAGATTAAAGACATGGAGGACGAGAGGAGGTCCATGATCAAGATTCTGAAACTGAAGGAGAGGTTGGTGGAGGCGGAAGTGGAGGAGAAAAGAAACTATCAGTCGATCGCAGCCCTCAAGGAAGAGAGGAGGGAGGCGATGACCAAACGGGAGGAGCAGAGAATCAAACTGATGAGAGAGACGGAGGCTCTGGCAGACAAATTGGGGGAAAGACTCCACGACCTGAGTAGAGAGAAGGAGGCTTTGGAAGAACAGTCCCATTCCGCAGAGCAGAAGCATGAAGACGACGGTCAAGCCACGAAGAAAGAGATTATGTCAAAAACAGAGAACACAGTCCTGAAAATCAAAGACGATAAGGAATGTGTTCAAGAAGAGAACAAGGTTGTTCAAGAACAGATACAGTTTGTTCAAGAAGAGAACAATTTCCTGAAGGCTATAGAGGATGTCCAAGAAAACAAGCTCCTGAAGATGGAAGAGGAGATGGAGGATGTTATGTCATTTGTGTGTGGGGGGTGGCATGCCATAAAACAGAAGTCATCATTAAAATAAATAGCATTGAATTTTTTCATTTCATGTGTTCTGTGTTTTTTTTTTTTTGGTAAAAGTATTATGTCCACTCGGCCTGGGACTTGACGGACGAACCTCGCCATAGATACATCATAGATCACTGACATCACATAGATATGACCGACGTCACAGGCTGGTCACATGAAGTCCGAGATCTAAATTGGAGCCGTACCGTTTCTATGCGAGTCCCGAGATCCACATCGTTTCCTATGTTTTATTATGACCCCTCTGAATATCATGGCATGTGATATTGTTTGTTCAACCTAAGAAGGGGACTGTGTGATGATCGCCTTTCCTCATCGCTCCTACTGTACCTTCTGTTTATCAAACTTTTTTTTTAGCATACAACGACAGTAACATGTCGTACACACACATTGACAGACACTTAAAATGACCGCGGACACATACAGTATATTAAAGGAGCACTTCACCTATTTTCAACCTTATCTCGATATAAAAATGGTCTTTAATAATGCTCATTATAAGATGGCACAATTTCCGTCTACTCGCTTTGTGTCTCATTGCCATTGGTGGATTATGGACAGCTGCCTGGAAACCTGCCTACCAGTGACATCATCCAAGTTAATAAAAACTACAGCCTTTCTCTTCCTGGAAAGTTAACATGCTGAAATCAAGCCATGGTTCTTGCATTAATTTTAAAAAAATCACACCCTGTGTGAAGAGAGTGGTGCCTTTGATGAGCCCCGTATTGATGTTGTCATCAATGTTTTATTGGACATACATACAAAGTGTGACGTGTGAATCTTGTTTGAAATGACCAAACCTGCCTACTGGCGATGTCACTGATGGGCAGGTTTATGAACTGTCCACAGCCCTCCTCTGGGACACAGAGCGAGTAGACGAGAAATAGCGCCATCTTATAATGAGCATAAGTGACGACCAATTACATGAAGATACGTTGAAAATGGGTGAAGTGGTCCTTTTAAACTACAACTGACAATGATATTGCCATCTTTACAAAGTTCATTTTCTGCCGCTTTACAATTTGAATCATCCATTCCATCATCATCCCTAGTCCACAGTCTGTATCGTCTCCATGCTCTCGTAGAGCTGTCCAGGTTCTATAGTAACCACCCATTTTAAAAGGAGGAATGTAAGCTCATTATCTTGGTGTGCTGCTCTCCCAGGAGTTGGCATCACTGGTACTTTTCTGCGATCTCCCTGATGACCGGCACTCTTGCCTCCTCTGGTGACCCATTCAGTTTTATGAACACCTTGTAGTTTTTGGTCCACATTGCTTAGATCTTTTACTGCCTTTTCTCTTCTTTTTTTTGGGAGCGTGCCCGGCTGAAAAATCTCAGTTCACACACAGGTTGGATCACTTCAGCTTTCTCTCCTGCCCCAGCAGTGCATTTACATTTTTTAGTTCACACAATTAATTATGGCAGGTTTCTTGCCTTTGTATTTTCAGCGGAGAGGGTGACACTGTCTATCAGTCTATTCTGTCTATGGACGTGCCCTTGTTGCTGTCAAAGAAAGCGATCACATGGCTGTAGAAGCAGACCTTTCCTAGATGACCTGAGAGGTCTGGATGGTTCATGATATATTACACAAGAATCAGAAATGTATTTCGGCCCTAAACCATTCAAAACTTTATAGACCAACAGTAGTTTGGAATTGACATTCCTTTGTTATACAGGGAGCCAGTGTAGGGATCTAAGTACTATGCTCCACTTTCTTGGTATTAGTAAGGAGTGTAGCAGTAGTGTTCTGAATCAACTGCAGTCGTCTGATCGTTTTTTTTAGGGAGACTTGTAAAGACACTGTTACAGTAGTCAAGTCTACTGAAGATGGACAAGTTTCTCTGACTTGTTGATACATACTGTAAGTCCTTCAATCCGTGATATATTTTTGAGGTGATAGTAGGCTGACTTTGTGATTGTGTTAATGTGGCTGTTTAAAAATTCCGGTCTGATTGTCATTACTGATTGAAGCTGGGCACTGTTGATTCTATGAACCTCACGAATACAAGAACGGTCGGTACAACGACCTTAGTCGGACCCGGTCAAATCCCGCGACTTCGGAGCGGTCGCCACCAGGTATTCCTAAATGTAACCTCAGTATAACCATGCCTAAACCTAACCTTATTCCTAACCTTAACCTCAGTAAAACTATGCCTAAGCCTAACCTTATTCCTAAACTTAACCTCAGTAAAACCATGCCTAAACCTAACCTTATTCCTAACCTTAACCTCAGTAAAACTATGCTTAAACCTAACCTTATTCCTAAACTTAACCTCAGTAAAACTATGCTTATTCCTAAACTTAACCTCAGTAAAACTATGTCTAAACCTAACCTTATTCCTAAAACAAATACAAGAATGGGGCCGAGCGTTACGCGAAAAGAAAAAATCACACCCTGTGTGAAGAGAGTGGTGCCTTTGATGAGCCCCGTATTGACCCCCGTATTGATGTTGTCATCAATGTTTGTTTATTGGACAGACATACATACATACGGACACACGGACAAAGTCAGATATAGGAGTGGTTGGCACCACTCAAAACGGGTCGGACTAGGTTGTTGTACCGACCGCTCCGGTTACCAGCCACAGAACCGCTTTTAGTACTATTTAGCACTTTTTTTTGTTTGAGATATGATCTACTGAACAACTAATATCAAGATAAAGTTGATGATCAAACTGACCACTTGTGCATTTTAGTCATACGTCTCTCTTTTTTATCTTTTTGTTTCCTCCCTGAGTGTGAAAATAGCAGATTTACAAGCTCACAAAGATCGACTATTTTCAGCATGCAACCAAGTGTAAAATCAGCCATTACGACGCCATCAAGGCCCGCCAAAATGAATTTTAGTCGACTAAAATCTTATGATATTTAGTCGACTAAAACTAGACTAAAACTAAAACATTTCAGATGACTAAAATATGCCAAAAACTAAATCAAAATCTGCTGTCAAAATCAACACTGCGCTACAGTGTAGCGTGTAGCGTCATGAATGCCACATCCCGTTGTGGGAAGACCCGTTAGTGCATACGATGACGTATGACCGCTATGTCACCGGATTGTTAGCGTAGCGTCTACACTAACTGTTACGAACATTCAGGGCATACTTAGGAAACATTCAGGGCATAGTTGCCAGCAATAGCCTATATATGGAGATCCCCATAGATGGAGATAGACCTGCAAAGTCGTCATAGAGACCCAAACGTGCCATATGTACGGAGTCTGACATCAGCGAACCCTTCCCCGAAACTCCATGTATAGACATAGCCATCACGTCCAGGGCTGAAGTCTTGATCCCATATTTGGCCATAACTAACATCGGCAGCTCCATATATGGAGACGTCTGACACTATCTGACATCATCATAGTGATGTCAGGACCGCAAGCCAGCATTATAAGAAGAGGCTCGAAACCTCTCAGATAGACACGTTCCAGAGCGATTCCGAGAGACATCTCAACTCTCTCCCGAGTACCAGGAGGTTGGCTGGCCTTACAACCCAGTTAATCACAGATTGCATATTCAGGACGACTAGCTGGCCTTACAACCCAGCTAGGCCTTCAAAGTAGCTCTTGAGTCCGGTTCTAAAGAACCAGTCGATTATCATTGTTATACTAACATTCCGGTGACATAAGGGTCATACGTCACCGTGGCGGCGTAGGCTATTTAAAGCAGGTGTACGCCGTTGGCTGACGGAGTATATGCGCCTCATGTCACGTTGCGTGTCACTGAGTTTGCATTAGAGGTGCGATGGCTAACACCTATGAGAGGTTCAACCTGTACACTACACCAGAGAGGTTTTATATCGAGGCCTGTGACTATGGCTCCAACGATGTCCTTATCATTGACAGGGTGTCCACAGACATCACCCTCGCAGTGAGGAGGGACCTTCCCCGCTTTGCCGCGGTGCAGCCAATATGTGGGATCATGGGGACTATTCGCCTGTTAGCAGGCATGTACCTCATTGTCATCACAAAGAAGAAGAAGGTGGGTGATCTCCTGGGCCATGCCGTGTGGAAAGCCCTAGACTTCGATGTCATTTCTTATACGAAGACGGTACGACACCTGACGGACAACCAGACGCAGGTCAATAAGTTGTTTCTGGCCATGATCAACAACGTCCTTCATACAGACAGCTTCTACTATGCCACAGACTATGACCTGACCCACACTGTGCAGCGCCAGGCGAACGCCAGGCCGGAGTTCCAGGGCATGAGCCTATTGGAGAGGGCAGACCAGCGGTTTGTGTGGAACGGTCATCTTCTGAGAGAGTTTCTTGCACGGCCGGAGCTGCACAGGTTTGCCTATCCAGTTATGCACGGCTTTGTCATCATCACCAAGTCGTGCTGCATCAACGGGAAGGTCTTTGAATGGAACGTTGTCTCTAGGAGGAGCTGTTTCAGAGCCGGGGTTCGCTACTATGTCCGAGGCATCGATTCAGAGGGCCATGCTGCTAACTTTGTGGAAACGGAACAGATTGTGCGCTACAACGGAAGCAAGGCTTCATTTGTGCAGACCCGAGGTTCTATCCCCTTATATTGGTCCCAAAGGCCAAACCTCAAGTACAAGCCAAAACCAGAGATTAGCAACACGGTAAATCAGTTGGATGGACTCCAGAAGCATTTTGACTCCCAGATTAGTCTCTATGGAAAACAAGTGATTTTAAATTTGATAGATCAAAACGGCTTAGAGAAGCCGCTGGAGCTGGCCTTTGACAAGATGGTGACCAGTCTGGCCAATGGCATGATCAAGTACATATCATTTGACTTCCACAGGGAGTGCAGTCGCATGAGGTGGCACCGCCTGCAGAGCCTGGTGGGTATGGTGGCACCGATGCAGGATGAATTTGGGTACCTCCTGGTTGATGCCAATGGAAAGGTGCTGCTTCGGCAGGAAGGAACCTTCCGTAGTAGCTGCATGGACTGTCTGGACAGAACCAACGTCATCCAGAGTCTGCTGGCCCGCCACTCGCTGCAGTCACAGCTGCAGAGGATGGGAGTCCTCCATGTGGGACAGCAGATTGAAGACCAGGCAGACTTTGAAAAGATCTTCAGGAATGCATGGGCGGACAATGCTAATGCGTGTGCCAAGCAGTATGCGGGTACGGGAGCCTTAAAAACGGACTTTACAAGAACAGGGAGGAGGACACAGTGGGGGCTGCTGATGGACGGCTGGACCTCGGTGTTGAGATACTGCAAGAACAACTTCTCCGACGGATTCAGACAGGACTCCATCGATCTGTTCCTCGGCAACTACACCGTGGACGAGGCAGATCTGAACACACCCCTGAGTGATCGCAAAGGCCGGAAGTTTTTCACGTTGCCTATCCTGGTGGTAGCCTTCTCCATGTTTAACGTCAGCCTGCTTACGGCTGGAGACACGTGGACCGAGACCCTGCCCCACGCGTTGTTCTGGGGCACGGCCAGCGTGCTGACCGCCGGGAACATCCTGAGCGACGGCGTCGTAGACGTGCCCAGGTTGGTGCAGAACGAGAAGGAGGACTGAAATGTGTGCGTATGGAAAGAAGCTGGGTCCTAAGGACCGGTGTTGACAGATTTTGCGAGAGAACTGAGCAACCAGGTCTTATGAAAACAAACCCAAAAGAAGTGACTAGGCTATGGCTATTTGAAAATAGCTGATCTACAAGCTCACAACGTGTCGCGATGCGACATGTTGTGAGCTTGTAGCTCTGCTTGGAATGCTCGCATTTGCATTGTCCGTCCCTGCCATGAAAATGTTTAAGAACCACTGGTTTAACTAAATTAGTAAACAAGCCCAAATAAGCAACTACACTTTAGAAACAAACCCATGCAACCCTGGACAACCAATATTTACAGGCGACTTAACAGAACAAGCCCACGGTCGCTTATAATAAGCGGTCATGGCAACATTTCTGCGGACCTGTCCTTATCGGCATACTCTGGTTCTTTGCTTTACCCCCAGCATCAACAGGCCTGGAGCCTGTGCTGACTCACCCCAAGATGAGGGATTGTTAGAGGTGTGAGAGTGAATGAGGCAGCATAACTGATGCCAACTAACCTCGCGTCAACAGGCTTTCCACCGCGGAGGAAAGCCTGGTATTCATTCTAAACTGGCCCGTGTGATCCGGTTTAGAAAGAAACAATCGTGTTCCGATCATGTGTTCCGGTTGGTGTCGCATTGTTTTTGTTCCCCACATAATGCGAATCAATTAGTTTAGTCGCGCTAGTCGCGCTACGAGAGAAAAGATGGACATACCAAACGATTATTATACCAAAAGAAACAAAACGATTATACCAATTTAAACTAGGGGAATCATTTTGGAGGTGCACGGCACCGGAGGTCCCAGTCGTGTGTTCCGGCCGCCTGATGAAGTAAAGTTATTTCCGCTCCAACCAACCCGAAAATAGTATTGATCCCAGGCTAGATGCCAACACTCCCGACTCTAGCAGGTCTCCCTCTTTTTATACCTTTCTCCCACTGTTCTCCCGATTTATAATTTCTCCAAGCCGAGTACGCAGACGCAGAGTAGCTCCCCTCAGTTGGAGTCCTTCAGTTGGACTCAATATTTTGAGTTGACCAGTCAGAATAACCAGTCAGCTCCACATTCAGTACTAACACATCATTTAGCCTAATTTACCTTAAATAAAAAAAAACGAAATCTATAGGTAGGCCAACAACAAAAGCAAAAAGGATAGAATGGCTACAACGATGCAATACAATACAATATCCCTGTCTGAAGCATCAGTCTCCGGTTTCTCCAAGCAAAAACCCTTACAAACTAATCCATATCCAAGCTGTTTGTTATTGACTTTTCACTGGCCAATAATAGGCTACCTAGTCCCTCTTTCACAGGTACCAAGAATCTATGCATTCCATTTGGACTGACAAGAATAGCGTATCCTAAAACAGCTGTTTTTTTTTGCTCGAGAATCAATGGTGTGACTGGTTTCTGCAGGTATAGAGTGAGCAATGACAATGGACTTGTTAGCCAGTGGAAAAATATCACAGAAGAATATGAATACTTTCTATGTTGTGATTGGTTGGGGGCAGTCTGTAGCCCACCGTCAAAGTGTGACAACTCATGAAGGTTAGATATTTTTTATTGAATATAAAATTAGCAATACATTTATTATGGTTTGGTGGTGGGCTGGTACAACTTTACCACTGCGCTACCTGAGTGCAGCTTGATTTATTAAACAAAACAAAATTAAATGGTTGATCTTTTTGGTTTTCCATTCAAACCATTCTAGAGGAATTAATTCATTATTATTTATGTGGTATGGCACACCCCAGTACTATTTGTGAACTTGAAAAGGGGAACTTGGGCAATGAAAATGGCAATAAAATAAAGAATTTTTCGAGCCCAGGAGGCATATGTTTTCTGATTCAAAACAGATAACACTAAGCTGGAACAAAATGGATTTGGTGATAAAAGCATGAAATGAGGACAAAGTATCCTGAGGTTGCTTGAATGCATAATGTCCAATTTATGTTCCGTCGACTCGTAGCTACAAATGGTGTTTCCGTGCCAAAGAATTGCAGATCTACAAGCTCGCACCGCGTACAATGCAGATGCTTTAAGAAGTAGAGTAGCCTGACATGGGCGGTTGGTTGGAACGTGGCGCAACCTGCAGAGTCTTTTTGAACCCCAAACCAAACAGCTGCATCTGATTGCAGTTCCCATTTTTCAGTGTGACTTTTAGGGGGGGAACCGAAGACACTTTAAAGCTCAAAGATCACAAAACCACGGGCTGTAAAAACCATTCAGTGGTGGTGGGAAGAACACACTGATCTCAAGTTTTAATAATCTGACTGAGCGTGTGTGTGTGTGTGTGTGTGTGTGTGTGTGTGTGTGTGTGTGTGTGTGTGTGTGTGTGTGTGTGTGTGTGTGTGTGTGTGTGTGTGTGTGTGTGTGTGTGTGTGTGAGAGAGTGTGTGCGTGCTTGTGTGTGTGTGTGTGTGTGTGTGTGTGTGTGTGTGTGTGTGTGTGCGCACACGTGCGTGCTCATGTGTGTGTGTGTGTGTGTGCATGTGCGTGCGCGTACAGTACGTGTGTGTGTAATTTATGGGCAAGTTCTTGTGTGTACATAATGTATGCTGTGACCGTGTGCATGCAGGTCATGTTGATCTTTACTGAGCAGACAGTGTGATTTACTGACTGTCACTGAGCAGCCCTCCAACCTATATAGAGCCTCTATAACCCAGTGGTTCTCAACCTGTGGGTCGGGACCCCCTGGGGGTCCCGCCACATGATTTGGGGTGGGGGGCAGGGTCCCCAGATGACAGTTAAGTGACAATTTCAGGTCTTTTAAGACCTTTTTAATACCTCAACAAAAAATACGAAAATAAAAAGCCCATTACTGCATCAAAAGTAATCAACAAACTATACTATAAAAACTGGTCAAACATTGGCCAAATTGTCAAATAATATAAGAGGCGAGGCGTTGTGAGCTTGTAGATCTGCTATTTTCACAATATTTATCTGTGTGAACCAGGTCAAACAAAATGTAATGCCTCAACTCCTACATTCCAAGTGCTTATCAGGGTGGGGGTCCCCAGTTTAAATATGATTATTTTGGGGGGTCACAGCCTGAAAAGGTTGAGAACCACTGGTCTAACCCACTGTTTCCCAAACAGTGGGAACAGAGCGTTGATCAAAAATATATGTCTGTGGTTTGTTGTTGTACGGGAAAGCCTGGCTTTGGACTTCATTTAATTTGACACTTTCAGAGTGTCTGTGTCAGTTTGACACTACATATAGTGTAACAGTAAGTGTGAGCCTGAATATGCAGTAAAACGTCAGTGTTATTTGTCTTTGCCAGGCCGACAGTTCAAGAGGCAAAGACTATGTTTTCGCCCCCCGCCCGTGTGTGTGTGTGTGTGTGTGTGTGTGTGTGTGTGTGTGTGTGTGTGTGTGTGTGTGTGTGTGTGTGTGTGTGTGTGTGTGTGTGTGTGTGTGTGTGTGTGTGTGTGCGAGCAAAAATCTCATGAACTGAATTACTGACTGATCTACCTGATCTACCCCACATTTGAATCACACCGAGGGGCCTATAAACACAGAGCCAAAAGCTATTTAATTTCCATCCATAGAAACATGATCTTTTGAAAAGAGAGAGAAGTCCGCACACTTCTTCATTCGTAAAAGTTGTTTTATTGTTTTGTTTTTTTATTATAATTTAGAGCAACATTTCGGTCCTTTGGACTTCTTGTTACCCAATTAGGTACAAATGATCATGTCATGTGATAATGACTGTCAAACTGTGTTTTGATATTCCATACTGGTTTGCCTGTAACTGGCTTCAACATACCTGCGCTATGTGGAGTGCCTATTTGTAGTTTAAAGCTGCAATGCATAACTTTCACGTTCCTACCAGGCATTCGAACCCGCGGGTCCTATGTGCGAGTGCCACATTTCCGTTGTTAAGCTATAAGGGACAGCTCATTTGAGCAGAAGATAATTTGACTTTCCATTTGATACTCCTATACTCTACCACAGGATATACACTTCTCAATAGAAGAGCAGGGAGACCAACTACAAGCACTGCTTTTGTGTTCATTATATTTACAAATAGACAAACGAATAGCCTACACTGAGGATTTTACTGTGTAGAAATAGAAACAGATCTTCAAATCTTGAGCACGAGATTTAGTGACATAATGGTACAAGATTGACAGATATAAATAAAAAGTAACAGGACACAGTGCGTAGATTAAAGGACAGATTGACAGGTAGTGGAATGTATTATGTTTGCAAGCGGGTGGGAAGTATCTACGGTTGGAAATTAAACGTTAGCTTCAGCCACAGTCCTTTTAAATAAGCCATTTCTACCCAACCAAACCTTTGCACACAAAACAAAAAAATCGCATCAACATTCCAGTCATTCTTTGTCGTTAAGAATGAATAATAAACACTTAATTGAAAAATATTGACACACTCGCCACATGCTTTCACATATGTGAGTGTTTATGACCATGCGGCTCCCCCACTAAGTCACGCACGCACGCACGCACGCACGCACGCACGCACGCACGCACGCACGCACGCACGCACGCACACACACACACACACACCTTAACGTTGGCAATCTGCCCAAGCGTTCCACAGAGGCCCTGGACGGTTTGTCATCTGGCCTCATCTGGCCTCTATCAGGCCCCGGCCTGACAGCTTAATCTGTGTCATTCAATCTCTCACATCAAAGAAAAAAACACGGCAATTTAAACCTATTACACACACACACTCACACACTCACACTCACACTCACACTCACACACACACACACACATTGTGTGCGTGTAATACGCAAGTTAACATCAGCTGCAAACTGTCAAAACACTACTGTCTTTCCAATGTTGTAAAATATCCATCTAGCACCACAGTATCTCCAGAGAAATCATATCAACACTCATCAAGTACGTCTTCAGACATTTGCTGTAAACACTTAAGCCCTAATGTACTTCAAACGGTGAAAAATAACCGATCTACAAGATCACAACGTGTCACGTTGAATTTGTAGATCTGCTTTCACTATTTTTTGGGGTGGAAACCTTTCCCAAAATAGGGACGGCAGTAGCCGTAGATTACCACTCTCGTAGATGTATTTCATGATTCTGACATTTTCAATCTACGAGAGTCGTAGGGAACATCCCCCATGGCCAACTGGACTTTCAGCTTCTAGCCCGTACGGTCTCCAAACATGTACAAATGCAAAAAAAAATTACCCTCTTGCCCCAAATGTCATTCTACGGCGTAGTAGTGCAATAATGTAATAATCCAAATTTTTCGTAAAGAAGTGTTTTAATCCTGTCTGTATTTTCCCCCCTTGTTTACTTCCTGTTTACATTTAGTGTAATTCCAGATGCGCTTTGTCACTACCGCCCATTGGGAATTTCCGACAGAATCGGCCACAGACGGGATTAAAAAACGTCTTTATCAAAGAATATGGATTATTACATTGCACTACTATGCCGTAGAATGAGTTAACATTTGGGGCAAGAGGGTAAACACCTTCTTTTTTTTTTGCATTTGTACATGTTTGGGGCTAGGAGCTGAAAGTCCAGTTGGCCATGGGGAATGTTCCCTACGACTCTCGTAGATTGAAAGTGTCAGAATCATAAAATACATCTACGAGAGTCGTAATCTACGGCTAAGACGGCAGTATTGATGTGGTTAAATGAGGACAATAGACCACCACAACGAAACTTTTACTCTTTATTTTTATTTTTATAGAACTTGAACTAGACCTTTGGAACTGAACTGTGACCTCGACCTCTCGCCACTTCAAACCACCAGCAGCCTCGCAACGTCAAGGTCAGAAAAACCTCCCGTATCTTGCCATCTTCTCCCAACCTCGTGAACTGCCTGTTGATTGAAACCGTCCCTACCATCCCTGTTAGACTTCTAGAAGGTTAAAGTCACACTATAACTTCTTCAATTAAGCTAAAGTGATTTCTTTGACATTTCTTTGACATCTTTCACTGGTATGTTTTTCATCCTGGGTAGGCATGTTTAAAGACCAGCTGAAATTAAAACTGTGTTTTTCCCACATTTAGAGAATATCCGTGGTCATAATGGGGATATAGTTAACAACAGATCCACAGACATGTGGAAGAAAAAAACGAAGTACTGTAATTTTTTGACTATGCTATGCTTTTAAAACGTCTGGAAAATGAGGTTGGTTTTAAGAGCACTGTTTTAAATCTGTTTACTTCCTATTTAAAAAAACAGAACTATACATGTTACACTTGGCAATTATTATTTCCTATTTACTAGTATCTATTCCTCAAGGGTCAATACTAGGGCCTATTCTCTTCTCTTCTCCTTATATATGCTTCCTCTTGGCTCCATTTTAAAGAAACATGGTGTCCCTTATCACTGCTACAGTATGATGACACTCAATTTTATTAACCAGTCACAGTCACACCGAACGACACTTCCTCCATAAATAGACATTTTAATTGCCTCAATGACATCAAAGGTTAGGTAGCTACACATTTTCTCCAGTCAAACCAAAGCAAAATTGAAATCATAATATTTGTCCCGCAAAAATCTGTCACTGGCCTAACAAACGCTCTAGCCCCCCTCTTTGAAAATGGGCACAACACTGTAGAAAACCTGGGTGTTCATTTGGACACCTCCTTGAATTTTAATTAATTTAAAAAATTGTAGGGTAGTGAAGGGTATAGCTTTTATCAGTTAAGAACCATAACTAAATTGAAGCCTGTTTTAACACACAAGGACCTGGAAACGGTCATCCATGCTTTTATCACTTCTCGGTTGGACTATTGTCTCTGTCATGGGCTGACTCAGTCCACTCTCTCCCGTCTACAGACGGTGCAAAATTCAGCTGCCAGACTTTTGACTGGAACTAAGAAACAAGAGCACATTACCCCGGTTCTGGCCCAACTGCACTGGCTACCAGTGAAACATTGTATTGATAAAATAAAATAAAAGTTTTTAAAGCCTTATACGGCCTTAGCCTGGTTATCAGACTGAAGCCGCGTGGAGCTTCAGTCTGACATTGGCTCCAGTGTAGGCGATAAACCAATCCTAAGGGATCCCCACCCTCTCATTGGACAATACATTTTGTACAGAATAAATCCTTGCCGTGCGGCAAATGGCTGCGGCGGTGCGTTTTTTTCTCTCCAATCAAACCCAGTTCGATTTGTGCGTCTTTTCGCATGCGGTAAAAACTGATTGACCAATCGCATCCTGTCTGCAAAGGCCTTAACAGTTCCCCAAACAAGCCTTAAAACTAAAGGTGACCCGGCCTTTTCTGTTGCTGCCCCCACACTCTGGAACAATCTCCCATTGCACCTAATCCAGCTCCACCATTGAAAAGTTTTAATCCACCCTAAAAACTCACCTCTTCTCCATTGCTTTTAGCTCAGTCTGAAGGGAACCTTATGGTCTACTTTGATCATTGAATGTATTTTTTGTATTTACTTTTTTTTTTTAAGTTTAAATTGTATTGTTTTTTATGTTCTTTTTAATTATGCTGTATTTGTATGGGGTATTGCTTTTTATTTCTTTTACTCTTTACTATATAGTCAAGCTTTATTTCCATCTTCCGACGTCCTGTCAAGTCATTTTGATCGTAGTTAATCTACAACTATGTTTTATTTTATGAGGTCTTTATGATTTATCTTGAATGGAAAGCACTTTGTGTCAACTTTTTAAATGTGCAATACAATTGATGAAGATTTATAAAGACTTATCTTGAAAAACACCTTGTGGCAGGAAACCATATCTCAACTGTGACACTCTCATTTCCCTTTTACTGGCACACGCCCCTATTGAGGCAAACGGCGGATGTGAATGCAACTTGTATTATACTTCAAGCCTTGGTTTGGGATCATGGCTCTCTACGGCATGAAGATTAACTCATTCAGTGCCAAACATAATTTATTATCCCTGTGCCAAGGCCAAAAATACATTGTAAAAAAAAAGTGCTTAGGAAGCGAGATACAGCCTTTTTCAGTAAGATGTTAACTCATTAAGACCTGGAACGTATGTGTCACTTTAGACTTCTTTGGCTATTCAAAAATAGCAGATATAGAAGCTCATAGCGTGGCACCGAGTGCCGCGCTATGAGCTTGTAGATCTGCTATTTTTGAAAAATCTAGATTTTTTTTTTTTTTTTTTAAACTGTTAGGATTTAGATTTTTTTAAAGAATCGCCTCGGGTGTTAATGGGTTAAACAAGAAGTGAATGGAGCAGCAAATCTTCAAATCATGATATCTTGGGTTCTGAACAGTTTTTTTTCAAAAAAGATAAATACAAATTTTAGGATTTTTTTGTTTTATTTTTCATGACGTCGGCGACGTCATTGGCACTCTGGGCTTATAAAAACGTGACGTCGGCGACGTCAATGGCACTGAATGAGTTAACGGTAATAATAACCAAAAACGGATGTTCATCTTCATACTCTTCTTTGTTACTACCAACATCATCATCATCATCACCCTCACCATCAGATTCCAGGAGACGCACAGAGCCATCCAGGAGACGCACAGACCCATCCCGACCCCACTGGTCCGAACCCTGTGTCCGTGCCGTACCGCCGCCCAGAGCATCACCCCTCTGAATAACACCAAGCACCTGCTGGTCTCGGCCTACATGGATCGCAGGGTGAAAGCCTGGGATGTACGCATCATTGGCATTTTCAGGAGAGATTCAATCGTACCCCTTCACTGTGCTTTCTGTTGTAACGGCACCTTTTGCATGCACAGCGGCACTCCGGCTGGCTTTGTACACCACGAGGACAACAGTTTTGGTTTTCCCTTTGAGACTATGGATGTCATGTGTCGGATCCCCGCAGGGTGCAAAGCGACCCACGTCACCCTGTCCATTCATCCGGACAGCATGGAAGCACTGCACGAAGCACAGCAGCAGATCTTTCTCCCGATAGGTAACTGACTTTTGTTCCGCTGACTTTTTGTGTTTTTCTCACACCTTAAAGGGATTGTAGGCAACATTAAGCCTAAATTTGAAACATATTTATATATATATATATATATATATATATATTGCATTTTTTCCCCTCTATCAGCCACTATATAATGATGCTGGGGTGTTTTCCTGCATTGAAACACAGTCCTCTTTCTGAAATCCGTATTTTCCCTACTGTTTATGTTTGTCCGGGTCGTAAATTAACGCACAAATGTGCGCGTCCGTGTCCGTGGGAACTTTTTACTTTCGGTTTTAAAACGCTTTCAAACTTTTTTTTTGAGGCACAGAATTTCCTTTAAAAAAATCGTTTTGATAGAATTTAGTTGTTTAACTTCATATATGTGGTCAATTTATCATGAAAGAGCCTATTTTTAAAAAAAAATCAGAGAACCGGCAGGGGCGGGCAGTTCCGCGAATTCTATCCGAATAAAGCAACCTATATTCGGCATGGCCCGTTTTGAAGCCCCCTTAACTCTATGGAAGTCACCCCCTGGTGGTTGGGGAAAGGAACTGCTGGAGTTTTTTTTCTTTGTTTATCTCTGAACTGCCTACAATCCCTTTAACTCATTTAGACCTGAGGCCGATTCTAAAAACGCCTTCTAAAACCTAACTTTTTTTCTGAAAACGTTCAAATTCTTAGGCCTACTCAAAAAATAAATACTAAATTATGTTGCAATATATGTATAGCAACAATTAATGAGACAGAGGTGGCTCCCGGATTCAAAGGTATAACAACGTATAGGTTACACCAGGTCTAAATATTAAAGGAGTAGTTCATCCAAAAAAATTACTTATTTTCTATCAATTGTTTTTTGTTGCATTCCTAAACCAATAATGTGATTACCGGCTGCGTTTCCGGTAGGAGACTCAAAAGAGACTCTTTTGTTTTTTACCATCTCATTTTTGGCTTAGGAATGCGTCAAAAACTAAACAAATCAGTAAAGTCGAGGCTTCATGGGGTGTGTAATTAAAAGAAAATAAGTCATTTTTGGGTGAACTACACCTTTAATATGGGGAGAGATTTGTCTCAAAATTATTTGTGAATCCAATACCATGATGCAAATATTCCATGATTTACAAATGTATTTCCATGATTCACAAATGTGTTTTGCAATCAGCAAATTTGTGACTTTTGTAAATATGAATTTGTAATTTTTACAAAAAAAGATTATACATTATTTTGGTGAGATCCACTGCAGGTGAGATTCACTGCAGGTGAGATGCAGGTGAGATTCACTGCATATCCACACGTGTGCTTGGACTGCCCCACCCCCACCCCATGGCAATTACAGCCAGGTGGGCACTGCCACTAATCAGTTAGACAGGAGAGATTTCAGAAAATAATTGGTATTTGGGGGTAAAAGTTGGGAAGCTGGCTATTATACATAATTCAAGGATGCTGAATCTGAATAACATGGTTCCCAAACAAATGTAATTGTTTTTAACCTTCTAATTTGCATTTAAAAAATCCATCAGAATAGTCCCACCAGGGGCCCCCTAATGTATTTTACCTTTTGTAACTACGTAACTCTGTGGCAGTAGTATTTTCATGCTCGCATACCTGAAGAATATGTACAGGGCAAGGTTTGAGCCAGAACATGACATGAGACCTGAGACTCCACTATAGCCAAGAAGAGACAGGCATGGACCAACCGTAATCATGCCATCAAAAACAGTTCTCTCAATGACCTGGTGACCTAAGATGACACGTCCATGTAGTTGACAGCAGTTAATGGGAACTTCAGTACTGTAGGAGGTCAAGAACTTCCACAGAAAAGGGAGTTAGAATCTCAAGAAGGGGAAGTGTTCTAGTGGTTATCATTATTAGGACATTTTCCCATGTAATAGGGTGTGTCTGCTCACTAATACATAAGTTACAAATCAGTATATCAGTTAAAATGAGTTTGGTTCCTCAATTGTTGTTTGTCAAACTTTTTGGACTGACCTCATGTCTAGCTGACCTTTAGTCAAGTTATCTCCCATCATCGCTCTAAACTAAGGGTAATGTTTCAACCAAACTGAAATGCAGATGTCCTTTGTTAACATAAAACAATCAGTCAGGAATGAATTCCACATTTCTATTATAATAAACAATTAATTCCAATCCAATCCACTTTATTTATAGAGCACATTTAAAAACAACAGTGTTGAAACCAAAGTGCTGTACACTCAGTAACAAAATACTAAAATAAACAAGAGCAAAAACAGGACAACATTTGACACAATGCCCGTAGGAAAACAGCAGCTTCTCAATCTGAATTTTCAAAAGACGCTCTAACATGGGGTGGAAGGGCGCTATGAAGGAAAATCACTCATATTATCACTCATATCATAAGCAACAGATCACTTCTCCTCCATTTCATCATCAGATGATGTACACGTATCATTTAGTTCGTTTCATACATCAGCATGATCAATACTGTTGATTAAATTACATTATTCAATTTTCATCATGTTCAGCATTACATCTGCCTCTCTGCTTCATTACAGTCAAGATCCTCTTTCTTGATCCTCCTGTCGTTTTGTAATGGCCCAGTACTTTCCCCATATGAGTGCGTCTCTGTCTCACGTGCTTGTGGTTGTCGAAAACAACTGCTTACGAGATAAGTTACTGGCAGACCAAGTTGACAGGAACTTAGCTAGCTTTCTCAACTGTCTGTTGGGGCGCGCCCAGCACGGCCCTCCACCACCACAGATGACAAAAGAGGATAAACTGCTTCTGACCTGGCATTGACGGAGAGGACACTACGCCTGACCTGAAATGACAGAGGGGAGTCACGTGGGCAGGCGACACCAATTACAGCTTGTCCTGCTCACTCCCCTCCCACAAGACCCCCAAAAATGACCCTCTCAGACCGTAGAATTGTCCTCGACCTCAGATTAGCCTAACGCCTAGCCCTGTGTCGGGTGCATTTCGCCTTTCCGACATGTCGCCTTTCCGACGTTGACGAACCCTATACCTAATCCTAACCCTAACCCTAACCGCACGCGGAAGCCACTAGTCGGAGTGGTGAGATGTCGGAATGGAAGGAGCACCCCCCCTGTGTCATGCTCGGTTGGACGCGTCCTTTTCCTGTCTTGTGGAGCGAATTTTCAAGTTCTGTGCAAGGCCACAGTGTACGTGCCATTTACGTTTCTGTATGACAGAATGGAAAGCATTCTAAAAAAAATAAGAATATACTGCTTCATCTCTCTATCAGCTAAGGGGTCCTTGGCCCAAAAAACGTTGACCCCTAATCTACATAAAAGCAGAAATACGTCATCCAGGCACACAAAACCTATCCATATATCCACCACTTTTTTTGTGCTTGTTTCAACTCAAAACAAAACAAAACACGGTAATGGCGGCGGCAGCAGGAGAAGAACGAACTGAGTCTGATCAGCAGCTGAATCAGCCTGACAAACCGACAAGAACACCCCACGGCCTTATCTGAAGTCCATGTTATAAAAAAAGCACACACAGACAAAAAAAACATGCATTTTCAAATGTCTACTGTGTTTTGTGTACCGAAGACAAACTACATCGCTTACAAGTTTCTATAAATTCATTGTGAAAACATTACAGCAATGCATTGATATATACAGTATACTGTGTGTGTATATATATATATATATATATATATATATATATATATATATATATATATATATATATATATATATATATATATATATATATATAATAAATGTACTTCTACTTTAACTTTTATTGCACTCAAGTATTTTTAAAAGTATGTACTTTTGTACTTTTACTCAAGTAACATTTTGACTGAGCTACTTTAGATAGATAGAACTTGCACAAAAAAAGAATTTCACCCACTTTTTCTTAAACTTCTGTAATCCTGTAATGTGACAATAATTCTGATTCTGATTCACAGGTAACCAGGAGAGCAGCGGGACGGAGGAGATAAAGCCCCAGTTTAACCTCACAGTCTGCATCTCCACCCTGTACGGAGACTACAACAACGTGCTTCAGTTCACACAGGCCTTAGAGATGTACAGGCTGCTGGGCGTGGACAGGGTGGTGGTCTACAACACCAGCTGTGGTCCAGATCTCGACCGCTTGCTACACAGTTACAGCCAGGAGGGTTTGGTAGAGGTGGTTCCCTGGCCCATAGAAAAGCATCTCAAGCCATCGCGGCAGGGATGGCATTATCTAGCGGGTGAAGGGGATCTGCACTACTTTGGCCAGCTGACCACACTCAACGAGTGCATATACAGATACATGGACCGCTCTCGCTATGTCTTGTTGCATGACATAGACGAGATTATAGTACCGTACCATGAGCACAGCCTAACGGCTCTGATGGACCGGCTCCAAAAGCAGGATCCAAAGGCAGGGGTGTTCAATTTTCAGACTCATTTATATCCAAGTTTCCACTTTGAGCCCAGTGGGAGGTTCCACCTGCCCCAGTGGGAAGGGGTGCCAGGAACAAATATTCTGGAGCACATCTACAGGGAAGATCCGGTAAGTTCTGACCTCTACCGCTACAAGATGATAGTTCAGCCAAGGATGGTGGAGCAGACATCGGTGCACGCGGTGCTCAAGAACTTCGGGAATACGTTCTTGGTGCCTTCGGATGTGAGTCGGGTCATTCACGTCCGCAATCAAACGCATACCGGCCAAAAGAGCAAAGAGGAGCTGCACGTTGACACCAGGCTGTGGGATTTTCATGAAAAGCTGATCTCCAGTGTGGACAAGGCCCTAGCAAGAATAGGGATGCTGAGGACAAAAGCATTGAGATGATGGAGCATGGATGGATGCTGCACGGACTAACACATACAGCAGACAATCTTAGATTAGCCAGTCTTCTTCTCCGTGTGCTGCTACCTTGTCGTGGTGGGGAAGCTTGCGTGCCTCTGTGACTCAGAAGGCTATACGGACGGGGGCTCATACCCCCCAGCAGGTTCAACCAAGCCGGGCAGGTTTCTAGAGTAGAGGCCGGACGAAAAGCAGCACCTGGCCCTTCAGATTGGAAAATATGTGATAGCATTGCAGCGGTGATAGTTTTCTGTGTGGTATCACTCCATTCATAACCCCATATCAAGACACACTTTTCAAAATTATTGATGGAACCGAAGGAGGTATTGTTAAAATTAGCACTCAACGCCAGCCATATTGTGTATTATATTTTTGTATTATATTTTTGAATTATATTTTTGTATTATATTTTTGTATTTTAGATCAATTGTATTATTTGGCACACTGACTGCTTGTATTTTGTATTATCCTTGTGTTTCTGAGGTGGAGAGTTGGAGAGAGGTGTAGACTGTGTTGATTCACTGACACCTGTGATGCATTGAGAGACTTGTGTGGCATTGAACCCTGTCTGTTATTGGCTGGCTCCACTATTACTCTTGCCACTGATTGGCCGTGGCCCCCAGCTGGTCCCTACAAAACCTTCACTGCGTCCTCTCACCAAACCAACCAACCAACCCAAATCCTCTGGTGTTCATACCTGTTGGAAAAGCCCTTAAAGATCCAGTGCAATGACATTTTCAGTCATTTTATGTTTAAGTTTCGGTCTAAAACCTACATGTAAAATGTTTTCAGATACAGTACATATTTTAGTGTGCTAATTAACTTTACAATGAGTAAAACACCGTCTGGATGTCATCTTGAATGAGATTCAAAACGGAGTAGTTCTGTAATTAAAATCAGCTGCGTTTGGACGAACAGCTATAGGAATCACACAGGTGAACGAAATCAAGATTCATTTATATTCATGAAAGTTGTACAAAAAAATGATTTTTTTTCTTTCTTTGGCATCTATTGTTAGGTATGCCCACATGATGACCACAGATATCATCTAAAATTGTGAAAAATATATTTTTCATTTCACTAGATCTTTAAAGACTGGTCTTTGTAGCCACCTTGTGACACCTCTTTGGTTAAAATAAGTGTTAAATAGCTCTATATTGATAGTACTCATTTCTATAGAGTGTTTGTTCAGTAAAAGGAGTCTCCTTGTCTCTCCAGCTCTTTATAAAACAGAAAATGCATTTTCGTTTCAGTTTCGTGTGTGTGTGTGTGTGTGTGTGTGTGTGTGTGTGTGTGTGTGTGTGTGTGTGTGTGTGTGTGTGTGTGTGTGTGTGTGTGTGTGTGTGTGTGTGTGTGTGTGTGTGTGTGTGTGTGTGTGTGAGAGAAACAGTTACACAGGATGTGGGATATTGTCATACTAGAACAGCCTACACCACAATAACGGCTCTGCATGGATTAACTGGGTCAACAATATTGCTTTCAGCAAGACAAACTAAATAAAAGAAATGGAAGAAAAAAAAACAAGCCATATGGAAAGCCAAAAGGATCATATTTTGACATCATCGTTAGGCAGGTTTTTAGATTAAAGTTTGTATCTTTATTAACGCAAGAACGATGGCTAACTTTTCAGGAATAGAAAGCCTGCAGTTTCTATATAAATTAGCTTGGATTCCCCGTCGATGATGTCACTGGTAGGCGGGTTTCTGAACTGTCCACAGCCCTACTCTGAGACACAGACAAAAATGATACCATATGATGAGAATTAGCGAGGACCATTTATATGAAGATAAGTTGAAAATGGGTGAAGTCGTCCTTTAAGTACAGTACTCAAGTAAATTTACTCTGTTACTCTCCATGTCAGTAATGACATCATGTTCTCCACACAGGCCTGTATGAGCAGCCTGGGCAATCACTGCAGATTATAGGGGTGAAGGAAGCTGGGTGGGGGGGGTGGTCCCTGGTTCATATGCCCCCGACTGCCTGACCCCCAGCCTCCATTAAGCCCAGTAAATGGGAGAACGAGGGGCAATTAGAGAGCCCGTCATGGGGGCAGGTAGGAGATCTCCGTGACCTTGCCTGGCTGGTATTTGACCTCTCACAGTTGGGGGGCTACAATGAATATACATCCAGGTCACTGAGGGAATGCATCGTGGTGCGTTCACACGGGCAGATTAACAGATACATGCTACCATTCCTTTTCAATCAGGCACGTGCTGGGCCCCTAATTCAGCCTGGGAATCTCAGATAGAGAGGCCCGGATTTTTACGGGGCCAGGCTTCCAGCATGGACCCGTATTGTTATTCTGATTATTCCGTTTCTTCTTCTGCCACTTTTGGCAGTTCTGGCTGAACCGTGCAGTCGCTTTTTATGAAACTCGGCCATATGATAGATGGTCATGAAAAACGATCAAGAAATAATTCTCACAATCTTTCGTCAAAAGGTGGCGCTATAGCACTCAATTGAAAAATGCCAACTTTGAACAGGTACAACTCATGCCCTGTTTCACCTACAGCCATGAAACTTCGATGCACACATGCGTCTCCTCATGCTGAACAACTTTCACACTCTGACTTTTGACCTCTGACCTTTAGATCTCCCACCATTTTGAATTATATGAAAAACAGTTAAAACCTATCTCCTCCTGGGATTTTTGAGCAATCTGCACGAAACTTTTTACACATGAACTTTGGACCTATGCCAAAAAACGTTTGCAAAATATTTTCCATAAGTGAAAAAATGAAGCTTTAATGAGCCAATGAATATTGCAGTTTTATGACAATTATTCATCTGCCCCTAACACATACATGCAGACTTACCATTCTTTGAAACTTTGCAGAAATGTAAAGGGCCATTCCAAATATCACTGAAACCAATCTTACTCCAATTGGTCAAACGGGGGCGCTATAGCAATTTTTTGAAAATTGAAACTTTAAACAGGCAAAAGTCATGCCTCGTTTGGCCGACAGCCATTAGACCTGCTTACACATGTGCCTTGACTAATGAGGAACACATCTATCACGTTGACCAGTAAGCACCGCCCTTAGATTGTCCGCAATCTTGAGCAGTTTGAAAAACACTTAAACCCAGGATTTTTCAGCTATTTGCGTGAAACTGTATAATGTGTGTGTGATCTCCTTTCACAGGTTCTTGTCTGTTGGTGGCTTCTCGCTTAAATGTGTGCCCCACAACCTGAAGGTCACCAGTTCAAGCCTCACTTGGTGCAGACTTCATCTAAGTTGCATTTCACACAACATGACTATCAATGAATACATCTGCAATTGTTAAAGATAACATGAAATACTTAATTGAGTGTTTTTTACATACAGCTGATCTACAATCTCACAACTTTTCAGATAGCAATGAGAGTATGTTTTTTCAATGTATAACATACTTCATTGTGAAAATAGCCGATGTACAATCTGACAACTTTTAATGGTTTGTGAACTTGTAGATCGGCTACTTTCACTAGTTTTGGTTCTGAGGAGATGTACAATTTCTTCATTGGTAAATGGTTTGTGAACGAGTGATCTTTGTGTTAGTGAAACAGGGGCTTGGGTCATGACAGAAGGCAAGAGTTTGTGATCCTCAACAGACAATATCATCCTGGACAAAGCTATAGCACTATAGGTAGTGTTGCAGCTACCTAAGAGTGCCTCACGATCGCAAGGTTGCCGGTTCAAGCCTCACTTGATGCAGACTCATTTAAGTTGAATTGCAAAAAACATGACTCAATCTATTCCGTTTCCATGGCTCTCTCTCTCTCTCTTCAATCTATTCCGTTTCTATCTTCAATCTATTCTGTTTCCATGTCTCTCTCTCTCTGTCTCTTCAATCTATTCCGTTTCTATCTTCAATCTATTCCGTTTCCATGTCTCTCTCTCTGTCTCTTCAATCTATTCCGTCTCTCTCTCTCTCTCTCTCTTTCTCTCTCTCTCTCTCTCTCTCTCTCTCTCTCTCTCTCTCTCTCTCTCTCTCTCTCTCTCTCTCTCTCTCTCTCTCTCTCTCTCCATAGCTGAACTCATGAGGAACACATCTATCGCTTTGACCAGTAAGCTCCGCCTTTAGATTGTCCGCAATTTTGAACAGTTTGAAAAACACTTAAAGCCAGGATTTTTCAGCTATTTGCGTGAAACTGTATCATCTGTGTGATCTCCTTCTTCACAGTTCCCTGTCTGTTGGACCAATGGCGTCTCCCTTAAATAAGTGCCTCACAATCTCAAGGTCGCCAGTTCAAGCCTCACTTGATGCAGACTTCATTTAAGTTGAATTGCAAACAACATGACTGTATCAATGAATACATGTGCAAATGGTAAAGATAACCTGAAATGCTCATTTGAGAGTACGTTTTTTCAATGTATGACATATTCATTCTGAAATTAGCCGATCTACAATCTCAAAACTTTTCAGATAGCAACGTGTTTCTGAGCTTGTAGATCGGCTGCTTTCATTGTTTTCGGTTGCGAGGATACATACAATTTCTCTATTTGTAAATGGTTTGTGAACGAGTGGTCTTAGTGTTGGCTTGGTTCATGACAGAATGCAAGAGTTTATGATCTTCAACAGACAACATCAGCCTGGACAAAGCTATAGCAATATAGGTAGTGTTGCAGCTACCTAAGAGTGCCTCATGACCGCAAGGTTGCCGGTTCAAGCCTCACTTGATGCAGACTCATTTAAGTTGAATTGCAAAAAACATGACTCAATCTATTCCGTTTCCATGGCTCTCTCTCTCTTCAATCTATTCCGTTTCCATGTCTTTCTCTTCAATCTATTCCGTTTCCATGTCTCTCTCTGTCTCTTCAATCTGTTCCGTTTCTATCTTCAATCTATTCCGTTTCCATGTCTCTCTCTCTGTCTCTTCAATCTATCTATCTATCTATCTCTCTCTCTCTCTCTCTCTCTCTCTCTCTCTCTCTCTCTCTCTCTCTCTCTCTCTCTCTCTCTCTCTCTCTCTCTCTCTCTCTCTCTCTCTGAGGGGCGGCCATAGCTGAGTGGTTAGTACGATTCCAGGCCAGCGGGTAGCAAATGTGTCGAGGAAATGAAATTTGTCCCTGAGCAAGACTCTTAACTCCTAATTGCTCACAGGCCCTCACTGGAAACAAGACCGCAAGGACTTTCATGAACTGACCTGTTAAAGGAATTATCATTTCTCTTTCTCTCTCCTGGCCCCGTATTATCGCTGCTTGCAGCTATATTTTTACTTAATTTTGGACGTTTTTTACTTAATTTTTTTTTTTAACGGCCGACCTGGTCGGCCTGGAATGGAGCACCGGCTTCGAATGCTATCAATGCATTGAATGGGAGATTATCACGTTTTATCAGACCATTGAATGGGCGAGTAGGTGACGAGTAGGCGATACACGGACCTACCCGCGATTTGTCAGACCATTCATTGGGCGTAATCAGGAGCTACTGACCTACTTTGGAGGCGGAGCAGTCCCCACAACAATATTTACGATTCTGTGCCTATCGGTACATAACTCCAACGGCGCTGAGTAGGCTCAGGCGAGCGTCGCACCGCTCAGGACGGCAACTCGGTCGCTTTAGCTCCCTCGGTGGTCCTTCGCGGGGCTCCAGCTCGCCTGAGACTGCGCGCCTCCGCCCTCCGTCATGGTCCGAAACCAAAACAACAAAAACCAAAACCGAAACTGAACTATTTAAGTCATCTCCGTTGGTAGGTCAGTATGTCTTGATAACACCCAATGAATGGTCTGATAAATCGTGGGTAGGTAAGTAGGTCGCCTACTTCGCCCATTCAATGGTCTAATAAAAGGTGATAATGTCCCATTCAATGCATTGATAGCATCCGAATCAGGTGAATGGAGAGGCCTTTCTGGAATTGTCCCACATTTCCCAGTGGCCAGCACGTCCCTGTTATCAATGGAAACCAGCGAGTCGCAGCAACATGAATATACAAAGATACATCCGACGTTTGTAGCTGTAGCTCTATAGCGACAAAGATACAAAGCTACAAATTCAAGTTGAGCTGGGTTCAACTTCCAGATACAAAGATACAACTGTAGCTCCGATGTCCGCACGTTTGATGACGTCAGCGACCGCGTTGAGCAACACAGATACAAAGCAACACAGCGACAAAGATGCGGTGTATTTTTGTATCTTTTAATCTGCCCGTGTTCATAATAATGTTCATAATGTTGTAAACTCACAGTGTTAATGTTGCTCTGAAACATTTAGAGGTTAGTACTATCGTCACCTTCCTAAACTAATGGCATAAGTCATTTTTTTTAAAGTTTTTCAGAAAAAAAATACAAATAAATGAATAATAAATAATCCAAAACAAAACTGTATGATATTTCTTAATCATTCCACCCAAAACGTTTATAACAAATTATGACTATTAACATAAAAATAACACTGTCAGTTATGTAACATAAGAGATTTAAATAGGTTTAAATAGGATTAAACCTGAAATGTATTTGAAAAAAATGCCTATTTTGGCCCAAAGTCACACTGAGGAGAAATGGGACACTCAAGTACATTTTGAATTCCAGACTCTTACTTGTAACAGAGTATTTCTACATTGCAGTATTGATACTTTTACTTGAGTAAAACATTTGAGTACTTTTTCCACCACTGAGGCTATATGGTCACGTGTTGAGAACAGCAGTGTGGATCGTGCTGTTTTGGTTCCTTGATAAACTCTCACATGTTTATAAACAAGCGTTTTATTGGCTGTGGGCTGACATCGCATGAGAAACTCCTTTCATGGTAAATAACTCCCAATTACTACCGAGGCAATGAACATTTCAATGTGTTTTGCATTTTGAAGCTAAAGTAAGCAACTAACGGTTTGCTCGACGCGTTCCTTTATATAGAGTTTATAGCTCACTTTCACAATTCCTACCCTGTTATAATCTGTGTACTGTACCTTGTAGACTTAAAGCTGCAATCGGGAACTTTTTTAAATAAATAAAGTATTATTTTAACCAGTGGTGGAAGAAGTACTCAGATATTTTACTTATAAGTAAAAGTAGCAATACCACAGGGTAGAAATAATCTGTTACAAGTATGTAAAAGGCCTGTTTTAAAAATGTTACTTGAGTAAAAGTACAAAAGTATTGGCATCAAAATATAGTTTAAGTACCAAAAGTAAAAGTATTAATGTTTGAAAATAGCAGATCTACAAACTCACAATGTGTCGCGATGCGACACGTTGTGAGCTGGTAGATCGGCTATTTTCAAATAGCCTAGCTATAAAATAGGGCGATGGTGGTTAATGTACAGTATGTTTTATAATATAGTAATATAGATCTGCAAAGTAACTAGTAACTAAAGTGTTCAAATAATTGTAGTGGAGTAAAAGTACAATATTTGCCTCTGAGATGTAGTGGAGTAGAAGTAAAAGTATTGCAAAAATTGGAAATACTCTAGTGAAGATAAAAAGTACGGTACTTAAGTACATGTACTTAGTTACTTTCCACTTTTTATTTACAGATTTTAACCAATCTGTATCGTTAATACAATATAACTGGCACATTTGCAGTGGTTGGAGGTGGTCTCTTCCATTGAGACATTTAGACTCTGTTGTCAGGCAGAACTAGGACACCTACTACTGCTTGACAAGTACTGTCTGAAGCTCATGAGCCCAATATCTCCCCTGACAAAGTAGGGGATTCCCTCTTGAGGTCAACAGCACATGTTTTGGTTTGAAACCCGGGTGTTACAGCTGCAAAATACCTCTCTCTCTCTCAACTCACAATTACCTCCTGAGGCAATGAAAGTTTCAATGTGTTTTGCCTTTTGAAGCTAAAACAAGCAGCAACCAGCGGTTTGCTAAACATGCTTCATTAAATAGGGTTTATAGCTCACTTTCACTTAAAGTTATACGTTTTTAAACACTTAAACTCTATATACTTCTTTGACCAGAGTCCCCCAGGGGTCTATACTAGGCCCCCTTCTCTTGCACCTTTTCCCTCTGCAGTACACCTATTTTCACCGAATTATCGCCCGCCAGAATAGAGACGCTAGGGGTTCAATCAAGTGATTAAATAAACACCCCAGAATTTGCCCTTTAGAATTATGACGCAACAAGCCATTATCTTCCAAAGATATACACTGTAATTATTTGAAAACTTTAGTTAACCCAGCAAGCACAGTCAGGACCCGGACCAATCAGTGACGTCTCGATTGGGGCTAGATCAAGTCAAACCAAGACAAGTCAGATCTGGCCCAGAATATCACCTGTTTTCAACCAAAATTAATCCTGACCACAAAAACGTCACTTCCAGGACGTCATCTAAACACATTTCTCATCACCCAAAATTGCTGTCCAAATGTCCATATGATGTCCCGGTGATGACGTCCTGTAAATGACGTAAAGATCATCCCCATATGGGCTGTGATCTGGCCTAGTCCTGAACGTCACCGGGGTGATGACCGGGCATCATCATAACGTCATTGTGCTTGCTGGGAAGTTACTTTGTAGATTTTGATTATTATTACAAAACCACTTCAGATCTACTGTATATACTTTTAGTATATAGATCTGAATACCAAACTTGCACTTGTAACTGACTATTTCTATAATAGGGTATTGATACTTTTACTTAAAGTGAAAAGTGTCTGTACTAGCTCCCACCACTGCACATCATTAACATAACCAGCTAACAAGCTAAACAAAGAGTAACACAATCTCCCCATAAAAGCTATTTGTGGCACACATACCACACACACACATACCACACACACACCACTGGAGTGAGACCAACACACAAACAATGACATGTGTGAAGATGAAGGCTAAAGAGAGAGAGGGCAAGAGAGAGCCTCCCTCCGGGGTTTTATTGCAACACGATGGTGTTGGAGCGCGGAGCCAATAAACAGGAAGATAGAGATCAGTGAGAGAGATGGAAAAGATGGAACGGACTGTGAAACGTTGTGCAAAATCTTTGAATATATATATTTTTTACTCAACTCTTTGCTTCTGGGGGTCCCTAGAACAAAATATTTTGAGATCAGGGTCGGCGGCCAAATACATATCAATTTTGGGGTCCTTGACAAGAAAAAGTTTGAGAACCACTGATAACATAGGTTTTTCAGTAAACTGTCAGGATTTAGAAGACATTTTTAGAATCAGACTCAGGTCTTAATGGGTTCAAATCTATTATTATCATGCTGGTGTATTTTTAAGTTAACAGTTCACATTAACCTACAGAAAGGGGAAAAAAACATTGAGTGATCTGAGACAACAAAACAACTGTAACAATATGAATGTGGACAGACAGGGTAGCCAGCTGTATGATGTGTAACAAAGCCTACACTACATCGTTTGGTATGCTGCACTAATACTGGCAGCTACAAAGATACAGGCTGCCATTATTTTTCAATGGAAGCCAGTGACATGAAGATACAAAAGTTACAACAGCTATACAAAGCTACAAAAAAGTTGAGCTGGGGCACTCGGGTGGCGCAGTGGTAAAGTCACTGCCCACCACCACGGAGGTTGTGGGTTCGAATCCACCGTGGTGCATCCGGCTTTGTCGAGCGTCAACACCAGTGGTTTTCAACCAGTGGTCCGGGGACCACCAGTGGTCCTTGAGGGGGTTCCAGGGGGTCCCCAGCCAAATTAATAGTCAGCAACCAAATTGACCCTTATGTGTGGTCCATTTGGTTCCATTTGCACACTCTCAGAGTTAAATGAACACTAATGATGATGATACAGTGTAGATTGGGCCCCCCAAGAAATCAAAATGGTTGAGTCCCTGGCATATCTTTTCAAATGGGGGTCCGTGGGCTAATATGTGTCAATGTGGGGGGTCCTTGACGCAAAAAAGGTTGAAAACCACTGGTCTACACGAACACAATTGGCCCATGTTCGGGGGAGGTGATATCGGTCATTGCACGTACTCCTACGCCGGGCTGGGGCGGCACCTATCAGCAGGGAGTGTTGGGCGGGAGGAGTAGGACGAAGGCCCTACGTCCTCCTGGTGGGGGCTCCTCACTGGTAGGTTAGTCAGTAGGATACAACAGCAGTGACAATACAGAAATGTGCGTGAGGAGGAATCAATTGGTATAACGACTAAATTGGGGAGAAAAAGGGGTAACCAATAATTGTCTACTCAAAAAAAAGGGGGGGAGAGCTTCGGCTACAAAGATGCAAAGCTACAAATATGCTGTGTGTGTGTATCTTTGTATCTGCAGTGTGAACACAGCATAAGCCATGGTTCATATCACCACAAAATACTGCATATGAATCACAGCCAACGTTTGTAGAGTTTAACAAATCAACGTCGTATCACATAATTTGTCAGTCAGTACATAATGTAACACACTGTAGCTACTATCACACCGGTCCATCTGGCATTACGTACCATTTCAGCTTTTGTTCTGTGGGAAACGGCAGTCAAACAGGCCTGTAAATAATTTGTGTGCAGCTATTTAAGGGAAGCCATCCAATTTTCTGTCCATTCCAATTTTCTGCGTTTACACTGAGCCGTAAAATGGAGGGACACGGATGTTTACAGTGGTGGGAAAGTAACTAAGTACATTTACTCAAGTACAGTACAGTAAAGGTAGGGTAAGTGATATGTTTTGGTTGAAACTAAACGTTTTTTTGTTAAAAGGTTAAAGCACGATATTATGATAGTAATCATATACTGTTTATTAGTGTTTATTCAGCAACGGGAGTCTCCCTGTCTCTCCAGCTCTTTAATAAACAGAAAATACATTTTCAGGTGGGTTGCAACATGTCTAGCCAATCAGGAGAGAGTTCCCATTTATCAGCTTCATTTTTATAGTGTTCCAGTTCCAATTTTGTCTGCTCATTTCTTTGTGTCATCACTTCCAATTTCGTGTGTGTGTGTGTGTGTGTGTGTGTGTGTGTGTGTGTGTGTGTGTGTGTGTGTGTGTGTGTGTGTGTGTGTGTGTGTGTGTGTGTGTGTGTGTGTGTGTGTGTGTGTGTGTGTGTGTGTGTGTGTGTGTGTGTGTGTGTGTGTGTGTCTGTGTGTGTGTGTGTGTGTGTGTGTGTGTGTGTGTGTGTGTGTGTGTCCATTTGTTTACTGTGCAATGGAGATTTTGTGAAAGAGGTGAAGAAACGAGTGCAAGCATGTTGGAACGGGTGAAAAAAAGGTGTGATGTATGATAGGAAAGTATCAGCAAGAATGAAAGGGAAGGTGTACAAGACGGTGGTGAGACCAGCTATGTGTTGTATGGTTTAGAGACAGACAGCTATGTTGTATGGTTTAGAGACAGACAGCTATGTTGTATGGTTTAGAGACAGACAGCTATGTTGTATGGTTTAGACACAGACAGCTCTGTTGCATGGTTTAGAGACAGACAGCTATGTTGTATGGTTTAGAGACAGACAGATATGTTGTATGGTTTAGAGACAGACAGCTACAGTCTGTTGTATGGTTTAGAGACAGACAGCTATGTTGTATGGTTTAGAGACAGTCAGCTATGTTGTATGGTTTAGAGACAGACATCTATGTTGTATGGTTTAGAGACAGACAGCTATGTTGTATGGTTTAGAGACAGACAGCTATGTTGTATGGTTTAGAGACAGTTGCACTGAGGAAAAGACAGGAAGCAGAGCTGGAGGTACTGTAACAGAGACTAAATGTTGAGTTTCTCTCTGGGAGTAACAAGAATGGATAGGATCAGGAACGAGTACATCAGAGGGACAGCACATGTTAGATGTTTTGGAGATAAAGCCAGAGAGGCCAGCAGACTGAGATGGTTTGGACATGTACAGTCAGAGGAGGGACAGTAGAGTATATCGGTAGAAGGATGCTGAGGTTGGAACTGCCAGGCCAGGAGGCCATAATAGAGGAAGACCAAAGAGGAGATTTATGGATGCAGTGAAAGAGGACATGAAGTTAGTTGGTGTGAGAGAAGAGGAGGCAGAGGACAGGGTGAGATGGAGGCAGATGATTCGCTGTGGCGACCCCTGAAGGGAACAGCCGAAAGGAAAAGAAGAAGATGGTGATGGTCAAAAAGGAACCTATATATGTCAACACTCTGACCATGTGTTTATCATTGAATGTTACTTGCAGAGGATAATCCACTTTGTCAGGCATACATATGGCATGGAGAGGGACTGTTTAATGGTGGAAAGTGAAAAAATTAACCAAGTATTGTACTTAAGTACACTTTTCAGGATTTCTTTAGACTGGAGTGTTTCCAATTTTCAATACTTTTACTTCTACTCCACTACATCTCAGAGGAAAATATTGTACTTTTACTCCACTACAATGATTTGAGAACTTTAGTTACTAGTTACTTTGTAGATTTTGATTAATATTACATTAACCACTTCAGCCCTTAGGGTATTTGAAAATAGCAGATCTGCTATTTTCAAAACATTTTTATACATTTGGAAACTTCTTGTGACATTCTGCATAATGAGTACTTTTACCTTCAGGACTTTTAGTATATTTTAATGCCAATACTTTTGTGTACTTTTGTTTTACTTTTACTCAAATATATTTTGAACACCAGACTTTTATTTGTAACAGAGTATTTCTCCATTGCGGTATTGGTACAAGTACAGTAGGTACAAAATGTGATGAGGCTACTTCATCTTCCACCACTGGGACTGTTCATGCTTTTAAAGCACTCATATGAAGCTCTCCCCTTATCCCCGGAGACATGTGGTTTTGTGTGACAATGAGCCATCGAATGAAAGTCTCGGTTTGAGAGAGAGGGGCTATTTTTGTCCCTTTCTCGGGTTTCCTTCAAGTAGGACTTCAAAGAGACTTGAAACGTGGAATCACTGGGACTGGGAGAACTGGAGGGAATGAAGTAGATAAACTAATTTCCTTCCCCTATGAGGCCCCTGGCTCTGTTATGATCTCTCAAGGGAACTGGTAGTAGGCCTAGGCCAGTGGTTTCAAAGTGGGGTCCGGGGACCCCCAGGGGTCCTTGAGGAAGTTCCAGGGGGTCCCCAGCTAAATGATAGATAGTTAGGAACCAAATGGACCCTTAGCCTATGGGTCTGTAACTCTGAGAGTGTACGAATGGAACCAAATGGACCCTAACGAGTCCATTTGGTTCCATTTGTTCAGTCTCAGAGTTAATATAACCTTGGTTTTACAATGTCAATTGGGGTCCCAGAGATAGAAATGCCATTAAATGGGGGTCCGTAGCCCTAATGCATGTCAAACTTGAAATTAAGCCGTAAAAACCTTCTCTTATGGGGGTCCCTGTCATATCTTTGCAAATGGGGGTCCGCGGGCTAACAAGTGTCAATTTGGGGGTCCTTGATATGAAAGAGTTTGAAAACCACTGTCCTAGGCTACACACAATCAAATCCTGAGTTAATTTAACTCTTGACTGAGTGAAGGTGTACAACAACAGGACCACATTTTGCTTGTCTGTAACACTGAGTGTACAAATGGAACCACTTGAACCCTAGCATCCCAACTCAGGGGGAAACATTAGCCGAAAATAGCAGATCTACAAGCTCACAACACGTCACAGACGCGTTGTGAGCTTGTAGATCTGCTATTTTCGGCGAAGAGATTTGGTGTATGTGGAAAGAAAGAGCAGACCAAGAGCCAAAGGTCAAGTTTACAAAATATTGAGTGTTTTAAGTCTGAAAACACACATTTAACATGAATCCAAAATGTAGTGGGGGGGTCTCTGCTTCATCTCTATCTCAGCTAAGGAGTCTTTTCCCAGAAAAATGTAGAAGACCCCTAGTTTAGAGTTAAACACTGCAGTATTTTACTGTGTGTAGTTGGTACGCGCTGTGCGCCTGTTTCACATTAACATGCACGTTCACCAGCCCTGAATGGCAAATCAGCCTTTCCCGGTACAACACTCTGAAACCTCTGGATGAGTCACCAACAGCCAGATTGAGCAGGGAGAAAAAAACAAAAAGAAAACCTTCTCAGTCACCAGCAGTGGTGGAAAGTAACTAAGTACATGTACTCAAGTACTGTACTTAAGTACAATTTTGAGGTATTTATACTTTACTGGAGTATTTCCAATTTTCAATAATTGTACTTCTACTCCACTATAATTATTTGAAAACTTTAGTTACTAGTTACTTTGTAGATTTTGATTATTATTACAAAACCACTTCAGACTAATACCGGTACTTTGGCAATTTGAAAACAACAGATCTACAAGCTCACAACATGTTGCAAGCTTGTAGATCTGCTATTTTTTAAAGGATGTTTATACATTTTATACATTTCAAAACTTGTGAAATAGGATGCACAATGTGTACTTTTACTTTTATTACTTTAAGTATATTTTGATGACAATACTTTTGTACTTTTACTCAAAGTACATTTTGAATACCGAACTTGTACTTACAGACTATTTCTACAATTGGGTATTGATACTTTAACTTAAGTAAAAAACATGTGAGTAGCCTACTTCTTGCATCACTGGTCACCGGGCAATTAGTGTTGAACGTGCACAGCTGGGGCTACGTGTGTATGAATAAATAGAGCGCCCTGGCTGGATCGTCTCCAGTGCGTATTCTTCTGCGTAAAAGCGCACAGAGAGCATGAATGAATGGATGAATGGAGCACATGATCAAAAACAAACCTAGGCCACTCTTCGTGTTGAGTGTTGTTATTGTCCAACCCACTGCCTCGGTCACACTGTTAAAAAGCTGTGGAGGAGTTGTGTTCATGGCAGTATATACGGATCTAACGGCCACCGCGCGCACCTCAGCCTATTGTTTGCTATATTATTAAGCAAAAAATATTTAGAATCGTTTATCGCTTGAAAGCAATAATCGCTGATATTTTAGGATTTTGTTAAAGTGTGGAATGTTGAGCGTTCGTTCACACTTGGATCGACCACAAGTTTGTCTTGACTGACAACAACATGACAGCGTGCAGCTGAGAGCACCTGAAGGATCAGGATGCATTTTAGGCTACTATAATTTGAACTTTTTTTTAAAATTATTTGAATATTTGAACTTTTTTTATTTGAACATTATCTTTTTTTTTTTTTTTACTTTTTTGGGATTTGAACATTTTAAGGCTACTATGATTTGAATTTAATCGAAGATTTTTTTCCCTCTAAATATTTGCATAATCTGTGGGAAAGACACGTGGATTTTGTTTTCTTCCCGGAAAGCTTTTAATGAGGTCAAAATACCTCCATCTGATTCTGAGCATCATTGCGTAATAAGCAACTCGCCTCGGAGAGAAATGTATGGCTCCTTGTCATCATAAGATAAGATTAGATCAATACATGCACATAATGTTTAGATACATTTGTTTTGGTAGGAACATTGCCTTCTGTGCATGTTGTAAACAAAACCGTTACATTGTATCTAGTTGGTAGTATATTATAGGCTATGCGTCTAAAAGGACAGATGCTGACCATCGCCTGCGGGCTGTTCTTACCTTTGATACACAGTGGAGCAGGTGAGTGCAGCTTTTGATTGATTGATTGATTGATTGATTGAATATTTTATTTACACTAACAGTGTGCAGCTAGTACAGAGTTACGATTTACAATATGAATGTCAAAAGGATAACACAAAAAGCCCTATAGGGCTGGTTTCCATTGTGGTCCTGTGTATTCAATTCATTTTAAGATTCATCATCTCTGCATTTGTGTCGCAAAGCATGCATAGTGAGTTTGTAGATCTGCTATTTTCAAAGCATTTGTATACATTTGGAAACTTTTGAAATGGGACATTTAGTATGTCTACATACATTGTGGTATTGGTACTTTTACTTGAGTACAAAATGTGAGTAGCCTACTTCTTCCACCACTGGGCACTGGCTTTATTCTTATGTTGGGACCACCCTGTCTGGACTAACTGGCTATTGTTGTGGCAGCTTATATAGGCTGCAGTATGCATATAATATGATCTAATAATTGTTTTATTTGAGTGCATGATTCCACAGTGGACATCCTATCTGCTATGGTCAACTTTACAGTAAAGTAGTAGCAAAGGTGAAGATGGTTGATAAGGGTCCTGTGGTGACCTGACCTGAGGCTGAGGGCATGTTATGTTAGGATGATGGCTGCAGATGTAACTTAAGAGCCCTTGGTGAGCTCCCTCACAGGGAAAGGGCTGGATACTGTGTCACATCTATTAAATATTTATGGAACAACAATGAAGAGGATCTTACCTTTCCTTGTGATGTAAAGCTTGGAAAATGCCCATTCTTCAGTATTTTCAAACTTAAAGGACAACTTTGGTTTTTTACAACCAAGGATTATATTTTAGCTTGTAATTAAAGTAAATAAATGATGAGTGTAATTTTTTTTTCATTTACTGCTTTCTAATAGTTTTAGCATTTTTTGCGATATTTTTTACAGTGGGCGGGGGCATTCTGTCCGGTGGCTAAATATGCCTTTTTTACACAATAAAAAAGGTCCGGCTGTCTGAGATGGCCAGATGTGAGTTATTGGGGGCTAGAAGAGCTACTGTAAATAATAATAAAGAAAACGCCGGGTTAATGTGTTAAAAAAATACATATTTAGCCACCGGACAGAATGCCCCCGCCCACTGTGAAAACACTGTAAAAAAGATTGTGAAAATTGCTAAAACTATAGAAAGCAGTAAATTTGAAATTTTTAACACTCATCTTTTATTTACTTTAATTACAATCTAAAACATAAACATTGGTTGTAAAAAACCAAAGTTGTCCTTTAAGCATATCATCACCAATGCACTGAAGAAGTGCACCTGGAGCACTGCTCCTTTTAATTGACCACTTAACCACTTAAACGCTCTTTACTTTGTAAACTGGACCTGAGTTGGCTCTGTACTCTGGGCCGCTTTTTTTTTTACATCTACACCAAATCCCTTAGCCTAAACCCAAAATAGCTCACAGCATGTCCCATTGCCATGCATTGTGAGCTTGTAGATCGGCTATATATTTTGGTTAATATTCCCACCAGAATGCATGCTGGGGTTCAAGTGTAAGCCCTAGATGGCATGGTTCTTCATGTGACAAATAGCGAAAATAGACAATCTCCAAGCTCACAACACGCATGGTGATGAGAGCTTGTAGATGTGCTATTTTAGCTTCTTCTTTATTTATTTCTTTTTTTTATATAGAAATAATAATGACCATAATGACTGACCAAAACAAGGACCTGGTGTTCTTGTTTTGGTCAGTCATTATAAATGGTAAATTGTGCATTTATATAGCGCTTTTATCCAAAGCGCTTTACATAGATTGTGCTTTACATTCACCCATTCACACACACACATTCATACACCGATGGCGGAGGAAACCATGCAAGGCAGCAACCTGCTCATCGGGAGCAATTAGGGGTTCAGCGTCTTGCTCAAGGACACTTTGACACTAACTCTGGGGGAGCCCGGGATCGAACTGGGAATCCTGCGGTTCCCACCCATGGCCACTCTACCGGCCACTCTACCCCTATGGTCATTATTATGTAAAAAGTTGTAAAAGTGGATATGCTCTTCTCCAATACAGTAACGTTTTCCCATTCCGTCCCAGCCTCCAGGTGTAAGGACCATGCCTGCAGTCCTCCCATGGGGAACCTGGCGGGTGGCAGGACCCTCACCACCCTCTCAGGCTGCTGTGGTCAGCCATCATGCCCCACTCCTCCTCCTGCCCCACACCTCTGCCCAGAGGACACCCATCACCCACCCACCCACATGACCGATGACCCTTTCCTGCACCCTGACACCTGGTGGGAATCAGGGGTGGTGGGTAAGGGTGGTGGTGCCGCCCGGCAAAACAAGCAGGAAGACGAGATCCGCTTGGATCTGGAAACCCGGTTCTGTCTCTCCCACTTGGTTCTGCTCTTCCGGTCCCCCCGGCCCGCCGCCATGGTCGTCGAGAGGTCCACGGACTTCGGACGGACCTGGCGAACGCTCAAGCTGTTCGCCCGCAACTGCAGCTCGGAGTTCGGCGTCCCCGACGACGTCGGCCAGCGAGGCGCGCTTTGCACGTCCCGCTATTCCGGGGCGACGCCCTGCAGCGGTGGAGAGGTGAGGGAATGATTATACACTATACCGTGTCTAATGCACAGGTTACTGATTAACCACTTAAAGGGATAGTTGACCCCCAAAATGACTGTTTTTGAGTATGACTGTTTGTGAGAGTATGTTTTGCACCCTGTCCGTCCGTCCGTGTGCCCGTGTGTGTCCTTCCTTCTGTGATCAGCTAATCTCCGGCACCGTTGGCTTGATCGCAGCGAAACTGTGCACACACTCCCTGGATGCCAATTCAGAAATTCTGCCCCAAAGTTTTCACATGGGCCTGTTATAGCGCCACCAGGAGGCCGCTTTTTGCAAAACAATTTTTTTGATAGTACTCCAACAGTTTTTATCCAAACATCACGCAAATCGGTACACAGTATCTCTATAGTCATTAAACCAAACAGGTCAAACAGGCCAAACATATTCCATCCTGATTGGCTATGATTGGCTTCCAAAGTTTGCACAAGTGCTCCATTTTGCACGAAATGCCTCAAATCATGAACACAGCATGCAATTTCCGTGAATTGTTTTTCTATGGATTAGTCAGCCCATGGAGACTTGAATTCATATGTTTTAGTTTTTGTCGCATTCCTAAGCCAATCATTTGATGACCAGCAGTGGGTCCGGTAGGAGACACAAAGAGTCTCCTTTGTGTCTCCTACCGGTCCACTGGTCATCATATTATTGGCTTAGGAATGCGACAAAAACGAAATAATATCCATGAATTCAAGTCTCCATGGGGTGATCGATAAAAATTAAGTATTTTTTTGGGTGAACTATCCCTTTAACCACTCAACAATCTCACGTGGAGAGGTTGTCGATATGCTATTTTTGGTATTTCGGAAAATGTATAAAAAGATTTATCAAGTTTTTTCAACCCCCCCCATTACCTATAACCACATGCCCAAAATAGGTACTATGATACCAGGTTACTTGAAGGTGATTAATGGGACCACTGAATGCCATACACACTGTTTACTAATCAGTGCAATTTCTTTTCCCAGGTGATATTGCGGACCCTAGCTCCCAGCGGTGTTAAAGCAGTGGACCCGTATGATCCAGACACTCTCGCCCGCCTGACTCTCACAAACCTCCGCATCAGACTCCTCAAGGCCCAGTCCTGTCCACCAGTACCCCCACCAAGCAGCCACTCTGTGGAGGAAGGGAACCCACCCGTGCTATCTGCAGCACTTACACTGAAGCCCACAACCCCAGAAAGAAGCCCAAGCCCCTCAGCAGCAGCTTATGGCATTTACACTTTACTGGCCAGAGGGACCTGTCTGTGCCACGGCCACGCCGAGTACTGTGTGTCACACAATAGCAGCCTAGAAACACCACAGAACAGCAACACGGTGAGCTAACCTTCTTCGTGTGTGTGTGTGTGTGTGTGTGTGTGTGTGTGTGTGTGTGTGTGTGTGTGTGTGTGTGTGTGTGTGTGTGTGCGTGCGTGTGTGTGCGTGCGTGTGTTGTGCGTGTGTAGATATGTAGGTGTGTATCAGCAGAAGAGACAGTCACAAAATGAGAGAAACAGTCCAGGAAACAGTGAATTTAGTGTGAGCGTGTGTGAGCGTGTGTGTGTGTGTGTGTGCGTGCATGCGTGTCTGTCTTCCTTTCAGTCAATCTCATAAGCTTCATTTACAGTATACCACTACAGTGGTGTCGGTCACCAAAAAGAACAGCTTCTCAAGCAGAAAACAACTTTCTGCTTTAAGAATCTCAGATTTCCGCTGAGGGGAAACCATTGTACGACGGCGGAGTATAGTCAATTATAGGCTTCAATCTGTGTTCACTTCCTATACAGTGTTATAAAACACAGATGTATGGGCCAGCAGTGATGTGAATATCAGCTGCGAGAGGGTTTTTAAAATGGCTCGTACGGTTCTTTATAGCAGCAGCGGTCTGGATGTTTATTGCAGGCTGTCTATGCGACAGGTGTCCATGTTTTCTGTAACGTTCTTGCAGACTCTAGTGCAGATTAGTAGGCGTCTCCCCGCTGTGCTTGTCCATGAGATCCGTGTGTGTACGTTCTCTCATGTAAAAGTGAATTTATCGAGCAGCCACACTGATGAACTGATGTGTTCCAGGCAGTGGTGGAAAGTAACTAAGTACAAATACTCAAGTACTGTACTTCAGTATAATTGTGAGGTACTTTTACTGTACTGGAGTATTTCAAATTGTCTATACTTTTACTACTACTCCACTACGTCTCAGAGACAAATATTGTGCTTTTACTCCACTATAATTATTTGAAAATGTGAGTTACCAGTTACTTTGTAGATTTAGATTATTATTACCAAACATACTTTAACCACTTCAACCCTATACACAATTAGGCCATTTGAAAATAGCCGATCTACAAGCTCAAAATGCGTTGCGCTGCGACGCATTGTGAGCTTGTAGATCTGCTATTTTCAAAGGATTTTTATACATTTCATACATTTGAAAACTTGTGAAATGGGACATTCTGCATAATGAGTACTTTCTACTTTTGGTACATTTTGATACCAATACTTATGTACTTTTACTCAAGTACATTTTGAATTCCAAACTTTTACTTGTAACAGAGTATTTCTACATTGCAACAATGATACTTTTACTTCAGTAAAAAATGGGAGTACTTTTTCCACCACTGATGTTTTCTGTAACTTCTCTTGCAGACAGTGCAGTTGCATTAATAGGCGACTCCCTGCTGTGCTCATCCATGAGATCCGTGTGTGTGTACGTTCTCTAATGTAAAAAGTTAAATTTATCGAGCAGCCATGCACTGATATGTGTTCCAGGTGCCTGGTAGGTGTGTGTGTGCTCACCACACAGCAGGGGAGCACTGTGAGCGGTGTGCCCCGCTCCACCACGACCGTCCCTGGAGGGCCGCCAACGGGAGCAGCGGGGAGCCCAACCCGTGTCGGAGTAAGTGACCTGCCTGCCGTCAATTAAACCGTTCAGTTGTAGATCTCTTGGTCATGGGACATGTCTTTTATCTAAACCAGTGGTTCTCAAACATTCTCATGTCAAAGACAGCCCAAATTGATGTGTGTTTGGCCGCAGACCCCACAGCTGAAAAGATTTTGTGCCAGCAGGGATCCTCATGAGAGAACATTTATATACGTTCTGTTCCAAATTATTCCACATTTTCCTAGATTTTCCTAGATTTGTCCAAATGTTTTGAAAGTAGCCAATGTATATACAGTAGGGTTAAAGTGGTTAAACTGATTTTGATGCCATATTAACACATTTGTTAATCGGACCTATAGACATTAATAAGGAACTTTGCATGCACACACACAGCACAACTGCTTCCCAATTCATTCACCATGCAGCAAGCCCAGCAAGTCCCTATATGTATATATCTGAAGACATTCTAACACTCAGTGACTGAAAGGGTTTTTAAATGTTTATTGATTGACACTGTGTGGGGAAGTTGAATTGTTTGTGGGATCACCTGTATCTCCTCTGCAGTGCTGGCAATCCTGTTGATTGGAATGGGCCAAGCACTGTAGAGGAGGAGGGGTGTGTGTTTATGTTGGTATTATGTGTTGGCTTTAGTTAATAATCCGCAAATGAATTGGCGCCTGGGAAACATTGTAATGAACATTATTTAACGTACTTCATTATGACTTAATTGTGTAAAATATCTCATGGGCCTTAGTTAGCCTTGTTTGAGTATATAGAGTTACCAATTAGTAATGATGTGATGGTTTGCCTCACCTGCTTAAAAGGCATGCTACAGGTGAGAGATCTATTTCAGTTTGGCTTGAAGCTAGCCGTGACAACATCTAGGGGAGAGCTACCAGGGCCTTTGTAGAAGGTTTTTCCTTCTAAATTACAAAAACCTGCATTGGTGGACTTTGACCGTTCGAGCCTTTTCACAGGGACCCCCTGGAACCCCCTCAAGGGCCCCTTGTGGTCCCCAGACAACACTTGGAGAAGCACTGATCTAAACTATAGATTTGGAAGGAGAATCAGAGCAGAGAGCATGGACAACTGATTTGTGTGTGTGTGTGTTGACGGGCCTTCTTTCTTTCACCTTTTATTTATTCAGGAAGGTCAGTTGAGAGCCAGCTCTCTTTTCCAATGACGCCCTGATTACAGCGTACAAAGCATACAATGTAAACACAATACATTACAGGATGATAAACATTTCAGAATGAACAAGTACAGTTAGATCTCAGAGTATTCCTCACACATATTTTAAAGCGATCAAGTGAAATCAAGTTGTCCAGTTTTAGAACTGATTGTAGACAGCTCCACGTGTGAGGGGCATAGTAACGAAAGGCTGTCTTACCCAGTTCAGAACTAGCAGAAGGAACTTCTAAAACAAAGTAATCCTAAGACTGGGTGTGGTGATGATGGCCAACTTAGGTTATAATATGCTGTTAAGATAATTAGGCAATTTATTGAGTAAGGCTTTGCAGATATAAACAGTGCAGTGCTGTTTTCGTCTCATAGCCAATGATGGCCAACCGACCTTTTCATAAAGCCTATACAGTGATGGCACAACAAAGGGAATGAACTCTTTCTCATGCTATTCATCTAAAATGTGGAATGCCCTACCAAAAGGAGTAAAGGAGTGTAAAACCCTACTTACTTTCAAAAATGCCCTAAAGATACACCTTCAGGAGGCTGCAATTCAAAAATGGCCCCTGTCCAAGTCCTAACCTACCCCATGTCCTAACCTAACCTACCCCCCCCCCTCTCTTTCTTTTTTGTACATATTTTTCACCCTTCATACTTCATACCAGTATCCTGTAAACTGATTGTATGACATTCTGTATAGTAGTGTGTATATCTGTCTGTCTCTTATATGTCAACATGATTTGTGTGCATGGGGATCTCATCTTAAACAAGCTACGTGCTTAACTGAGCTATCCAGTTTAGTAGACCTTGTATTGCGAATTTGTACTTCCATGTACTGTTATGTACTGCCATGTACTGTTCTCATGTCTTACTAAATAAAGTACATCAATCAATCAATCAATGGGTAAGAAAGCCATCTCCAGTTATAAAGCGGAGGGCTGAGTGGTAGACTGCATCGAGTGGCTTTAGTGAGGAGGGAGCAGAATGCATGTAAATAATATTGCCACAATCTAGAACTGATAAGATTGTGGCCTTTAGTCTTCTATGCACCACACCTGTTGTTCTGTAGTTGTAGTTGTGCAAGAGTTTTGCTCCATTATCATTTAAAGTTACAGAAATTATTACAGCTGGAAATGTGACTAAAATGTCGATTTAGTTTCACTGTATACAGTACTTACTGTTAAAGTCAGTGTTAAGACTGGTTTTGACTGTTTGTCCTAAGTTCACAGACTGACATTTGAGATACTTTCTCTTTATGTTTCATTTAAAGCTACAATCCTAAACTTTCGGTCCTACCCGGGATTCAAATCTGTTTATTTTATTTTACTGTTTAATGCAATAACATTTAGGAAGGCAAGATATTTCCATTTGAGTTTCAAACGGAAACGGGGTCTTTAGAGCTGCAATGCATAACTTTAACATCCTACACAGGATTCACCACACCATGGGCACAGAAAGCCCCTTTCAGCAGAGGATGCTTTTGTGATCTTTATGCAATACCTCTTATCAACCAGTAGGTGTCCTACCCAACCACAGGATCTAAATAGAAGAGCAGGGAGACCACCTTCACAGTTTAGTAGTAACATAATTCTACCATACAGATAAGATCAAAATAGTTTCAAAAATAGATAAAAAAAAGTTTTATATACACTAAATCACGTATGGATTGCAACTTAAAGGTAGGGTAAGTGATATTTTTGGGTTAAAACACAGTTTTTTTGTTAAAAGGTTAAAACACTATTTCTGATAGTTATCATTGCTATGGAGTGTTTATTCAGTAACAGGGGTCTCGATCCACGTCTCTCCAGCTCTTTAATAAACAGAAAACACATTTTCACTTGGGTTGCCAATTCCCGGGCCAATCAGGAAAGATCACCCATTTATTCAGCTTCAATTTTATAGTGTTCCAGTTCCAATGTTTTCTGTTGATGTTTTCTGTATCCTGTGTGAGTTCTCTCTCCTATTTTGATGCCAATACTCTTGTACTTTTACTCAAGTAAATTTAGATTTATACTGGACTTTTATTTGTAGCAGAGTGTTTCTACATTGCAGTATTGATTATTTTACTTAAGTAAATTTGTTTTAGTACTTTTACCACCACTGCTCCTTACTCTCCATATCTCTCTCTGTGCCCTCAGAGTGTGAGTGCCACGGCCACGCAGACGGCTGTCACTTCTCTCGGCGGGCGTGGCTGTCCTCTGGCGGCGCCAGCGGCGGCGTGTGCGACAACTGCCGGCACAACACCGCCGGACGCAGGTGCCAGCGCTGTCGCCGTGGCTACCATCGGCACCCTTCCCGGTCCCTCGACTCCCCCCACACCTGTACACGTAAGAGACGGGGAAAGGTTGGGAGGGTTGTGTGATGTATAGGAAATACTAACGCAATAAGAAGAAAAAAGGTCAACCAGAATTACATAAACATTCACATACACATAAGCTTTTACACAATGGAACAGTGGAAGATAGTTCAGCATCACTATTCTTTATCTTTAAAAAAAATCATCAGTCTCCCTCTGCTGGTACATATGTGTAATAGAACATCTAAACAGAGCTGAAACCAATGGATGTCAAGACTAGTGTCAATATTTTACACAAAACAGCCAATATAGCAACAAAAGAAAAGCTGATCCCACAAGCACACAATGCATGTTGTGAGCTTGTAGATCTGATATTTAAGTATATAAATCAGGCTTTTGCAAGACAAAATGGCTAAAACATGTTCAAGTAACACATCTAAGAAATTCTCTCTCCCAATGACCCCCTATTGTTTAGACGATGATGAGGCTGTGGTTGATTGGTTTAGAGAGGGATATCAAGGATAGGTTTGCTTCCAGCCACCATTGTGTGGCGTGTCACCTTGCATTCAAAATGAGTCCATCAAAAAGATTAATTCTCTCTCTCTCTCTCTCTCTCTCTCTCTCTCTCTCTCTCTCTCTCTCTCTCTCTCTCTCTCTCTCTCTCTCTCTCTCTCTCTCTCTCTCTCTCTCTCTCTCTCTCTCTCTCTCTCTCTCTCTCTCTCTCAGGATGCTGGTGTAATCCACAGGGCTCACTGTCTGCCCCTGGAGAGGAGGGACCTTGGTGCCACCCCAGGAGCGGGCAGTGCCACTGTAAAGCAGGAGTAGCGGGCACAAGCTGCAGCCGTTGTCTGCCTGGGTACTGGGGCTTTGGAGGGGAGGAGGGCTGCAAGCCCAAGAGTTGTGATCCCACCACTGGGCAGTGCCTTGACAGGTTATTCATTAATTATGCTTTTTCTCTGTCTGGACCCCTGGAAGATTACACTACCAAATTATGTCTTATATAGAGTACCGAAGTCCTGATGTCACTTTTACCCCTGAGAAATCTTATATCATGCATGCAGCATGTATTCCAAAAATAAACAAATCACTCTGCCGAGTGTCATTTATGATATTGGATTACATTTGATCTCTTTGCTCTATAGAACTAAGAAATAAATCATAAACCTCATCAGATGTATCCATTTCTGTTTTGGCAGCAGCTACTCAAACAATCAGGTTTTCAACGTGCCCATCGGGGGGAAGATTCCTGATTTGGATCACATGTTCATCACAAATGAAGGTGAGGTCACCTGGCCGAAGGAGCTGGCTGTCTCTGCCCTACATCACACAGGTGAGCGGGTACTGGGTACTGGTAGTATAACCTTAAGCCTAATTTATGTACATATTCTCATCTGTTTTTCAGTTGAAAATACATAGCTTTTGTCGAACATGTTGCTCTACTCTAAAGTTATGATGTCCGTCAAATCATTGGGTTCTAGCATTATGAGAAGGTCATGCATTGGTTGATATATCTTCATGTTGTTGTGATGACTCTCCATAGGAAAGTGCAGCTGTAAGGAGAGAAAGCTGAGAAGTGTGTCTGACCTCTGTAAGACCAAGCATGACTATGGTAAGAAATTCCACGGCTGAATGTATAGATATTTGGGAATATTCATTACAAATGTTGGGAAGTTGGCACCAGAATGATTGTGACCTGGTCTGATGATAGAATGTGCTGCAAGTAGCGCATCGCACAAATCAGGGAAATAGTTTTTTTAAATGGACCTTTCATATTACAACACAAGTTTAAATGTTGAAGAATCCACTGCTGTGAGATAACATAGATATTTAATGGGCTTTTTCTCTGCTTCTTGATTAGAGTTTTCATTTAAATATAAGTATATCTTCTTAAACTCGATCAATCGCTGGTTAGGCGCTTGCATCTGATTCAGAACGCCGCAGCCCTTCTCCTCACTGGTACAAAGAAGCGAGACCATATCACTCCAGTCTTGGCCTCGCTCCATTATCGGCTCCCTGTCCGCTTCCGAATTGATTTTAGGATTTTAATGTTTGTTTAAATGGGTTGGCACCCCCCGGCCCTTGCAGATCTCGTTTCCGACCACTCCCATCCAGAGCCTTGAGGTCGGCCGACCAGCTGCTGCTGAAGGTGCCAGCACCCACGGAAAAAAACAGAGGTGACTGTTGGGCCTTTCCCGCGGCTGCCCCCAGGCTCTGGAATAATTTGCCCATACACATCAAAGCTCCCCAGTCGATAGCTATTTTTAAATCCTTATTAAAGACTCATTTTTTCTCCCTGGCCTTCAATGACAGCTTATGTAGCCCTGTTCTTCTCTTACTGGTGCTAATGTTTGTTTGTGCTTATTTCATTGTATGCTATTGTCTGTTTATATTGCATTGTTTGCTTTAGTTTTTTACCTGTACTGTAGTCATGTTAAATGTGCTACATAAATAAACTTTGATTTGATTTTCAGATTTTAACGTATGACACACTTTGAAAGATTACAACCTGCACTTTCATAAATCTGTAAAAAAACAAAACAGAAACCTTGCCCTACTTGTGCCACATTCTGCCAGACCCTGTCAATGGTGATGGCTGCTCACGGCACCTTGCCATTCATTTTTAATAACTGTCTGTCTGGCTCCTGTCAGTGATCAAAGCCAGCGTGCTGTCTGCTCATGACAAGGGGAGCCATGCAGAAGTGCGGGTCAAAGTACGCAAAGTCCTGCGATCAGGTCAGGTGACAACACTGTCACTGGGAACCATCAGCATCTACCCTCTGTCTTGGACGAGTCGCGGCTGCACCTGTCCCATCCTTAACCCAGGTAGGACACTGTCCCATCCTCAACACAGAACAAGTCATTTTTTAGATACAAATAGCTGATCTACAAACTCACAACGGGTCGCATTGTGACACGCTGTGAACTTGTAAATTGTCTATTTTCACTACATGTATTAATGTCCAACACAGCAAGACGTACCGCATCATCTACCTATGCCCTGTTCTCCTTCACTCCTCCCAGGTATGGAGTACCTGCTGGCGGGCCCAGAGGAGGCTGTGACGGGCCGTCTGCTGGTCACCATGCAGAGCGTTGTGGTCCCATGGACACCCATACTGGGGACACACATCTCAGAGATACTAAGGCAGGGCTGCCCGTGACTTGTACTTGTTGTATGCAGGCCCGGCGTCACAGGGGTGTGGGGGGGGGGGGGGTAATCGCCCCCCTCAACCGTACCATCTTGCCCCCTGCCAGTTAAAAAAACAAACCTTCTGGTACTTTTTTAATTAATAGCGTTTCGGCGTCAAGCCTTCCTCAGCGTGTTAAGAAAGTGGTTAGTGGTGTTGTGTGTACCAGGAGGGACTGAGACAGACAGACATGACAAGGACTTCAGCTGCTGTCGGTAAAGATAAATCATTAACAAAAATGCCCCGTAATGACACACACGACCCCCGCCCCCCTCCACCGTTGTTGGCTAGCGGCGGGCCTGGTTGTATGAGTTGGTACTATTGAACAATATAGGAATGGAAAAGCAGCCATACAAAGTCAATGCACAATTCAGCAAAATGGCTGAAATCCAGTGGATGTGACAAGATTTTGTCAGCATACTGCATCAGTTACAGTAGTTAGAAGGGTCTGCATTTCTACAGCGCCTTTCTCCATCGCTTTACCGTGTGTTACATTTACCCATTCACACACACACACACGGTGGAGAAACCCATGCAAGGTACCAACCTGCTTATCAGGAGTTGTTATGGGTTCAATGCCTTGTTCGAGGACATAAAGCGAGACCGAAGGGATCGAACCAGAAACCTTACGATTGCCAGAAGGCTGCTCTACCTTCTGCAGGAGCTACTGCCATCCTAGAACTCTACATTAATGAACTGAAACACATTTGGGGTTTCAAATGCCTGAAATTAATCAGTTTTGATGGTCACATTTGAGACTTAATGCCACAAAATGTTATCTGTATGTGACATTACAAACCTTGATGTGTGGACAATGAAGACTTTGATCATACGGTTGTGCTTTCTCCAAAGTTATAACGTAATTGTTAGTACTGTAGCCTAAGTGTATGTGAAGGCAAATCATAATGGTATGCATCTTAATACATGCATTCCACTGTCTGTTAGCCTTGCCCTGGAAACATTTATGACAGCATGTCTTCTCATAACGGCACACTTAAATATCAGGAGGGTGTGCTTTACCTTTCACTCATATTCCACTGCACTGCATTATGCAATATCATTTGAGTTATTCCAGTTTCAGACATAAAGTAAGCTATATATAAGGAATGAGAAAGTAAAAGATTTGGTTTGGTGTTCATTTGATTCTGGACATGTTCAACGAATACAATCATAAAGGCTTGAAAGACATACATTAAAAGGTTTGACCACAGCATCTTGGTTGTGCAGGCTATGCCTTCATACATCTGGAAACCATGTAACCAAGTGAACTTCCACCTGTCGTACAAACAGCACAGTGTTAAGTGACATATATATAATATATACAACAATACCATCACTAGTTTGACCACAGACGGGCACCGTTGTCGAAAATGTTCAGTTGATGTTGACACAAGCTTAATGTTTACCACTTATAATCATCTTCATGTCACTATAGTCAAAATTATATTATTTTCAAATATCATTAAAACTTAAAAAACAAACAGAGATTTACAAGTTGTGAGCTTGCGGATGAGCTATTTGTCATACAACAAAGTATATAGTAAGTGGCTTAAGCCTGGAAGGCAACAGTGTTGGAACAATGAAAACATTTATGCGTTGCTTGTTGCATACTGTATGGTAAATGACTGATTGATGCTCTCTACCCACAGAGGCATCTAACTCTCAAAATAAATCTTGTAAAGACAACATAGTTCATAGCACCTGGTGTATTTGGTCACAAGGCCCAAGAGTTCCTATAGTTGACCAAATCAAACAGGCTACATTAGTGGTAAATCAACATCAATGATGCTCCTCCAATATGACTTGAATTATCCTTAGAACATAACCCTTTTCATAAGTGAATAACCTTTCTAAAAAGGAAGACAAAGAGTTTAAGGTAAAGTTTAAAAAGTAAGTGTTTTCACTTACAGATGACATATGTTAAAATAACAGTTTACTGTGAAAATGTAAAAGGTGGAGGGGGAATCCACAGTGTGTTGGTGTTGGTCAATCTGGGGATTCAGTACACGATCAGATGACATGACATCTAAATTCAACGTATGGAATAAAACTGGGTAGAAACCATTTTGAAATCTTAAAAATATTACGTTGCAGAACCAATGCAAAAACCTTAGGACTGTACTTCATATTGGTGTTACGTGATATTAGTTTTCAAAGCAGTGAGCGTAGGTTTATTAGTTGCCATTTTCACCGTCGTTTTTTTTCCAGCCCATATAACTGTATATTGAATTTAGACGTCACCAGGCGTATCAGTAGAATGACTACGCAAGACAAGGCTTCAACTGTTAGGGGTGACAAGTGTTGACAAATAAAGCAAGACATTGCAAGATAATCAAAAGCTCCACCATTAGCCAGTGATAGATGTTGAAACAATGTCTAACAGAGACAAGCCATCTGATTTGACCAATTATCATAGACATAATATACATCTTAGACATAATAAATTGAGTCCCTATTGGATACGAGTCCCTCAGAATATGTCCCTGCAACAGTCTTCAGGTGGTCAGTGGGCAAAGCAGCCTACATGTAATACAGTAGATACAACCCCACTTCTCTAAGGTACACAGTCCCCCCCCCATGGCCTGTGAACCCTTTATGTGCCTTTTTTTTTAGCCCCTTTGTGACTATTGTTGCTGAAAGCAAAGGACTGCAAAAGGACTGGACACCAAGTTCCTCAAGTTATCTACGGTGGACAGAGCTTATACACAGAGGGAATGGAGAGGCTGGCCTACGAGCTGGCACTCTGGCTGTCTATGGGGGGTGTAGTGTCAGATGTGGGGTCAGGTTGAGGCGTCGGAGGTGCAGCGGGGGCAATGTCACTAGCGGGGGTCGAGTCAGAGTCGACGGCCGGGGCAGCGGAGGGAGGAGGAGCATTGGCGTCGGGCTCGCCGGGAGGGCCGCTCTCTTCCTCTTCGTCCTTGGGGTAGAGTTCAGGATAACTCTGCATGCAGTCCTGCATGCCACGGAAGTGTTCGATGCACTCGGAGCCTTTCATCTCCTCCTTGCTGTAGTGGAAGCAGGAGAACGCCTCCTTGAATTCGGTGCCACAGGGTCCACTGGCCATGCCCCCCAGACATGGGCAGTTCCAGTTGATGTCTCCGTTTGGCAGGATTAGGCCTAAAGGAGAGACAAACCAAGCTATAGTAAATGTATCACCACCATGAATCAAAGAAGCTTCTGTTAACCACATGATCAACACTAGCATCCCTATGCTGGGCATGTCTTAATAGGCGAACGCTCTGTGAAAATAAGTGACCATTCAGCTTAAAATAGGCATCTACAAGTTCACGTCGTAAAGTGGCGCGTTGTTAGCTTCGGCTATTTCCCACAAAGAGATTTGGTGAACAGGGAGAAAATGAGGGGGCCCTAGGACAGACCCCTGGGGGGACCCCAGTCAATGAAGTTGTGGAAGTATGTATAGGTCAGGGGTCTTCAACAGGGGGTCCGGGACCGCTAGGGGTCCTCAGAGATACTGCAGGGGGGCCGCCAAATCTTTGTGTGATAGGATTTTTCTTTTTTTACATTAACCACTTGAACCGTAGCACCCTATTCCGAGGAGAACTTTAGCCAAAAATAGCCGAGCTTGTAGATCTGCTATTTTCGGCAAAGATGATTGGTGTAGAAGGAAAAAAGAGCAGATCAAGTACAGAGTGAAAGGTCAAGTTAACTAAGTATTTAAGTATTGAGGGTTTAAGTGGTTAAATGTCGGAAAATACACACTAACAAGAAGCCAACACTGATGACAGTGCTGTCAAACAAGTCTATGAAGCTATCTATGAAGATTTTGTATTAACAACACAATTTTATACAATATGTAGTGGGGGTCCCTGCTTCTCTCAGCTAAGGGGTCCTTGGCCTGAAGAACGTTGAAGACCCCTGATGTAGGGATTTAAGTGGTGAAAGTATAGTTAGCACAGTTCTGATTGAAGTGTTATAACACTAACCCTTACCCTGCTCCTCATAAGGATCATTGGGATCCTCAGCGATCAGCTCTGCGTTGCTGGGCGTCTCGTGGTCTTCCTTTGTCACGAAGATGATGCGATCTTTACCTTGTTGGATTAAAAGCAGGAATGGCAATGAATACAGACTGTAGTAAGTGTATCCACCTAATACTGGTACTACATACAGTATATTAGCCTTGGATCAAGACTATCAAAGATTTTAGTAGTAAACGGTTTTTATTTGAGAATAACATGGGATGTACAAGTAGCAATCATAGATAAAATCATAGATTGGATCAAAGACTGAATTGTGGGTACATCATTACAAATAAAAGCATAAAAAGGGCAAACAAACACAAACATGCAGTCAAGTTAATTATTTAAAAGTCTGATCATGTAGGGGATGGCACTTTTTTTGTACCGCTCTGTTTCTTTCAGCAATTATGACATTTGAATATCTATGGTATGCAAATGTCTATGATAGTAGTCATCTTGATCCAAGGCTAGTGCTATATACTAATACCTAAGGAGAACCCCCTGAAGCAAATATTTAACCCTTTAAAGTATAAAATGAAGCCCAGGAGGAAAAGTGTCAAATGAAACGTGTTCATATTCATCAGATGAATCATCATGGCTTGGTGGGCCACAATGCAACGACAGCAGTTTAATGAACTAAAATGGATTGAACTGGTTTGACATTTGGCAGATCTCCAAGCACACTACTATCTTACTGTAGTAATTACGACAGCAGGACCCCGTGCCACGTTTTCAGTTGTACAATTAAGACTGTAATAACAGTCCAACAGCCAACAATAAGGTAAAGACACAGACAGTTCTATAGTTGTTTGCTTTAGACCAGACAGAGCCTGTCAGCTCTAACATGAGTCAGGCAGTCCACAGGTTCAAATGGTTCAGGTTAGCATAGGTTAGCATGTTAGCTTCCTCAATGACATTGCTGAAGAATGGGCTGAAATAGAGCCGATAAACACACCGTTACCTTCCTGCTTGCAGTACGACATGGCCGCAGATGTTCAGGTCTGTGAACCCTCCTCCTATATAGTAGGAAATGATGTTTTTTGAAGGATTTTAATGCCGTTGAAAGTTGAGCTTTCATTCCATAACCGACCGGCTTCTGTCTGACAACTTACCTGTGATGTCATCATCCACATCCGAGTCGCACAGTAATGACGTCAGTTAGGCTTTATTTAAGCCTAGACCTAGATGCTAGTAATAATAAGAAAAATGAGGTATTCATAATTAATTTAATCATCATTCTAGCTAAATTTCATATACATAAATCCAAATGTAGTCATTCCAAACTGTCTTTCATTGTATTTGAGATTGAAGCCAAGCAGTACATTAAAACAATGTATGACTCAAAAAATAAGAAAGCTTCAAGAACTGTAATTTTGTGTTCACTTCTTCATGCTTTCTGTTAGTAAATCCCCCTGGCTCTGGATGTTGTTGTATGTATTGATGTATTGATAACTTTGAGTATGTTGTTTTGTGTTTTTCTTTTTAAAGGTGCTTTATAAGGCTTGAAAAAAAGGCTATAGTTCAAGCCCAGGTTAAGCCTCATCAGCATCCTTCATACTTTATATTTTGTATATTAAATATTTTGTTAATATTGTAGCGCTACAATATGTCGATGATATATATATATATATATATATATGATATATATCATAGATGTATTTTATCGATTTTCACATTTGCATAAGATACGAAAGTAAAGGTCAGATAAAATACATCTACGTCTTAATCCAAAACTAGATTTAAACCTAGTATAGAGGAGATAATAACCCTAACTGGGATAGAACAAAACAATTGTTTTAGCACCCTCAAGGGCTCTCATGAATTAAACGTGTTATTTCTTCAATTTAGTTGTGATTCATGCCTGATTTCTCCACAATTAAGTCCCCAACTGTTTGGTTCTAGGGATGGTACCACATTCCTCCTCCAATACAGAGCATCAGAGGGAATAATCTGCCTCTTATCACCTGTCAGTGAGGATGTGAGCAGAACGAGAAGGAACACCTCATTCATCATAGTTCAACACCCCTGCTGACAGGCACCCTTACAACTTGTAGGAGTGCAGTGACAGCGATAGAGATCCGCTTCTCTGCAGCAAAGGAACTTCAGCCCTGCACCACCTGAGTGCCCAAATTCTTGTTTTAAAGCAATTGTACTCCCAATAGCCATTATATTGGTCATATAAAGCCAAAAACAAACCAGGCTTTGACTTGATTTAATCAAGTTAAAGACAACATCCAATTAAATAAAGACACAACCTCCAACTGTGTTGGAAAAAAACTTGTTTTTTTTAATAACACAATTATGTCCGATACATAAAGTAAAAACCAAAAATGAACCCCCTTTACATCCCTACCAAACCCATCCTCATCCAACCATGTCTCGGCAGTTTTGTGCAGCGATTCAGTCTGGGCATAAAAGGAGCATAATAACACAGACAAACACTTCCCTTCGGGGACCCAGAGAACAGAGGACAAACGTCGTTGTGTCCCTGATAAGACCAGCGTGAAAAATATCAACAGTCTATGGTTTAAACTTTAAAACATCAAAATAAAGGTACATATGAAAACAGTCCCAAGAGCTTGTCAGAGCTGTATCAGGAATACCAAGTATAATGTATACTTCTCATGTCCTAATATATGGCCCCCCCCCCGCCCCCGCCCCGAAAACCCTCGAGCACCGCGTCCAATGACCTGAAATGAACATGACATGGCTTTCTTAGAACTCTCCCAGAAAAAGCTCCAAAACAAGAGTGCGTTTGTGTTGTGAATAAGCACCGCCTTGCTCTCTTAGTGTTCCTTGAACAAGCTGAAGTGACCGACGCCTGAGGAGAGACAATGATAGGACCCTCACACAACAACTGTGCTTTTTCAGGCATTTCTTCAGCAGATTAGACAGTCAGTGGGGGACACTCAGCCAGGCTGAAGGCAGATGGAGCAATGACTACTGAAAATAAGAACAGGAAAATAATGCTATGCTGGACCCTGGGACGAATCGTCAGCCTGTCTTCACCTGTAAGACTTTTTTTTTTTTTTGCCTATACTCATACCCCAAAAAGGGTACTATATGGACAGACCAATGTGGCAGAATAGAAGGACACATCCCAGATGCAAAACGTTATGTGACTGTGCGTATTACAGAACAATGCGAAACAAAACAGAACAAAATTTTGTAGAGAATTGGATGGTCTGCGTCTGGTCTGGTGTTATGATGTTGGAACAAAAGGGATAACTTCTAGAACAGCAGTGCTCCCATGCTGCCAACTTCGCTCTGCTCTTTGACGAAGATCTCAAAGTACTGGTAGATGATGGTCACGGCCAAGAGGATTCCCGTACCCGAACCGATGGCACCCAGGAAGTCGGCCATGACGGACAGCCCTCCTATGCAAAGGCCACCGAAGGCAGCAGCTGTGGGGATGTACCTGGAAGAAGGAAAACGACGGAAAATATATGTCATTTATAACTCGTAGCGTAACTCCAGCAACGCAGTGTTGATTTTGACGACTAAAACGATAACATTCTTTTTTCGTCTGTCGTCAACTACCTTTCTTTAGTGACGAAAACGAAATAAAAACTAAGGTATGATGACTAAGACTAAATATATTGACAATTTCGTCAACAAATAAAAACTACACTAAAATGTTAGAGAGGGACTAGTGGAGAAGACATCCAGTAGAACTAAAAGACAAGTCATTTTATGTTTGGTTGCGTTCAGGTGTTGCGCTCTGAAAATAGCAGATCTACAAGCTCACAACGTCTGCAGCGCGTTGTGAGCTTGCAGATCGGCTATTTTCAGCACGCAACCAAGTGTAAAATCAGCCATTGCGACGCCAGCAAGGCACCGCCAAAATACATTTTAGTCGACTAAATCAACTGTAGATTTAGTGGACTAAAAATAGACAAAAACTAAAACATTTCAGGTGACTAAAATATGAAAACTAAATGGAATTTTATTGAAAAGACTATGACTAAAACAAAATAGAAATTTGCTGTCAAAATCAACATTACAGCAACGTTAACACTGCATGACCGAAGGAGGCCAAATAACCAAAGCTGCTTTGTACCTGTTCAGTTCATGCACCATAGAAGTCTCTCGGTGTCCCCTCATAACCATTTGTTGTTCCTTCAGCTGTTTAGCCACCTACACACACAAAGAAAGAAAACGACATGTTGATTCAAAACGTCCAACATAAAGCATGGATGTTTGACCACTTTCAACCTGGTGAGCCTATTTTGTGCATGTCAAGGCAAACATTTTAAAAAATCAGAAGAAATTCAATATCTACAAGCTCATGTGTCACAATGTGTTTTGATCTAGTGCAGTGGTTTTCAACCCTTTTCATATCAAGGTCCATTATTTATTCAGCATTTGAGCCACAGACCACCGTTTGATGAGATTTAGCCTCTCAGACCCAAGACTTATATTGAATATTTTGTTGTCGTTGGATACGATTTTGTCCACAATTCCATGCTGTGTTGATGTTGGTACCATAGGAGAGATAACGGGCAAACGTTGATCAAAATAACAATTCTTTAATTAAGTAATGCAGATGTTTAACAATAATTTAACTCTTGGGAGCGTAAAATGAAACCAAATGGACCCGTAAGGGTCTCATCTATAAGGGTCCACTTGGTTACCAACTCTCCCATCATTTAGCTGCGGACCACCTGGAACCCCCTCAAGGACCACTGGTGGCCCCGGACCGCTGGTTGAGAACCACTGATCTAGTGTCTCAGCTATACTGTAGGTACTCACTTGCAAACACACACACACACACACACACACCCACAAGCACAACATTATGGATTGACTTACATCTTTGGCAGAGGATCCTGAGACCTCAATCCAGGTCTTGGAGAAGAAGGCACAGGAGCCGAGCATGAAGACGATGTAGATGCAAGCGTGAACCGGGTCGTCCAGAACATTACCAAACGACTCCGGAGGAGATAGGTAGTAGCACAGACCACCCACCGGGTAGGCACGGGCCGGACCGCCACTAGTCGCGTCCTGAACACAAAGATATGAGCCAATTAGATCCGAGGTCAGTGAAATCCATCAAAACATGTTGTCCAAAAAAAATAATAACACAGTAATCAGCAATGTCACGAATCAATGAAATACAACTGATCCTACTTGTTCTCACATTGTTCCTTATGCATACAGTAGATATACTGTCTCGTTCTCCATGTGCACGTGTAAAAGATTGTGGTGGCAGGGGAGACCCGATAGCCAAGTGCTTTTGGGCACACTGCCCTTATCAGCGGGTCCTCGGTTCGATTTCCAGCTGGCACTGGCAGGACCATTTGCTTAATGTCATTCCCCTAATATCTCTCTGAATGTCCTGTCTCTCTTTTCATTATCCATGACAAATCAAGGCTTACAAATGCCCCAAATATAATATTTAAAGAAAAAAGAAATGGGTTGTGTGGCACCGTGAGGCTTTGGCACCAAAGCAGTCCAGTCAGGTGGTGTACTTACCGACCAGGTTCCCAGGAGGTTGACCAGGAAGTTGCCGCTGAAGCGCGTGGAGAGCATCTGCGAGATGACGTAGAGGTTGGAGACGAGCGCAGACTGCAGGATGATGGGGATGTTGGAGGTGTAGAACAGCTTGATGGGATACGTGTTGTACTGGCCACGGTAGCGTGCCGACTTGATGGGCAGGTCCACTCTGAAGCCCTAGAAAAATGTTAAGTGCAGACTTTAGATTTTTGCCATCAACATACACAACAAACGTCTACAAAACGTCTAAAAAAAGTGGCCGTCCCACACCATCGAACTGGTATTTACTATACACACTGTACTGATGAAACATTCACATAGTACCAAATTACCTCACTTTAAAAATATGTTGTTTTTTTTACAGAATATTCATCAAGATTGCCTTGCGAGCTGACCTGGAAGTATATGACCACAGCAAAGACGAAGACGGTGGCGATGAGGTTCATGAGGTTGGGCAGGTTCTGTCTGTAGAAGGCCTCTCTCAGAGCCCGCACTTTGTCTGTGCGGGTGGCGATCAGATGGAAGAGAGCGATGATGGCTCCCTCAAACTCAGTGCCTGAAAAACACACCAAGACTCACACCGTTAATCAATGCCGACCCAAAATCAGACGTCTCCTCCTTTTCATTGCTCAGGTAACCACTTTCAACTTGCCGTCCAAGATGTACTAAAAAAAGACGATGTACAATCTCACGACTTGTAATGTGTCTACTCAACTTGTAGATCATCGACTTTTGTGCGACACCATTGTACGACTAAGTATAAAATGTGGCTTTAAGTGGATAAAAAACAAGCTTCTTGTAAGACTGGTGGTGCCGTACCTCTGCCGGTGTTGACCGTGGTAGGGCTGAAGGCCTTCCACACGATGGTCTCGCAGATGTTCGTTGCAATGAACAGGGAGATACCAGAACCCAGACCATAGCCCTTCTGGAGCAGCTCGTCCAACAAGAGCACGATCAGACCGGCCACAAACAGCTGGGAGGGAAAAAAGGCAGGTGTTTAACGTTGAGCTAATGGGAGACGTGGGAGATGTCTTCCATTTTTGATGCAGATAAACAGGGTTAGGTAGTGGGACTTATTTATTAACCTGGATGATGATGAGCAAGCAGATTCCAGCACCCATTTCTGAGGGATCTCCGTACATGCCGGTCATAACGTACACGATGGCCTGTCCAATGGTGATGATCATTCCAAACACTAAAAGAGGACAAGAAAGAAGCGATGAGTTTTTCACTTTCAGCTGGTGTCCCTGCAGAGAAAACAGCTGAACAATAATGCTCCTGCAAAACGAACGGTGCAGAGAAGGCGCCGTGACATCAAAGTAAACGGGAGATCTTCAAAGAGTCAAAAGGATGTGGCGGAGACTCGTGAGTGCTAAAAGTAGGCCTGTCACAATTATTACATAATCACCTGATCGCTATTATTTCATCACCAGAATCGTTTCCAAGTATCTGTATAAATTCATCCGTTGGAAAAATGCAGATCTACAAGCTCACAAGGGCGTTGCATCTGCTATTATAGAAAATGAAATACATATATATATAATTCAAAATCATTAATCGCAATTATTTGTATGACAACTAATAATCATCAACTAAAGTGCCATGATGGTGACATGGCTAAAAGCAGTGAGAGTTGCAGACAGGGTAAGTAAACCTACACTTCTGTGCTCCGTTGAAAAGGGCTCTGTCTTTGGGGGTGTCTCCGACCTCAATGATCTTTGCTCCGGCCAACAGCTGCATGATGAGGCCTGAGGTCACGATGGGCGAGATACCCAGCTCCATCAGAGTACCTGGAAAAAAACACAACACAGTGGATTAGACCAGTGGTTCTCAACCTGTGGGTTGGAACCCCCAGGAGGGTCCCCACGTGATTTTGAGGGGGTCCCCAGATGACAGTGAAGTGACAATTTTGAGGACTTTTAAGACTGTTTTAATACGTCAAAAAGAAAGAAAGGAAAAAGACCATTATTGCGTCAAAAGTAATCAACAAACTATACTATAAAAACTGGTCAAACATTGGCCAAATTGTCAAATAATATAAGAAAGAGGAAAAAATTGTGAAAACAGCCGATCTACAAGCTCACAACGCCTCGCGTTGCGAGGCGTTGTGAGCTTGTAGATCTGCTATTTTCACAATATTCATCTGTAGAAACGAAAATATAATGCCTCAACTCCTACATTCCAAGTGCTTATCAGGGTGGGGGGGGGTCCCCACTCCCCAGTTAAAATATGATTATTTTGGGGGGTCGCGGCCTGAAAAGGTTGAGAACCACTAGATTAGACTGGTGTCTTGACAATCGCTGGAATTAATGTAAACACTATAGCAGCGATAGGAGCTGAGACCCTGGTCTAGTATTGTTATCACACACCTGATAAGGAGACCAAGTCTGATAAGAGTGGGTAGAGACTGTGATTCAGACAAGGCAGACCATTTTCTGAGAGATACAATAATAGCCCAGTGGGCTGTCAACCTTTTCACGATCAGGGCCCACTTGACAATGTTGAAAGTGGGCCGCGTGCATTTTCAAAGCGTGTTTTATCTTAATGCTTGTGTTCCGGCTTGGATCAAAAGGAACCAACATAGTATAATTTAGGTTACAATTTATCCGTATCACAAAGAAAACTCTTTTTGCAAGATTTTAAAGAAAAATTTCAATGTCATTTTCTTTTACAAATTCGTTTTTTTTTGTTAAATATTAATATTATATTATGATTCAAATCTTAAGTGTTTTGCCAATTTGGGGCCCCACTTGAAATACCCTTGCGGAGTCGCGGCCCGGGTTGGGAACCAGTGCATTAGCTTATTGGGTGAACGCGGTTCACATACATAATAGGATCTGGCCAGTGGTGGAATGTACTCAAGTACTGTACTTAAGTACCATTTTGATGTATTTTTACTTTACTGGATTATTTCCAATTTTCAATACTTTTACTTCTACTCCACTACACCTCAGAGGCAAATATTGCACTTTTACTCCACTACAATTATTAGAAAACATTAGTTACTAGTTACTTTGTATAACGTACATTAACCACTTCAGCCATGGCTATTTGAAAATAGCCGATCTACAAGCTCACAATCTACAAGCTCACACTTAAGTATATTTTGATGCCAACACGTCTGTACTTTTTCTCAAGTAAAGAAAAGAAATGTAGTTACTTTTTCCACCACCGAGAACCAGTGCATTAGCTTATTATTGGGTGAAATGTAGTTCACATACGTTCGCATACATAATAGGATCTGGCACTTCACTCACCTCTGTTGGAGGCCAGAATTACTCTCATCCAGTAGAAGGGATCTGCTGAGTCTGATGACATAATGCCAAACAATGGGATCTGAAAGAGCAGAAAAATAGGACAAAATGTAACAAAACACCTTTACCAGGAACAAAGAGCCATTACTTTTGGTTTCCATACAAATATTGCACCTAATTTATTTTTTGTTATATGACGAGTCAGTCGCAGAAAATAACTGTAATAACAGTTATTTTCCGCTATAGTGACACAACTCTTTGACAATGTACAGTATATATATATATATTAAGTTTTAGATTGCCACTGCATGCATCATTGTGATCGATTTATGATATTACCCATAATGAGTTTGTGCAACATGCATGGGTTATTGTGTTTTTATATCACTGTGGAAACTAACCTGGCAGCATACTAGGAAGATGAACAATGTGATGGCGGTCCATAGTACTTTTTCTCTGAACTGAATCTGTAGGAAACAAATGGGGAAATGGTTTTAATTTCACGGACAATCAAACTTAATGGACACAGTGTATTATTTAATAACACAATTGTATTCAATTGACTAAAATGCATACCTTTCTTTCTGGTTTCTGGATCTCTGGCAGGACCGCACAGAACGGCTTGATGACTTCTAAAAATTTAACTGAAGAAGAAACACAAAGCAACAAGTTCAATAAACAAAACAAAAAAACAAGCACGTACTTATTGTTAATGTTGAAACACTGAAGTTACTACACCAAACAGCATGTTAGAGGACAGTCAACAATCTTTGAAACATCTTCTCCACCAACACTACCCTGAAAACATTTGCTGTGGCTGCTGCAACGTCATCACAAACTAAACATGCCTGGCAGACAGATATATCTGTCAAGGCAGTAAAAGCCCTGCAAAGACTGTCTATAATATCACTATGACTATGCAAACATATCAGCAACCACAGTGTGTATCGACTGATTCGATTTAAATAATCATCCACCAACATCCCATGATAATAAACGGGTAAGGACTGGGAGGGATTATTCTGCATGTTACAAACCAGCTTATCTGCACTTTTTAGATTTTAAGTTTTATATTGTAATCAGCGAAATTATTCAGTGTTTCTTAATGGCACCTTTCTTTTTAAACATCTGTGATCATGCTGAAAGCTGCAAAAACATAAACATAAAAAAAAAGCTTCAATCAATCAATCAATCACTGAAACTGACTCTGACAGTGGAGTCATTTCTTTGTGGCCGTCAGATCACGTAAAAAGCATCTGATTTAAATCAGATTGGTCAGAACCAAAACAAACTGCCAATAGAAATGTGTATAGCAGGTTTTTTTTCTTCTTCAGCTGTCATAGAAATGTAACATTTATATCCTGAGATGTTCACGGTACAGTAGGTCAGCTAGCATTGATGCTAAAGGGATCTCATCTCGTCCATTGAGCAGGTTTAGTATGAACGTCCAGCAACTGTACAGCTTGAATAGAAATCTACAGGATTTATTAAACAGTAACTAAACGTAAATAAATGACTAGTAGTTAAGACACTCTGAGATTCAAAAAGACCAGCATGTACCGTTATAGTTAACTAACGTTATTATAGCAGCAGCACAAAAAAACAGCCTTTTCTTCGATCACTAGTTGCTATACTAGCTAACCTTGAGTACTAGCTAGCATGCTAGCAAGAGAAGAGCTTTAAAAAGGAGGAAAGTCCACGCTTTCAGCTGCTTTAAACCCGACCAACAGGTATTTAAATGGTGTTTAGTGTGTGTGTGCAGATGCTGGGGATACTCACTGCCCATGGTGGCCTGTGTGTTGCGGGTCCTTGTTGTGTTACCGGTGTGCCACTACTTTGTGTGACCAGACCATCAAGCCGCTCCGCACTGAAAAGACAGATCAGTAAAGACACGTCACCAATGGAACGGCTACTACTCGTCACTGCTACTACGCTCCAGCCTCCACCACCCGCTGCAGACTACACTTCCCAGCATGCATTGTTGTAACACACAACACAGACACACGACGAAGCAGTTCCTAATCTGTCTTCTGCTTTTGATTTATACTGAATATTCTAATAGGCAAAAAAATGTAAACATCACAATTACTTTTATAATACTTTGTCTAAAGGTCCGTCCAAAATTGGTATTCAAATCATAGACATATATAGTAGCAACCAAACAGTAATAATATAACACTACAAACAAAACAAAGATGCATAAAAAAAAAAACAAAAAAAAAAACATATGTACTACCTCCTCTTTTGGCCTCCAGAAAGGTGAGTTTTAAAGTCTGTTTTAAATGAGCCCAGCCAACTACATTTTTTGAGGGATGTTGTTAGACTATTCCAAACCTTGGTGCTGTAGAAGGAGAATTTGCCCATGTTTGTTTTATGGGTGGGTGAATTGGCCATTTTGCATATCAAACCAACAGAAAATAACAATTCTGAGAGACATGATTGTGCAACAATACTATAAAAAAACAAGACAAAAATCTTAAACATTTTTATATACACATAATGTAGGATTAAACTAAAAGAGAAACTAAAATACAGACATACACCTATACCCATACATACACATACACAATATTAATTAAGGATTAAGGTAGCCTCTCTATTCTATACTTTGACTCAAGTAGCCTACTGGGGTTGAGTAGGCCTACTTTGTTCACAATGCGTATTACACTATGCATTACACACACTGCGAACAGTTTCCTATAATCTGTCTTTTGCGCTTAGGTGGTTAAAATAATGGTTCATCATCCACAAAAATGTCCTTCTCTCTCTTATTGCATTTTAACGAAGGTGCTCTTTAAAGACAGACACATTTTGTATGATATTGAAAAGAAAAATAAGAGCATGTTTTCTTAATATGAAATGTTTCTGTGGAGGGCCTTCACCTGCTATTATCTTTTTCCATACCAACAAAAGTCAAAGTCACACACACAATCCATTAGTCTCAATTCAATTCAATTCAATTCAATTCAAAGGGGCTTTATGTTAACATTGTGAAAGCCAATGTGAAATAAAACCAAAATCCCCAAATGTGCTTATAATTAAATATTAGATATATATAATAAAGAAACGTATAGCTACAGAACTGTATCATTTTGAAACATTGCATTCAAATATAGCCTTCTAGGTAAAAAAAACCCAAAAAACATACATATACTGTATATGTATTTAAAGGTGTCTGCTCTGTATGTACAGTAGTAAGATCAATACAGTGCAGGTATAGTGCAGGAATACACATATAGGATTGGCAGTATTTTATGGTGGTTGTATTCCATTGAATGTCCTTTTCCTGTCACAACAGCTCACAAAATCGTGCTGCCGTGTTTGCGCATTGCTGTACTTTACCCGGCAGATATGGAAGTTTTTGTTATTAGTCATGTTTTCAAACTATATTTTGGGGTGTTTGTAATCTGTGGGAAGTTTGTGTCTCTGATGTCTCGGTACAGTTGGCAGGTAGTTAGAGAGTGCAACTCGGTTTCCACCTCATTTTGTGTTCAGTGGGTGCACAGTCTGTCTTCTCCTGGGAGCCAAGTCTGCCTGTGGCGGCCCCTCTCGATGGGGAGCCTGCGCTCACTGAGTTTGTACATTGTCAATGATTTTCCTTAGTTTTTACATCAGGCAAAGTGCTCAGGTATAGCTATTCATGCATGCCACTGTGTGTTTATCTATTTAGGACCAAATCGCATTCCAATTTGCTCAGTTTTGTTTTTTGATTGATTCTTTCTTTCCATTGCATCAGTTTTGTTTTCTCATCATTTGGTTTATTCCAGTGGGGTTTCTGTCTGGTGGCTCTGCTTGTGTTTTTGAACGGAGTCCCAGAACCAGCTAGCTGAGGGGGCAATGGCATCTCTCTAGAGAAGTGGTTCCCAAACTTTTTAACAGTCGAGACCCAAAAGAGAAATTTGATGTCTCCCCGGGACCGAAACTAGTGAAAATAGCCGATCTACAAGCTCACAACATGTCGCGATGCAACGTCTTGTGAGCTTGCTATTACTTAAAAGTATTTTTTCCCCTCTAATTAATAAGAAACAGATGTCCATGAAGTGACATTTAAGGACTTTTAAGACCTTTTTATACTATAAAAAGACCAAGGTTACGGCATCAAAAGTAATCAACAAACTATACTATAAAAAGAAAGAGGCAAAATTGCGAGGCGTTGTGAGCTTGTAGATCTGCTATATTCACAATATTTATCTGTGGAACCGAGTCAAACTAAATCTAATGCCTTAACTCCTACATTCCAAGTGCGTGTCAGGGTGGGGGGGTCCCCGGGTCCCCTGTTCAAATATGATTATTTTGGGGGGTCACGTCCTGAAAGGTTGAGAACCAGAGTCTCTTTCTCGGTGAGGGAGTCTTTCCCATATTCAACTCTTCCCTCCCTCCCTCCATTACAACTCTCACTGAAATAGACCAACTTCATTGAACATTATTGGAAATTATATAGTTGGTGATTAATTATTTGGGAACAATTTTAAACACACACACACACACACACACACACACACACACACACACACACACACACACACACACACACACACACACACACACACACACACACACACACACACACACACACACACACACACACACACACACACACACTATCAAACAGTCTGGGATGGATAGGGCAAGCATACATTGAATCCACACAAATACACATACAGATTGCATAAGTAGGCTATAATAGGTGGAAAGAAAGAGTATAGCTTAAATCACCCTCAAAGTACTTTTACTTAGAGGCTATTACACTGAAGTAGAAATTGGACAACGATAATTCTCTCAAGAAAGCTTAGTTTTCTCACAAGGGCAAAGAAGATGCTCAAAGCATCCTTAAACGTAATCTCCTCCTGATTGTGACGTAACAGCAAAATTATGACCGCATTCTCTACCACTAGGGTTCAGTGTTTTACCAGTAATGCTGTGGAGAGTAGCCTACTCTCTCTAACTGTGAATGATAACTATGAATGCAGTGCTCTGGGCTGGCTTGTCAATATATTTCGTACAAAAATAGCCTACTAAAGTGAGGGCCACAAATAGCCTAGACGTTTTCCTCACTGCGCTGTAGTCACAAAATGTCAAATGCAGGACACTTGTGGAACAACTGCAATGGCACCACCTCATGCAAAACAAAAACATGTCTACTGGCTTCGTTTACTTCTGAACATTTTATTGATTATGACTTCATTTCCCATCATACCCTTTGGCGTCAGTTCCCCACACGATTTTCAGCCCAGTATTTGCTTTTGTACGTTTTGACCGAGTTCTTCTTAAAGTTGATTTAAATTAGGCCTATAGGAAAACGGTAAAAAATACAATTTGAAAATGCTTTGATTGTTTGTCAGGTCAATGACTACATCTGGTTTAGGGTACCAATATAGTTGTAATTATTTATTTATGCATATTTATATGCTGTATCCATTATTATTAGCGCTATTATTATTATGGTACACAAATGTGTAACTTTGTACCCATGAGTTTTTGCATGCAGCTTTATAGCTAAACAAAGCTTTACCTCCCGCACTCTACTTACTCTACTGTGTGTGTGTGTGTGTGTGTGTGTGTGTGTGTGTGTGTGTGTGTGTGTGTGTGTGTGTGTGTGCGTGTGCGTGTGCGTGTGTGCATGGTTACTCATGTAGACTTACATGTTTTATTGTGGGGATCACATTTCCTCGCAAGCATAAGAAAAGTGGAAAGTGATGTTTTCGCTTTTCGCATGGCTATATATAGGGTAAAGAGCGAAGAAAGAAACCCCAGTGGAGTCTGGACTAAACCACATTATAAGAAAACAAAAATAAAACCACCACACTGACACAATGGAAAGAAGAATCAGCCAAAAAAAAATCCAGAGCGCATTGGAATGCTTTGGTCCTAAACAGAGAACATTGGCAGAATACAAGAGCACCATGTCTGACCCAAAACCAAGGAAATCCTTGACTATGTACAGACAGACTCGGTGAGCAGTGAGCACAGGCTCACCATCGAGAGAGGCCGCCACGGGCAGACTTGGCTCCCAAGAGAAGACAGACTGTGCACCCACTGCACACACAAGATGAGGTGGAAAACCGAGCTGCACTTTTTAACTACCTGCCAACTGTACCAAGACATCAGAGATGTAGCTACTTCCCACAGATTACAAACAGCCCCGAAATAGTTTGGAAACATGAGTAATAACTACAAGCTTCCACATTCTACATGGGTGATGTGCACCAATGTGCTAACACAGCAGCAGGATTTGTGATCTGTTATGACAGGAAAATGACGTCCAATGGAATAATATACTATATATAGATATAGATATAGATATATATATAGATATAG
>NC_139944.1:50699623-50744623 GCF_963454915.1 Gymnoscopelus microlampas | reverse complement strand
CAGCGAAGGGGGTCCGCCCAAGCCCCCAGAACCACGGTAGAACAGTGAAGCTGCCTTCCCCTGGTGGTCAAATCTGGGAGAGCAACACTTCCGCATTTAAAGTGCTACTGCGCGTGCGTCTACCGTTAAAACCTACTAATGTCCCTTCAGAAGCTCCCTAGAAACCCTAGAGCGCCTGCTCAGGACCCAATATCGACCCAACATATGGTACTTCCGGGTGCTTCAAACGCCACTGTGCAACATTCATAGAAATCAATAGCTGGGGGCGGGGCAATCCGCCCTCTAGATATATTATAACTCAATGGGTCCGCCCCTTGCTCCCCTACATGACTGACAACTGTGGGAGAGCCCACCCGATTTTCTTTCTCTATCTCTAACGTCGGGTGAAAATCAACCAAGCACCTGCCTGTAGACAAAAAACAGGGATGGGGGCACGGAAATCGAGCCTATACCTTTGATGCATTGTTGATTTTAACAGCACATTTTCTTGGCTGATTTTACACTTGGTTGCATGCTGAAAATAGCAGATCTACAAGCTCACAACGCGTCGCAGCGCAACGCGTTGTAGATCTGGTATTTTCAGAACGCAACACCGGAGCGCAACCAAGCATAAAATCTTCATAAAAGTCTTTTAGTTTTACTGGATCTCTTCTCCACTAGTGCCCTCACTAACATTTTAGTCTAGTTTTTATTTGTTGACGAAATTGTCAATATATTTAGTCATAGTTTTAGTCATCATAGCATCATAGTTTAATTTAGTTTTTATTTAGTTTTCGTCAGTGAAAAAAAGGTAGTCGACGAACATTTTTCGTCATAGTTTTAGTCGACGAAATCAACACTGCTTCGATGATCTCACTGAGCAGCATGAAGGTACCTTTAAGGACCCACCCACCTCAGACACCAGCAATAAAAGGAAAATTACATAACCATAATTGTGTGGGTGAAAATCCCCCGACGTTGGTTAACACATCGGGTGCCAGCATTTTATAATAACAGATTACGTTCGGTGCCGAAATCTCACCGCTGAGCTGCGCAGCGCTGTTTAAGCTGTAGACTCCACGACGTGCATTCCATGAGAAAAAAAAGCTTGTCTCCATTTTAGCCGATGGTCCTGACTAACGCCTGGAACGATAACATCGCTCACGCGAGTAACAATGGCGGAGCGATCGTGCACACAAAATGAGTCGTTTTCCCCAGCATAAAACGTTTCGGAGTTATAGGGGTTTTAGAGAAGGAAATAGAGCGGAAGCGTATGTGTGCCATGTTTTTTGACACAATGATGCATCTGGCCCATCCTTGTCAGATTCACCGTGGGTGATCCCAGGGCTGCTCCAGCCCCTCCCGTATGGGAAAAAAACAAAAAAACAAAAAGACACCAAACACGGTTCGGACCGTGTTCGGCACCAGAGCGTTACTATGTGAAAACACGGTCCAGACCGTGATCGGCACACGATGTGTTAAAAAAAAAAACACAAAAAGTGAAAAAAATATGGAGATAAGGGGTTTCTGCCCGACAGCAACTATATATATATACATACAGTACCGCTGGGTTATCAGTATTCAGATTTCAGTTTTTCTTTTCCAGTGCCATCTTGGGAGCCTATAGCTATAGAAAGAAAAGGAGAGATGGTCCCGCCCACTCAACCCTGAGATGTCACCAGTCTTGAGCTTTTATGACTCCTTTGAGGAACATTTTGAGGAGATTGATCAAAGTGTGACTGTGACAACGCCTGGGGGGGGGGGTGGCGGTGGTGACGGTGTGTGGTGACAGCGGGGGGGGGGGGGGGGGGGCTGGTTTGGGGGGGATTTTCTGGTGATATGTGTATTTTATTCTTCCCTCTACTTCAGGGTTATGTTATACAGTGTGAGACGGTGGTGGAAAGTAACTAAGTACATGTACTCAAGTACTGTGCTTAAGTACTGTTTTTTGTTTTCACTTTACTGGAGTGTTTCCAATTTTCTATACTTTTCTTACCTCTACTCCACTACATCTCAGAGGCGAATGTTGTACTTTTACTCCACTACAATTATTTGACAAGTTTAGTTACTAGTTACTTTGTAGATTTTAATTATTATTACAAAACATACATTAACCACTTCAACTTCAGCTATTTGAAAATAGACGATATACAAGCTCGCGACGCGTCGTGAGCTTGTATATCGTCTATTTTCAAAAGATTTGAATACATTCTATACATGATACCTTGTGAAATGGGACATTCTGCATCATGACTACTTTTACTTTTGGTATACTTTAAGCACATTTTGATGCCAATACTTTTGTACTTTTACTCTAAATTTTGATCACCGGACTTTTACTTGTAACAGAAGAGTATTTCTACATTGCAGTATTGATACTTTTACTTAACTTTAAAAAAAGTAATTGTACCACCTCTTCCACCACTGCTTTTTTCCCTCTGCTACAGGGGTTTTGTTACAGTTGGACTGTGAGGTCTTATAACTCTTCAGGGGTTTTGTTACAGTTGGACTGTGAGGTCTTATAACTCTTCAGGGGTTTTGTTATAGTTGGACTGTGAGGTCTTATAACTCTTCAGGGGTTTTGTTACAGTTGGACTGTGAGGTCTTATAACTCTTCAGGGGTTTTGTTACAGTTGGACTGTGAGGTCTTATAACTCTTCAGGGGTTTTGTTACAGTTGGACTGTGAGGTCTTATAACTCTTCAGGGGTTTTGCAGAAGAAGCTCATAAAGATCTGGATAAATCCACAGTGTCTCGTTTGGTTTCATCGGCGACGGAGCAGCATCAGCGAGCGGTGGAGAATTTAACCCATTCAATCCGGGAACGCGTCTGTGTCATTTTACATTTTAGCTGTAACCATTATTTTATACTTTGGCTATTTTTGAAAAATCATGAAAATTTGTGCAAATATTTGAATATATATATTTTTTAAAGCGGACATTTGTAATCCAAATCTTTGCTTCTGGGGGTCCCTGGAACAACATATTTTGAGATGGGGGTCCGCGGCCAAATACGTATCATTTTGGAGGTCCTTGACATTATAAAGTTTGAGAACCACTAATAGCAACATATGTTTAGAAGAAAAAAAAAAGATTTAGAAGACATTTGTAGAATCCCCCAGAAGCAAAGATTTGAGTTACAAATGTTCACTTAACAAAATTAAATGTACAAATTCAAAGATTTTCACGATTAAAAGAAAAAGTAAAATATTTTGTTCCAGGGACCCACAGAAGCAAAGATTTGAGTTGAACAAATGTTTACTTGAAAAAATATATATATTCAAATATTTGCACACATTTTCACGATTTTTCAAAAATAGCAGATCTACAAGCTCATACTGTAGATCTGCTATGTTTATGCTTTTTATTTTTATTTTTTATAGTGGAACAGATGCGTTCCCGGCTTTATTGGGTTAAAAATAATAATGGAATCATGTTGATCTCGGGAGGAGCCACATGGGAACGACGTTTGGCTCCAGGGTGGATCATCATGTTAGCCAGCCTGTGATGTCATCATCAGTCATCTATGATGTCATCATCACAGATGACTCACACCGCCTCGCAGTGCGAGGCGGTGTGAGCTTGTAGATCTGCTATTTTTTGGCTAAAATTCTCCTCAGAAAAGGGATGCTACTGTAGGGTTCAAGTGGTTAATGTAAAAAAAGAAAAATCATATCACACAAGGATTTGGTTGGCCCCCCTGTAGTAACTCTGAGGACCCCCTCGGGGTCCCGGACCCCCTGTTGAAGACCCCTGCCTTACTTGATCATACTACAGTGTCACACAAAAGTATCGACAAGCTTGAAGCGCAGCGCAAAGCGACCGTTTATGAGCTTCTTGATTGGCTACTTTTGCTGTTTTTGAATTTGAATCCTGAAAAGTATCATGTTGGCCAGCCTGTGACGTCATCATCAGTCATCTATGATGACATCAGTTGTCTACACTATATGATGATATCTGTGACATAATCGCTGTTGTCGTGCAGAAACCTCTTATTTATGAAAGAAAATGACTTATTTTCTATCAATTACACACCCCATGAACTTATGAAGCCTTGAATTCATGGAGATTTTTTAGTTTTTGTCACATTCCAATAATTTGATGATAATAATAAAGATGCTAATGCTTCCGGTAGGAGACCCAAAGACTCTCCTTTGCGTCTCCTATACCGGAGAGATCGCCGGTTATCAAATTATTGGTGTAGGAATGCGATAGAAACAAATCTCCATGAATTCAATGCTTCATGGGGTGTGTAATTGATAGAAAATAAGTCACTTTTTGGGTCACACAAACGTATCAAAACAATTGCAGATCGACAAGCGCGAATCGACGCGTTTGTGAGCTTCTAGATCGGCTACTTTTGCTGAATTTGAATTCTGAAAAGGAACAGTTTTAGGATATAATGAGATTTCCACCCGACTGAGACGATATCTATGATGACGAATGATGACTCCAAATGTGTGCTGCTAGGCTTCAGCCCCGCTCAGAGAGGCACATTGACTTCCATTATGAAATTACATTTAAATATCTCAAAAAGTGTTCACCTTATTCTTGGCCCTTCTCCAGGGCGGCGCCGTTGCCCTTTTCTGCTGCTTCATCCAATATCTGTCCACTTCATCCCTAGTTAGGCTGCAGGTGTAATCCAAGAGGGAAATGGCAAGAGTCGCATTCTCCGGTTTACTTCCCGTTTCTGCGCGACGTAGGTGGACGCCCAGTGGCGTGCACAGACATTTTGAGGGGCAGCTCAAGTAAATTATACTTTTTTTGGTTTACTTGGTCTGCTCTTTTTTCCCTCTACACCTATACCTCTTTGCCAAAAATAGCCGATCTACAAGCCCACAACGCCTCGCAGCGCGAGGCGTTGTGGGCTTGTAGATCGGCTATTTTTGGCTAAAGTTCTCCTCAGAAAAGGGATGCTAGGTTTCGAGTGGTTATGGTAAAAAGAAAATCATATCACATAAAGATTTGGCGGCCCCCCTGTAGTAACTCTGAGGACCCCCTAGGGGTCCAGGACCCCCTGTTGAAGACCCCTGCTGTACCCCTGCTGTGCCCTTTTTTCAAAAGGGCACTTCTGGTCAAGAGGGCAAAGGGCAGGTGCTCTAGAACCACCCTGAGCCTATCTGTGCACGTCCCTGTGGACGCCTTTTTAGGAGACAGGAAGCAGCTTGGAGTCTATTGATTCGATTCCAATGGAAGAGTGAACGTGAACACAGCTTCTGAACCATTCTTTAGCTCCATGGTTACTGAACTAAATATTAGACCCAATCGTCACAAGACACACAACATGTACAAGATTTTCATACTAAAATGGCTTTTTTTTTGGTGACACAAATGAGGAGAAAATCAACTTTGTTATCGACTTTTCTCTATCCCAGCAACACACTCTCGCGAGATTTGGGAAGATATCTGGAGGGTCCATCTCGGTCCATCTCAGTGGAGTCGTTAGGCGGGGGCTTCGGTGGCTATAGCCACCAATGTTTTATCCAAAGCCACCAATACAAAATTAAAAAATTAAAATTAAAAGAAAGTTTTTTTTTTTTTTTTGAATTATATATCTATCACCCTAACCTAACCCTACCCCTAACCGTAAAATCGAAATAAAGTAACAAAAGAAAAAAGTACCCAAATCCGCGCTGCCCGTTGCCTGGGGGGCTAAGCCCCCAATTTAGTAGAGACCTAGCGACGCGTCTGGTCAATCTGCAGTCTGACGGACGAGTCATAGAGGGCTCTGTCCCTTATATTATATTTTATTATTATATTATATTAGAGTTAGAGCAGAAACAGGAGCACATCTAGCATAAGACTGAATAATAAGTGTGTGTTTGTGGGGGGAATTGTATGGGTTTCTTAAAAAGCATCTTTGCCAATAACAGTTTACTTTCAAACATGTAAAGCATTTATTTTCTTTAATGAAGAAAATACACAAATACACATCCATATGACGTGGTCAGCCAGGGAGAGGGGAGGGGGAGGGTGGTGGGATGGTCGGGGGAGAAGACAACCACGCCTACTTATGAGACCATTTGTAGGATTTGTGTACTACTTTGCCTCTAGTGGCTCCAATGGAGAATGTGTACAGTATCTTGCTAAATTAACAATCTTTGGGTGTAATGCAGGCAATAAGTGTGTTGCCAGATTTTGCAAAAGTAACAAGCTGCCAGGTCTGTGAAAAGAAGCAACTAGGCTTATTTTTACCACTTTACATCGGATATTTGAAAATAGCAGATCTACAAGCCCACAACGTACCACACCGTGGCACATTGTGAGCTTGTAGATCCGCTATTTTCAAAGAATATTGGGAAAAAAAAAATATATATATATGTTTTTATAACATTTTAATAACTCAAATCTTGTACGGGGGTCCCTGGCACAAAATATTTTCAGATGGGGTCCGTGGACAAATACATATCAATCTGGGGGTCCTTGACATGAAAAGATTTGAGAACCACTGGTTTAAAAAAAACATTAGGAAGCAAGCCCAAATAAACAACTTATTATAAGCAGACATGGCAACGCTGCATGTAAACAGGAAACCACTTGATATGGGGCTCCTCACCCTGCTTACTCACCTACCTGGTGGACATGGCCAGGGATAAGGTGAATAAAACATAATATGATTATTTTCAATGGAGGTACTTCAATGGCCTACAGCAGTGGTTTTCAACCAGTGGTCCGGGGACCACCAGTGGTCCTTGAGGGAGTACCAGGGGTCCCCAGCAAAATTAGTTAACATAGCGTCACAATCATTTTTAACCACTTAGCTTTGGCTATTCAAAAATAGCAGATATACAAGCTCACAGGTGCCGCGCTATGAGCTTGTAGATCTGCTATTTTTGAAAAACCTTGAAAAAGTGTGCATATCTTTGAATATTTATATTTTTAAAGCGAAAATTAACTGATATCTTTGCTTCTGGGGTCCCTGGCACAAAACATTTTCAAATGGGGGTCCGTGGCCAAATGTATATCAATTTAGGGGTCCTTGGCATGACAAAGGTTGAAAACCACTGGCCTACAGGACAGTGTGCGCAAGATTTCTTTTGGCGCTGATGAGTCCAGCGGTTTGTGAGACTGAAACATAGATTGTATGTGGGGCTGTAGGCCTACCCAGTGGAGCTATTATGGACAGAAGTAGTATTTGTTTGAGTGAGTAAGTGTGTACATATAGTGAGTGAAGTGGTTGTTTTTGAAGAGCAGATTTCATTGAAGTGTTTTGCTTACATGTTTTTTATGTAAATGACTTTGCAGCTGAAGAGTATTAGGTGATATTTGGGATATTGAGGACGGCAGGAATACGCGCACACACACACACACACACACACACACACACACACACACACACACACACACACACACACACACACAAAGCCTTAATGTCTGACTGTACCTCGTGCTGTTTACATTTCTGAGTAACAATTATTACTATTCAATTAATCAATCAATCAATGAAACACACACACACACACACACACACACACACACACACACACACACACACACACACACCAGGGCAGGAATTTCACGGCGGCCACGTTGCCCCTCTCATTGGCCGTGTGCCCCTCGAATAATGACATGCCTTGACGGCCACAGTGGCCGTGGTGCCCCAGCTGCACCCAGCAACTGATTTCACAGTTTTTCCTCTGCGCGATTTTCCTGTCAATACGTTTTTTTTTTAGACACCAGTCCCTTTGGTTGAGCTGCGCAGCTACAACATACACAGTGGTAGGTAGGTTTGATTTTGAGCCTCCTATGAACCTTCGGAATCCCGCAACACAGTGTAATACACACAAAAGCATTACCGGGCCAAACAGGAGTTAAATCTAACGCACCCTGAACTAATCAAGGGTAGGTTTGATTTCTAGCCTGAGAGAGAGAGAGAGGATTCCGTAGTAGCCTAGTCCTACAGACCGATGTGGCCCGATGATTTTTTCAACAGCAAAATATAGATGAATACATCTAATAAAATACAGCAAAATCCCCAAATTATGAGTCTTAATATAAAGCAAGCAACAGAATAACTGCAAACAAATTAAAAGTTTAGGCTATCAATATCATACAAAAGAGTGACCTCACCGCTCTGATGGACAAGAAATAAATTATCCTTTTGCAAACCACATCCATTATATCTGTTCGTTTGTCAACAATGTTCTAACTGGGAAGTTTATTTCAGCATCTAATGTGACAGTTTCGTTTTTGGTGCGCAACACAGCCCTCGTTAGCGAATTGCTTTCACCTGCTGCTGCAGTGTGCGAGCTTGTGCGCAACAGGGCATATCTCCGCCAAGCCAGGGTGAACTACCCAGGGCCATGAAATTCATATGCAGGCATAGTAGCCAATTAGAATGAAATCTGCAAAAACAGACTAATACACTGATAAAGAACCATATATTGGCTATATATTATGGCTGTTGGGTGGAAATCTTGTATGTTCCTTTTTTATCATTATTTAAAAACAATTTAAAATCGTGAAAATAGCCAATCTACAAGCTGTAATCATTAATAATTAAGAAATACTATATTTTAAAGAGAGAGAAAATCAACTAAAGTCATTATTAGTGCAAGTTCAATCACATTTCATTTTTGAAAATAACTTGTGGGGAAAATACATAAAATCTCTCAGAGGTCTTCAACAGGGGGTCCGCGACCCCTAGGGGGTCCGCGAAGGTACTGCAGGGGGTCCGCGAAATTGTTGTTTGATTAAAAAAAATTGTTTTTGAAAATTTTAAAAACTTTTTTTTCTTTTTTTTTTCAAAAATGTAAATTTGTCTTTAAACATAACATGACATATTTTAATAGCTTAGTAAGGGTATGTTTATACATATTTTGTAGAGAAAGATCAGTGGTGTCAGTTCAGCAAAAGCTATGGCAAGGTTAGGGTTGCCAACTCCCAGAGATTAAAATAAGGGACATCTATCCATTTTTTAGGGGGTCAACCCCCCCAAAACCCCTGAAATGCATAGAAACTATGCATTATACCTATAACACAATGGTCTTACACCTGCATTAGGCTACTATTCATGATTTTTTTTCTCTTTTTTTTCTGGAGCCAAGGTGTGGCACCTGCCATGCCTTGCCATACCCAATTGACGCCCCTGAGAAAGGTCCTTTTGCACACCTACTGGGTCAACCTGTGCGTAGGAGCAGGCAATTTTTTCATGTTTATTTATATAAAACACAATTTTATACATAAATATATGATATATATAGTAGCCTACCCCCTACCCTACGAGGTAGGGGGTCCCTGCTCCATCACCCCATCAGTTTGGGGGTCCCTGGCCTGAAAAGGTTGAAGACCCCTAATTATTCTGTGAATCTAATGGGATTAATGTGACCCCTACTTCAGTCAGTGAAGTCCAGGGCTGAATGTGACATATTGAGACCTATATAACTAAATATTGGTCATTTGCCAACACATTATTTTGTGAAATAAATGGGTTATATTTCACAGATAGTTATACAATTCTTATAATATATTAAAATACAATCATCCTTAACCTTCAAGTTAAATGCATTATTTCCGGGGACTTAAAAATCATTTTTCTTTTTTTTTTTGTTGATGGCCTTCCTGCCCTGGCATTTGGCCTTTGTGCCCTCCAAAAAATTACAACACCAAAGGCCAAGTGGCCTTTCCCCTAAAATGACGAAATTCCAGGCCTGACACACACACACACAGAGCCTCTTACAGTCGGCCAGCCTCCTTGCGGAGCGTAGTAAGAAGCGGCCGAGATGCTGCGATGATGACGCTGTGCTTCTCTAATGAAGGTGCGCTGCTTTTCCTCAGAAGAATCCTCCAGTGCCAAGGTCACTCGTTAAAATACCACATGGTCTCCATAGGAGAGGTCAGGGAACACACACACTCTGATGTGGGCTTTTTTTGATCATCTCAGTGTGTGTGTGTGTGTGTGTGTGTATGTGTCTCTGTGTGTGTGCATATGCATGCATACACGCTTGTACTGCGTGCTGTGTAAGGGTGCCTCTGTGTGTGTGTGTGTGTGTGTGTGTGTGTGTGTGTGTGTGTGTGTGTGTGTGTGTGTGTGTGTGTGTGTGTGTGTGTGTGTGTGTGTGTGTGTGTGTGTGTGTGTGTACGTATGTGCGCGGCTGCGCAAGCAATGGGCTTGTTTGATGTGGTGGTTTTGGTACATTTCAAAGGCGAAGCTCTGATGAGAATTCTTCAGATGAGAAGGGGAGGGGAGGGGAGGGGAGGGGATGGAGAGGAGAGGAGAGGAGGGGGTTATAGCCGGGAGGGGTGGGGTTTAAACACTGATTGGCATTCATAGCAGAGAGGCTGGGGCAGCGCTGCTAAAAAAGAAATTAGGCTTTAACTAAGCTGCACCATTCAGCTGTTTAACTAAGCTGCTGCACCGTTCAGCTGTTTGAAATTCTGTCTTCTCAGGCCTTCTATTAATAAATGCATAATTGATTAGGGGGAGAATACGTGCCTGAGCACACTTCCCCACTGACACACACACACGCGTACATATGTACACACACGTACACACACACACACACACACACACACACACACACATGCACGCACGCGCACACGCGATCGCACACACGCACGTGCACACAAGCGCACACACACACACACACACACACACACACACACACACACACACACACACACACACACACACACACACACACACACACACACACACACACACACACGCACACACACACGCATGCATGCATGCACGCGCACCTTCATACTTACACATGCATAGATGCGTATACTTGTGCGCCGCTATATCTTAAATCTCTCTTTATGTCTCTTTGCCTTTACTTTTTGCTCCATCTCTCTACCTTGTTATCTCTCACTTTGGAAATGGTTCCTTCTTCGCGCTTGCTTCGTTCTCTCTCCCCTCGTCCTCGCTCTCTTTTGGTTTGCTTTGAACGGTGGTGCTCTCCATCTCTCTCTCTCTCTCTCTCTCTCTCTCCCTCTCTCTCTCTCTGTCTCTCTCGCCCTCTGTGGCCCTTAGGTGTACAGTACGATTCCTGTCTTCTTCTTCCTCCCGAGGGAGTTATGATGAGTGGACGGACGCCCTCTATACTCTCAAATGCTTATCAATAACCTTTGAGTGCTCGCTCTCTCGCTCTCTCGCTCTCTCTCTCTCTCTCTCTCTCTCTCTCTCTCTCTCTCTCTCTCTCTCTCTCTCTCTCTCTGTCTCTGTCGCTGTCTCTATGTCTGTCTCTCTCTCTCTCTCTCTCTCGCGCTCTCTGTTCTGAGCTAGTGCACACCCGCTGGGTACATACACACACACACTACACACACACACACTTCACACACTACACACACACACACGCACACACACGCGCGCGCTACACGCACACACCGCACACGAGGATGTTCACAGAGGCTGTAACCTCTCTGTTCTCTTTATCGCTGTGTGTCTTGTGAACATATGAACTCAGCCAGGTATAAGTGAATCACATAATAATGCAGCATAACTATAATAACAGAGACACTGAGGGAGATTATAGACAGTGTGTGTGTGTGTGTGTGTGTGTGCGTGTGTGTGTGTGTGTGGGTGTGTGCGTGTGCAGGTCTACCAGTCTCCTTTCTGCGTTTCTCTTCTGCTTCACGGATCAGATGAGACGTTGGGTCTCCTCAGTGCTCACTGTTATAGCCCGTCCTCCGTGACCAGATTATATTACGTTGCTGTCAGGCAGAGAAACCTCTTATCTCCATATTCCTTTTTTTCCCTCCAAGATATTTTTTTTCTGCCTTTATTTGATAATAGAGGTAGACCAGTGGTGGAAAGTAACTAGGTAAATCTACTTAAGTACTGTACTTAAGTACAATTTTGAGGTATTTGTACTTTACTTGAGTATTTCCAATTTCCATTTTTTTTTTACTTTTTTACTACTCCACTACATCTCAGAGGCAAACTTATTTCTTTTACTCCACTACAATTATTTGAAAACTTTGATTATTATTACAAAACATACTGTACATCAAGCACTTCAGCCCTATATACATTTCTGCCATTTGAAAATAGCCGATCTACAAGCTCACAATGCGTCACAATGCGACGAATTGTGAGCTTGTAGATCTCCTAATTAAAAAAAAAAAGTATACATTTGAAAACTTGAAATGGGACATTCTGCATAATGAGTACTTTTACTTTTGTACATTTCAATACCAATACTTTTGTACTTTTACCTACAGTAGGCCTACATTTTGAATTCCGGACTTTTACTCTTAACATAGTATTTCTATATTGCAGTATTGATACTTTTAAAGTAAAAGTATGTAGTACTCTTTCCACCACTGTCCATATCCCCTTTTTTTTCAAGATATTGTTTTGGCTTTTTCTGCCTTTATTTGATAGTATACAGTAGACTGACAGGAAATGGGGAGAGAGAGATGGGGGAGTGACATGCAGTAAAGGTCTTCGGGAACAGGATTCGAACCCGCAACACGCTGTCAGCTTGCATTATTAGCAGCCTAGGTGCCCGGTACGCCGCTATTCTAACTTTTAGTTGGTTTGTCACCGGCAGGTGAGCCAGTAGGGTACAATAGTGGCAACACAGAAATGTGTGGGGAGGAATTAATTGGCACAACGGGGGAAAAAAAGACAAAGAAAGAAAAGCGGTTAAAATAATTGGCTTCTCAACATTTTTGAGAAAAAGAGAAAAATAAAAAAACTAAACAGAACAAAAAACACATTAACCCCAGTGACCCCTATTCTGGGCAAATTATATTACTGTAGGTGAACATTCAGCACAAAATGGGCGAACAGTTGCCGGAAATAGCAGATCCTCAAGCTCACAACGTGTTGCGACCTTGGAGATCTAGCTATTTTTGTCAAAGAAAAGTCGGTATAGAGGGAAACGAGTATAGACCCCTCCTTGGGAACTCCGGACAAGAACGTATATATGGGGGTTTACGTGGTTAACCCATTAAGACATGAGGCCGCTTCTAAAAATGTTCTAAACTGTTTTTCGGAAGAAAATATAAAAAAATAATTTTCACGATTTTTCGAAAATAGCAGATCTACAAGCTTATAGCGCGGCACTCGGTGCTGCGCTATAAGCTTGTATATCTGCTATTTTTGAATAGCCAAAGACATCTAAAATGACACAGATGCGTTCCCGGTCTTAATGGGTTAATCCAAGCCATCATTGTACAATTTGAAATGATTAAATAAACGTTGAGCTTATGTCCAGGCCTGGAGGCCGCCAAATCTCCTTGAAGTTAAATTTGACTTTGTTTTATATTTGGGACAGGATGGGGGGAGGGGGGGGGGGGGGGGGTTATTGGGCCTAGCTGTCACTTCATCTTTGTCTTGGACCACGCTGGCATCGATACATGTTAATAAGACACGGACGTTTGAATTTCATTCGTAAATCAATCTTCATTGATCATTTTATTTTTGGCTGGACTCTCCAAATCAATCCACGCTTTAAAATGCTACCACGACAGAATTTCGCCCAAAAGGAAAATAACTTTCAATGATGTTTTTGGTGTGTTGGTTGGATTACTTCAAAGTTTCAGGTCTCTGTGAGTTGATTTTCATACCGTACAGTACGTACAGTATTCAGTATGCTTTGGCAAATGGTTGACAGTAATGTCAAGTATACTGTGAGTCATAGTCAATGGGCTACATCAGAGCCATATATGGAGAGTTGTGTCACCTCCGTTCACTTCATCAGGCCAGGTCTTCTACAGAGCCTTCTATTGGCGAATAGTGACTAAGCCCTGAACCTGAAGTTTACGGAATGCACTGGAGTCTATGAGGGTTTGTCACTATTTCGAGTTTGAACCACGTGACCGGCGCTGTTTTCTGCCCCCTCATTGACGTAACTCTCCAATAGAAGGCTCTGGGCTACACCACGCCAGACCTGGTCCTTTAAATCCGTACATGTCCAAGTGTCCCTGATCAAGACACTATAAACCCCTAAAACATTGTAGTTTTTACACTGTCTACAATGCTGCAGGGAGGAGGCACTACTGTACTGTTCTGTATGTGAACCTTCTCTCCTCTCTCCTCCAGATGAGCCAGGCCAGTTGAAGATCTACCTTCCCAAGAAGCTGTTGGAGTGTTTGCCCAAATGTTCCTCTCTGCCCAAGGAGCGCCACCGCTGGAACACCAATGAGGTAAGAGACGCACGCACACGCACATGCACACGCACACGAGTACACGTGCACAGTCTGCATACACCCGCACACACACACACACACACACACACACACACACACACACACACACACACACACACACACACACACACACACACACACACACACACACACACACACGCATGCACATGCACATGCACACAACAAAGGGGAAGCAAAGAGGTCGGGGAAAACTCTTAACCCCAACCCCTAAACCTGACTTCTAAAATGTCTATAATCCTATAACCCCAAACTAATATTAGTCAGGTATGGCCAGACTAATATCACTGCGTATATATTAGTGTGGAATCTCTGTGTGGAACCTGCATTTCCGAGGGGCAAATTAAAAAAATGCCTCTTGTGATAAACCCGCCCCATATTTGCATACTGGGCCCTGATTGGTCCCTCACAACTTTGGAGGGAGAGAAATCCAATCTCTATTGAGAGGGGCCAGACCTAATCTGCCGAGGTCATTTTATTTTTTGCAATGGCAGTTTGTCTGGAACCAGGCGAGGACTATACTTGTATGTTATGTTTGGTCCTCACAAGTATAGTAATACACACACACACACACACACACACACACACACACACACACACACACACACACACACACACACACACACACACACACACACACACACACACACACACACACACACACACACACACTCTCTTTACCCAAGAGCCAAGAACGTCATGCATCAAATATGGATGAAAACCATGAAAGGTTTCATTATGGCTCTTAATTTGTATCCATGTTGAAAAGCCACGATTAACCATGCCTGTAGCCTGCTGTTGTTGAGAAGATGTGCAAGCTCACGACGCACTGCGACGCGACACGTTGTGAATGTTTAGATCGACAATAGCCAGTAGTATTGTACAGTATTGTACGGTTAAAGTCGTTAAACCATTAAGACCTGGAACGCATCTGTGTCACTTTTTGATTTGCGCTAAAAAGCATTATTTTACACTTTGGGCTATTCAAAAATAGTAGATATACAAGCTCATAGCGCGGCACCGAGTGCCGCGCTATGAGCTTGTAGATCTGCTATTTTTGAAAAATTGTGAAAATGTGTGAATATCTTTGAATATATATATTTTTAAAGCGAACATTTGTAACTCAAATCTTTGCTTCTGGCGGTCCCTGGAAATCCCAAAATATTTGGAGATGGGGGTCTGCGGCGAAATTCATATCATTTTGGGGGTCCTTGACATGAAAAAGTTAGAGAACCACTGACATAGAAACATATGTTTTTCAGAAAAACGTTAGGATTTAGAAGACATTTTGCAGAATCGGAACCTCAGGCCTCAATGGGTTAAACTGATGTTGATGCTATATTAACTAATTTAGTTGGGGACCCCCTGGAACCCCCTCAAGTACCCCTGGGGGTTCCCAGACACCCCCCTATATTTGATAACCACTGTCATAGATTTGATAACGTTCATGATTTCTGCAGTGTACAGGCTGCAGGTTCTGACGCTTGTAGCAGAGGACTGCAGGATGGCAAATTAAATATTCCTACTGCTTGGTAATATTTGAAGCAGAAAGAAAGACAAACAAACTAAAAAGAAAGAAAAAAACAAGACAAAACCCTGTGGTCAGTAAGATAAAGAGCGGTGCGCGAAGCTCGCGTAGTTGCTATGCAACCATTTAAAAGCCCATTAAAAGTACGGCACCTTTCTGCTCACGGTTTCACCCTTTGCTTTGTGTGAGAAATGCTGTGCTTTATGCTCCGGCCACGCCGGATAACCAAGAAAAGATTAACAGATATCAATGCGGTAACAACACTCCCCCCTCCCCTCCCCCTCTCTCCAAAAAGGAAGGATTTTTTCATTAACTCGAAACTCCACATCTTTCCTGAGGAGTGGACGAGAAACAAAGGAGCAAGAAGAAATGTTTTACAATTTCACCGTTAAGGTTGTTACACACCGGCGAATATAGCGAATATACGCAAAATTCGGACTCGTTCCGAATAATTAAAAGACGCTTTTTCGCTTCGTTTTTTCGCTTTTTCGCTCCATGTACGGAGCCATTGACTTTATAAGGTTTAAAAAAAAACGCATTATTCACACGAAAAAATCGCCCCGGTGTGTAACAACCTTTAATGCTTAATTTACGCCATTGTCGGCACGCGCTGAAAATAGCAGATCTACAAGCTCACAATGCGTACGTTGCACAGCGACACGCCTTAGCTTGTAGATCTGCTATTATAGACAGAGACAGGCAAACAGGAGTATAAAAATCTGGCTTTAGGCGACGAAAACAACCAGAGGAATCGCATCGGTTCGGTTCGCCCACGCGGCACACAAAGTCAACTTTGCAAAGCTAACAACTCGATCGGTAAGAATTTTCACTGTGGGCTGAACTGGCGAGGTGGAGAAACTAGGCCGAGGTTTGAGCCTTGAGACGACACTCGACTCCAAACCGAGAGAGCCGAGGATATAACCTTGAGCTATAGAATGTTGGAGACTCAGTGTGAAACAGCTCTTTCAGAGTCGCTAAGTTGTTCCAGACGGAGACTCAGGGAAGCGTTTGACAGATTGGAAATGGATGTGCGGCATTTGTCGTCTGTAGTGTTTGTGCAAACGCAACGCCAGTGGTGGAAAAAAAGTGTTTTACTTAAGTACAAGTATCAATACTGCAATATAGAAGTACTCTGTTACAAGTAAAAGTCCGGAATTCAAAATGTACTTGAGTAAAAGTACAAAAGTATTGGTATCAAAATGTACTTAAAGTAGCAAAAGTAAAAGTACTAAAATGTTTGAAAATAGCAAATCTGCAAGCTCACAACGCGTCGCGATGCGACGCGTTGTGAGCTTGTAGATCGGCTATTTTCAAATAGCCTATGTATAAAATAGGGCTAAAGTGGTTAATACTATATAATTAATAATTAATGTTATAATGTAATAATTCATATATGCAAAGTAACTAGTAACTAAAGTTTTCAAATAATTGTAGTGGAGTAAAAGTACAATATTTGGATCCGAGATGTAGTGGAGTAGAAGTAAAAGTACTGAAACTTGGAAATACTCCAGTAAAGTACAAATACCTCAAAATTGTGCTTAAGTACAGTACTTAAGTAAATGTACTTAGTTACTTTCCACCACTGCGCAACGCACAGCCCTCCTCCGCTGGTGGTTTTCAGCTCCACACCGTGGTGGTAGTGGTGGTGATGGTGGTGGTATGCTGCTCACGGCCCCCGTGCGCCCCCCGCCGCATTATTATGAATGTGTGTGTTTGTGTGTTTGCGTTATTGATTGCCGGCTCCGGCGTTATTATGCAACGCAAAGCTGATTTGCCTCGTGGTTTTTCTCCCAGGAACGTCATTACATTTTTCATGCAATCCATCTCAATGAAGGTCATGCTGGAAGTTAAGCACAGCACCTACCCAACAGTGTGAGTGTGCTCACATGAATAAGGTAGTGTGTGTGAGCTTAGTGTGTGTATGTGTGGTGGTGGAAGAAGTACTCACATGTTTTACTCAAGTAAAAGTATTAATACCCTAATGGAGAAATACTCTGTTACAAGTAAGAGTCCGGTATTCAACATTTACTGGAGTAAAACTGCAGAAGTATAGGCATCAAGGCTAGTGTTGTCGTAGTGTTGATTTTGACAGCAATTGTTTTATAAAATTCTGTTCAGTCTTAGTCATATTTAGTCATCTGAAATGTTTAACTTTTAAGCTCCTTACACACCGGGGGCGATTTTTTCATGCGAATAATACGTTTTTTAAAAAAACCTTATAAAGTCAATGCAAGCTTCCACGGAGCGAAAAAGTGAAAAAGCGTCTTTTATTTATTTGGAACGAGTCCGAATATTGTGTATATTTGCATAATCGCCGGTGTGTAAAGACCTTTAGTCTAGTTTTAGTTGACTAAATATCATAAGATTTTAGTCGACTAAATCTACAGTTGATTTAATTAGACTAAAAGTATTTTCGAGTATTTTTGGCTGGCCGTGATGCCATCGAAATGGCAGATTTTCACTAAGCTGCATGCCGAAAATAGCTGATCTACAAGCTCACAACGTGTTGCAAGCGCAACGCGTTGGGGTCACGCCCACGCGCACCTGGGTCTGACACCGACGCGCACCCATGATGAATGACTTGTTTTAGTTCTACTGGATCTCTGCTCAACTAGTCCGTCCCTAACATTTTAGTTTAGCTTTTATTTGTTGACGAAATAGTTAATATATTTAGTCTTAGTTTTAGTCATCATAGCTTAGTTTTAATTTAGTTTTCCTCAGTGGAAAAAAGGTAGTCGACGAAAATCTTTCGTCACAGTTTTAGTCGACGAAATCAACACTGCGCAGTTGGTAGCACTTTTGCCTCACAGCTAGAAGGTCCTGGGTTCGATTCCCGCCGAGAATGCTGTGGGCGCTGGGGGCGTGTCCTCTCCTCTGCGTCATCAGTGCCCATACCCTAGGTGGGGTTGGTGAAAGGGCCTTTCTGTGTGGAGTTTGCATGTTCTCCCCGTGTTCCCTAGTGTAGGTACCCCCTCAAAAAACATGCAGTAATCCTGGTCTCTATACTGCCTCCCCCTGGTCAGCCGGGGCGCCTGATGGAGGGGAAAGGAACTGGTTGTAATAACGTGTTCCTTCCACGTGCTACGTCCAACGGGGGATACTCCCCCCTGTCAGGTGATAAGAAGCGGCCTGCTCACTCCTCATGCATTGAAGGAAGCATAAGCTCAGTTCGGGGCTCTCCCCAGGCTGGCAGAGGGAGAGTAGCGCCCAAGATTACAGCTTAGGCAATTGGCACTGGGTGAAAAAATGGATTACAAAAATCGTGGGATAAACATTTCTAAAAAAAAGTATTGGCATCAATTTTGGCATTAAATGAAAATAGCCGATCTACAAGCTCACAATGCGTCGCGTTATGAACAAATAATTATAGTGGAGTAAAACGACAACATTTGCCTCTGACATGTAGTAGAGTAGAACCATGCTTGGAACCATTGCCCTCCCCCCCGTCTCTCTCGCTCTTCGTCCTTACATACATCCCACCCTCTTTCCATTATTTGTTCAGAAGTCTTTTGATCTGTTACTGCTGTGATGTCTTTGTCTTTTAACTCTGGATTGCTGAGCCCCCCCCCCCAGCCCCCTCCAGCCCCCCCCCCCTCGTCTGCACAACCAAATCACCCTCGGGTACTAATAAAGAAGCCTTGAACCCTGAACCATCCTCACCCCTCTCTCTTTCTATCTTTATCTTTCCTTTCTCTCTCTATCTCTCCTTCTGTGTCTCTTTCCTCTTTTTCTGTCTCTCTCTCTCTATCTCTCTGCCTCTCTCTCTCTCTCTCTCTCTCGCCCTCTCCCTCTCTCTCTCTCTCTCTCTCTCTCTCTCTCTCTCTCTCTCTCTCTCTCTGTGTGTGCGTCTCCTATGATGAGGAGGTGCAGGCTCGGTTCAGGTGGAGGTTGGGCGTCCCTGAGCGGGTTCCTTCAAAGCTCCTCTTCTCTTCCACCCAGGCGGTGCAGGCATAAAGTTTCCTGCATACTAAAACACACTTCCATTGTCTGTGCTGCTCCTCTCTGCTTACCGTAGCGCCTGTGCACAGGAAGAGGAACAGTGTGCCTCATAGCCTGCTTCTCCTGAGATGATTGCATATCGTCACTGTCTGTCGGGCACAAACGTGACATACTAGAGCCTATATACCGCTTGTGCTATAACCACGCCCGCTTCCAGTGGTGGAAAAAGTACTCACATTTCTAACTTAAGTAAAAGTATCAATACTGCATTGTAGAAATACTCTGTTCCAAGTAAAAGTCCGGAATTCAAAATTGACTTGAGTAAAACTACAAAAGTATTGGCATCAAAATGTACTAAAATGTACTAAAATGTTTGAAAATAGCAGATCTACAAGCTCACAACGCGTCGCGATGCGACGCGTTGTGAGCTTGTAGATCTGCTATTTTCAAATAGCCTATGTATAAACTAGGGCTGAAGTGGTTAATGTATGTTTTGTAACATAATAATGTATATCTGAAAAGTAACTACTAAAGTTTTCAAATAATTGTAGTGGAGTAAAAGTATTGAAAATAGCAAATACGCCAGTAAAGTAAAAGTACCTCAAAATTGTGCTTAAGTACAGTACTTGAGTAAATATACTTAGTTACTTTACACCACTGCCCGCTTCTGTGACCCACGCGGAAGTGCCTCATGCCTACAACAACCGCGGGCAATTTTTTGTGCCGATAAAGTATAGTTTTGGACCGCGGCGGAATGCGTGCCGTCTCAAGCGAACTTGAGCCACGATAGGCACCACAGAGCGAGCTAAAGCGAGCGAATTGCCGTGCCGAACGTTGCGAAGTTCACTTGAGCCGACTCAGTGCCTTACGAGTTATGTACCGATAGGCACTGAATCGTAAATCATGTTTTTTGGCGAGAGCGTTTGCCCCAACTGCCTCTCAAAGTGACTACTGAACAATCACAGCGCGTCCTTGCACAAGCGTACTGGCCAATCACAGCGCGTCGTTGCACAAGCGGTATAGGTTTTGGGATCACGCGGCAGAAACGTATCTTATCTCCATATTTTGGCTTTTTGTGTTTCTTTCGTAAATTAACGCCCTACTTGATCAGACTAGCGCGTCACACAAAAGCATCAAAAGTAACAGATCCACAAGCCTGTTTGGAGCTTAGAAGTAGATCTGCTACTTTTGCTGTTTTTGAATTTTAATCCTGAACAGTTTTGGACATATGAGGTATCCACCCGACAGAGACGATATACATTAAATACAGAATCCAGTATATAGAGTACATTGTGTACTGTACAATACTGTATGTGTGCAGAGGTGTTTGTCCCAAAAGAATGAGAATAAAGACAGTGTGTGTGCTCTGCTGTGTCTGTTGTTTACAGATATGTTTGACCTGGCAGTTTTGTTTGGGTTTGTTTGGACATTGTTCAGGGCTCTGAGAGCCTCGGGGGGAGGAGGGGGGGGGACACAACCTCTTGCTGAGTCTGTCTCTCTTCGTGGTGACCTTGTGATACCGCAGGCGCTTGCCTGTCCCCATCGGCACACACAGTATAGTCTATTGCTGGGGTGATGTTTGTCCTTGCCTACCCCATCGGCACACACAGTAAAGTCCAGTTACCTCGTATTTACCGTACCTGCTTATTGTCGTTCTGGATTAAGAGCGTCTGCTAAATGCCTAAATTATAAATTGTAATTGTTCATTTCTGGGGTGATGTTTGCCGTTGCCTGTTCCCATTGGCACACACAGTAGTCCATTGCTGGGGTGATGTTTGTCCTTGCCTGTCCCAATCGGCACACAGTATAGTACAGTTACAGTACCTTGTATTTACCGTACCTGCTTACTGTAAATTGTTCTGGATTCAGAGTGTCTGCTAAATGCCAAAAATTGTAAATTGTAATTGTCCATTTCTTTGGTGATGTTTGTCCTTGCCTGCCCCCATCGGCACACACGGTATAGTCCATTGCTGGGGTGATGTTTGTCCTTCAGAAACCTTTCTTGCTTTGAACAAACACCTGTGTGTATGAGTCCTGCAGGGTGGTGGTGTACTCGGCCGACCGCACCACCTTCCTGAGGGCTCGCAGGCAGTAGGCTACATTTCATGCATTAAAATGTAATACAAAGTGCTTTACATTAAGTGAATGGATAAACAGTATAGGCAATGTTAAAAGAATAGAACAAAAAGACTAAAGCACACAAATAAAACCAATGCAGAGAATAATAATAATATAGTATATATACATATGTATGTGTGTATAGTATTGATCGTTCAACCTCCACCATGTGTTTGTCTTGTCTTGGTGGTTTTATTACTGGTATTGGTTTAAGTGTTGTTCATAAAGCGTGATGATGACTTATTGACGAACTACGCGTTGTTACAAATGGCCAGTGTTTGTTGGGTCTATATGTGTGTGTGTGTGTGTGTGTGTGTGTGTGTGTGTGTGTGTGTGTGTGTGTGTGTGTGTGTGTGTGTGTGTGTGTGTGTGTGTGTGTGTGTGTGTGTGTGTGTGTGTGTGTGTGTGTGTGTGTGTGCAGTATGAATACATTAGGTATGTATGCATACACATGTCTTACCAAGACATAGAGAAGCACACACTAGAGTCTATTTCCCTCTCCCTCATCCTCAGTTTGTAGGTACAGTATTGTGATTTATTGCATGCTATTATACTGTGTGTGTGTGTGTGTGTGTGTGTGTGTGTGTGTGTGTGTGTGTGTGTGTGTGTGTGTGTGTGTGTGTGTGTGTGTGTGTGTGTGTGTGTGTGTGTGTGAGAGAGCGTGCGTGTGTGCGTGCATGTGTGTATGTTTAACTGTAGGATTACGCCATGTTTGTTTGTGCGTAGAGGGAGATCATGAAAGTAAAGGAGAAGAGGGGGAGGAGGGGTGAGAGATGGAGAGATTACTGTTCCGTGTTTGGATAAGAATGGCTCTGATTAACTCAGGCTTAATCCTCCCCTAGTCTTCATTTGACATGCCCTTATTCTCACCCTTTTGTTGATGTGTGCGCACTGTATACATGCGCACGCGCGTGTGTGTGTGTGTGTGTGTGTGTGTGTGTGTGTGTGTGTGTGTGTGTATGTGTGTGGGTATGTGTGTTTGCGCGACTGCACGCACGCGCGTGTGTGTGTGTGTGTGAGTGAGAGTGCACGTTTTCTCTGGACATGTGCGTGACCGCATATGATCCTCTGATCTCTGCTTTGTCACGCATGACTTCTTCCTGACACCTTGGCCTCCTGCAAGCGACGAGCTGTGAACCCCCCCCGCACCCCCCCAACGCTTTTTCACTCTATCTCTCCTCCTCTCCTCTCCTCTCCTCTCCTCTCCTCTCCTCTCCTCTCCTCTCCTCTCCTCTCCCCCACACCCCCCCCATTCTACCTCTCTGTTGCACATCCACTGATGTGTGAAATTATGCTGGGACAGAGGGATGGATTCCTCCCTGTAGAGGCCCGAGCGGAGGTGTGAGCCTTTTGTTCAATAATAGATTGGAGGGGGGGTGCGGGGGTGTGTGTGTGTGGGGGGGGGGGGGGGGGGGGGGAGTTGTTGTGTACGTCTCTGTCCATAGTAATAGGCTGTACACTAGCTTTAGATAACAGAACCGCCGCACTCTGGGCGGACGTGGAGCATAGCGGAGAGCCGCGGGTTTATCCCAGCCAATCGGGAACGTGGGGGGGTTGTGCGGGGGGGGGGGGATAATGCGGAGCGCTCTAAAACTTAGTTTTCTTTCTTCCTCCTTCCACCTGCGGGGGGAGTGTCGAGAGACTGTGGGTTTATAGTCTCTCGTCCCGGGACGAGAGATGTAAGTCGAAAGATATTATTACTCCTGCGTCAGAGGAGACCCCACCTGGAGTCTGTACTGTATACAGTATATATTATATATAGAGCGAGAGAGAGAGAGAGAGAGAGGGGGAGAGACAGACAGACAGACTCTGAAGTCGGTCACTTCAGTGTGTGTGTGTGTGTGTGTGTGTGTGTGTGCGTGCGACGTGCGTGCGTGCTTGCGTGCTTGCTTGTGAGCGCGTGCGTGGGCGAGCGTATGTGTGTATGCGTGTGCAATCAGAATCACCAAAAACATCGAAACATTTTAACCCATTTAGACCGGGAAATAATCTGTGTTATTATTAGATTTATTTGGCTGTATATATTTTTTTAAATGCTTCTGGGAATTCTACCAGTTTTCGAAAAACGTATGTTGCTATATGAGTGCTTCTCAAACTTTTCCAGGTCAAGGACCACCCAAAATGATATGTATTTGGCCGCGGACCCCCCATCTCAAAATATGTTGTTCCAGGGACCCCCCCAGAGAAGCACAAATCGGGAGTTCAAAATGTTCGTTTTAAAACATATTATTCAAAGATTTGCACCAAGTTTCCACAATTTTTCAAAAAATAGCAGTGCTATTTTTTGAATAGCGCAAAGAAATCTTAAAAAATGACACAGATGCGTTCCCGGTCTTAATGGGTTAAGCTCCAACACCCCCCCACCCCCTACCCCCCCCTTACCCCCTGCTATGTTAGATGATGCGACTGCCAGACAGTCTGTTTGGCCCACATGTCGCTCCTGCCAGTCGGAGGTATTGGACTGCGGAGTCAGTGTGTGTGTGTGTGTGTGTGTGTGTGTGTGTGTGTGTGTGTGTGAGAGTGTGTGTGTGTGTGTGTAGTGTGAGACTTTGCGTGACATCTCTGTCGCTGCTGTGTGGCTGCCTTTGAGCTCCGGCGATGACACGATGGGAACGACAGCGTTGCGGCGGGGTGTTCTTGACAGCGGCATCTGGCGGCGCCGCTGTGTGATATTAGCATGAGATCAAAAGTATATTTATGCACAGCAGCCAAAATCCTGAGTGTTCGTTTCACTCTGAGAGACCCCACGAGGGTCCCTTTTTATGTTCTTTTTTCTTCTTTTTTTACAACTGTCACAGTTAAATTAACTCTGCGGATTTTACTGTGTATATATACACTCTAGGACACTGGCCAGTCTGCCTCCAGGGTGTGTGTGTGTGTGTGTGTGTGTGTGTGTGTGTGTGTGTGTGTGTGTGTGTGTGTGTGTGTGTGTGTGTGTGTAGTGTGTAGTGTGTGTGTGTGTGTGTGTGTGTGTGTGAAATAATTTTCATGTTACACACATTGTACAAAAAAGTGTTTCCATGGTAACCGATTGGGGATGTTTGTGTAATTGTGTGTGCGTGCGTGTGTGTCTGTGCGCTGCAGTGTGTCTGTGCACGTGCTGCAGTGTGTGTGTTTGTGTGTGTGTGCACGTGCTGCTGTGTGTGTGTGTGTGTGTGTGTGTGTGTGTGTGTGTGTGTGTGTGTGTGTGTGTGTGTGTGTGTGTGTGTGTGTGTGTGTGTGTGTGTGTGTGTGTGTGTGTGTGTGTGTGTGTGTGTGTGTGTGTGTGTGTGTGTGTGTGTGTGTGATCGCTGCAGTATGTGTGTGTGTGTGTGTGTGTGTGTGTGTGTGTGTGTGTGTGTGTGTGTGTGTGTGTGTGTGTGTGTGTGTGTGCGCGCGCGCTGCAGTGTGTGTGTGTGTGTGTGTGTGTGTGTGTGTGTGTGTGTGTGTGTGTGTGTGTGTGCACGCGCTGCAGTGTGTGTGTGTGTGTGTGTGTGCGCACGCTGCAGTGCGCATAACATACAGTAACACATGCGCCTACATGTGTGGGTGTGTGTTTGGGTGCTGCTAATTGTATAATCGATGTACTCGTCGTCCTCCTCCATTGTTCGTCCCACTCTGATGACACGTTGGTTCTACACATCGTGGCCCATCCAAGACAAACAATAGAAAAGACGAGAAACGTCTTCTCCCTCTTTACTTCCCTTATCTGTGTGACGTATAGGCAGGGTTACCAACAGTGGTGTAAAGTAACTAAGTACATTTACTCAAGTACCGTACTTATAAGTGCAATTTTTAGGTATTTTTTTTACTTTACTACAGTATTTCTACTCCACTATACATCTCAGAGGCAAATATTGTACTTTTACTCTATTATAATTATTTGAAAACTTGTACTGGTTATTTTGTTGATTTTGAACAAAACATACATTAACCACTTCAACCCTACATATATACATTTCGGCCATTTTCAGAAGATTTGAATACATTTTATACATTTGGAAACTTGTGAAATGGGACATTCTGCATAATGAGTGCTTTCTACTTTTGGTTTAAGTAGCCTACTTTTGATACGAATCCTTTTTTACTTTTACTGAAGTCTGCGGACAAATACATATCATTTTGGGTGGAAAACCACTGATATTATATAGTAACAAAACTGCTAGGTTTTAATGGAATAAGTGGTTATAACCTGTATAGTATATATGAACTGTTTGAACTTGTAAGATGTGTGTCATTGATTGAAAAATTCCCCCAAAATAAGGAACAAAGAGTGTCCCAGTTCAATGAGGGACACGTCTTTTTACTTTTCAAATAACCCATTTAGACGGGAAATCTGTGTCATTTTTTTTTTTTCTTTGGCTATTTTTTGAAAAACTCGGGAAGGTTTGTGCAAATATTTTGTTATATATATAGAATATGTTTTTAAAGTGATTTTTTAAGAACTCGAATCTTTGCTTCTGGGGGTTCTACAAATCATGTCATCTAAATCCTACAGCTAAAAATGTCAGTGGTTCTCAAACTTTTTCATTTAGAGAACCACTCCCAAAATTGTATGTATTTGGCCGCGGACCCCCATCTCAAAATATTTTGTAATAGCAGATCTACAAGCTTATAGCGCGGCACTCAGCTTGTATATCTGCTATTTTTTAATAGCCCAAAGAAATCTAAAAATGACAGAGACGCGTTCCCGGATTGAATGGGATATGGGACAATTCCATTATTTCAAGGGAAGCCTAGGTGGCTGCCTCCTCTTTAGGAGACCAGAAGTAGGTCATGAGTCTATTAATTCCAATGGGAGAAGAAGGGAACGTTCTCTAGCCCCGTTGGTCACTGAACTAAATATTTGACCCATTCTTCAACAAAAGCCACACAATCCTCTCCGAACATTCTGACACTAAAATGGCATTTTATGTCAGAGAGACAAATTGGGACGAAAACAACTGTCGACCGTGTGTGAGCTCTACGGTAGCAACCTGAACCGTAGGATGCTTAATTGTTTTTGCAATTAAGTCCACGCACGGAATGGTGGAAAAAGTGTTCTTTTGCATGTCAAGCCAAGCATCTATATATAGGTGCAAGAAAAATGTCCAAATTCCATGGAAATTCAGCTAGTAGTGTTCAGGATATATTGCTTGGGACCAAAGTGTGGAATGCATGGACAGACAGACAGACAGACAGACAGACAGACAGACAGACAGACAGACAGACAGACAGACAGACAGACAGACAGACAGACAGACAGACAGACAGACCAACATTGCCAACGGACCAACAGACCTAAATGTCTAATCCTAAGCCTAACTCAAACCTGAATCTTTTTCCGAATTGTAAGGCTAACCATGCCATTTTTCTTGCGATGACAAGGACAATAATTGTCCTCAATAATTCTGCTATACGTGTGGCCTTCACAACAAGTGTAGCTATAGAAGTACACACACACACACGCACGCGCGCGCGCGCACACACACACACACACACACACACACACACACACACACACACACACACACACACACACACACACACTCACACTCACACTCACACAACACACACTCCAGTAATTTCTCACGTGTGCTCCCATTTCCATACGTCTACGGGGACGGAGCGTTACCTATAATTGACTTGCTAAGTGATTAATTCAGTGCTCTGTGTGTCTGTCTAACTGCCTCCTATGTCATTACTGTGTCTGTTTTCTCCCCTCACACACAGTCCCCAGAATAAATAGTCTATACAGTCCCACACTTCTCACTAGACTAGAGCCTATATTTCCTCAGCATATGTTCCTATATAGTAGGTAAGAAAATGCCATTGGACCCACAGATGGGCACAGAGAGAGAGAGAGAGAGAGAGAGAGAGAGAGAGAGAGAGAGAGAGAGAGAGAGAGAGAGAGAGAGAGAGAGAGAGAGAGAGAGAGAGAGAGAGAGAGAGAGAGAGAGAGAGAGAGAGAGAGAGAGAGAGAGAGAGAGAGAGAGAGAAAAGTTTTACTTAAGTAAAAGTATCAATACTGCAATGTAGAAATAAGCTGTTTAAAAATAAAAAAAATACTTGAGTACAAAAAGTATAAAAGTATTGGTATCAAAATGTACTTAAAGTACCTAAAGTAAAAGTACTATTATGCATAATGTCCCGTTTCACAAGGTGTCATATGTATAAAATGTATTAAAAATCTTTTGAAAATAGCAGATCTACAAGCTCACAACACGTCGCGATGCAACGCGTTGTGAGCCTGTAGATCTGCTATTTTCAAATAGCCAAAGTTTAAATAGGTCTGAAGTGCTTAATGTACAGTATGTATATTTAAAATCTACAAAGTAACTAGTAACTAAAGTTTTCAAATAACTGTAATGGAGTAAAAGTACAATATTTGCCTCTGAGATGTATAGCGGCGTAGAAGTAAAAGTATTGAAAATCGGAAACGCTCCACTAAAGCAATTAAGTACCTCAAAATTGTACTTATAAGCACAGTGCAGTACTTGTAAGTAAATGTACTTTAGTTACTTTCCACCACTAGAGGAGAGATAGAGGGAGGGAGGGGGGTTGATGCTAACCGCGAGTGACCGGGGCTAGACTGAGAGAATCAGGGAGTTGAGCTGAGTTGAGCAATCCCACCGTTCTTCAGGGAATCACAAAGTGATACAGTTAGCACAGACAAGCCGGTTTCGCTGCCTCCATGTTCCATTTGTTCTGCGGTGAAGGGTTGCCCTTGATTTATGACTTTGATGTGTGAATTGCTAATGTCCAGGGGGGGCTGGCACGGCACGGGAGAGAACTCTAGTCTGGACAGACACCCTCCATTTTGTTATGGCTATATATGTTTTTAGGACCAAAAATAACCAAAAACCCCTTTTGGAAACGTATTACTTTAGTTTTTATTTTATTTAGAAGTTTTTTTTTAAAACATTCAACCCAGGAACGCATGTGTGTCATTTTTAGATTTTAGTTATAGCCATTATTTTATACTTTTGGCTATTCAAAAATAGCAGATATACAAGCTCATAGCGCGGCACCGAGTGCCGCACTATGAGCTTGTACATCTGCTATTTTTGGAAAAATCATGATTTTTTTGCAAATCTTTCAATATATATATATTTTTTAAAGCGAACATTTGTAACTCAAATCTTTGCTTCTTGGGGGGGTCCCTATGGAACTAAATATTTCTAGATGGAGGGGTCCGCGGGCCAAATACATATCATTTGGGGGGTCCTTGGCATGAAAAAGTTTGAGAACCACTGATATTATTATTATAGCAAACATACGGTTTTCAGAAAACTGAAAACTGATTTAGAAGACATTTGTAGATGCGCTCCCCGGATTGAATGGGTTAAAAGTGTGTGTGTGTGTGTGTGTGTGTGTGTGTGTGTGTGTGTGTGTGTGTGTGTGTGTGTGTGTGTGTGCGTGTGCGTGCGTGCGTGCTTGTGTGTTGCGTGCTCTAGCTACCCCCCCTTTGGCTGTAACCTCTTCAGTTGACATTGAGCTCTGTGCCACTACCATTTACCAGAGTAAAGCATGGTTTATTAAGGGGGCAGGGAAGCCAACTACACAAGCACACACACACACACACACACACACACACACACACACACGCACACACACACGCACACGCACACGCACACGCACACTACCAGAGGGGCAGTATCTGCAGCTCTCACTCTGTTTGATTCCCATTCTTTTATTTTTAATCATTCCTCTGTCTTTTGAGTTGAGGAATATTTTATGTTTGGAGAGTGCCAAGTTATAATCACTAATTAGTCCTCCAGGCTCCAGCGTCTCTCTCTCTCTCAACCCTATCCTCTGCTTCTTCTTTCCCTCGTTTTTTCCTCCCTCCATGTCTGCTTCTCCCACTCTATTTCTAAAACCAAATTAATGCACAACAACTTATTTTGGCATTTAGTATGGACTTCCTTTTCCTTTTAGTCCCATTTTGACCTGACTAAATATGTAGTAAACAATCCGTTGAATTCATTGTAGGCTACACAGCTGCTATTTTCAAAAGATTTTTACACTGAAAACTTCAGTGAGTACTTTCTACTTTTGGTACTTTAATTGAGACCTGAAGCCGTTTCCTAAATCTCAACAGTTTTCTGAAAAACGTATGTTTCTATATCAGTGGTGCTCAATCTTTTTGATGTCAAGGACCCCCAAAATTATATGTATTTGGCCGTGGACCCCCATCAAAATATTGTGTTCCAGGGACCCCCCAGAAGCAAAGATTTGAGTTAGAAATGTTCGCTTTAAAAATATATATATATTCAAAGATTTGCACACATTTTCACGATTTTTCAAAAATAGCAGATCTACAAGCTTGTAGCGCGGCACTCGGTGCCGCGCTATGAGCTTGTATATCTGCTATTTTTGAATAGCCCAAAGTGTAAAATAATGCTTTTTAGCTCAAATCTAAACATGATACAGTTCCAGGTCTTAATGTAATGGGTTAAGTACATTTTGATACCAATACTTTTGTACTCTTACTCAAGTAAATTCTTAATTCCGGACTTTACTTGTAACAGAGTATTTCTACATTGCAGTATTGATAGTGAAAGGATGGCTAGGCTACTTTTTCCACCACTGATTTCAAGTCTAGATGGCTCAGATGCTGAAAATGATGACGCCTCTGGGAGTGAGCTATTGCTTTTTATAAAACCATACTAAATATGGCAACCTAACAATCATATGGTCCTAATTAAAACAGTCTTCTATAGCAGTTTTTAGATTTTCCTTTTTTTCCTTCAACTTCGTCAGTCTTATTGTGCTGCTCTGCTGTTTCTAATACTGGCTCAGACATCTTGCAAAATGCCATTAACCCATTAAGACCTGAAGCCGATTCCAAAATCGTCTTCTAAATCAGTTTTCTGAAAAACGTATGTTTCTATATCAATGGTTGTCAAACTTTTCATGTCAAGGACCCCCCAAAATGACATGTATTTGGCCGCGGACCCCCATCTCACAATATTCTGTTCCAGGGACCCCCAGAAGCAAAGATATTTTAGTTAAAAATGTTCACAAAATAAATTACATATTCAAAGATTTGCACACATTTTCAAGATAAAAAAAAAATGCAGATCTGCTATTTTGTAATAGCCAAAGTATTAAACAATGGTTAAAGTGGTTCATCTAAAATGACACAGATGCTTTCCCGGTTTTAATGGGTTAAACCACAAAGGTGTGGTTTGATGTTGTTTGAAGGATTTAAAACTATACGCCGTTCTTCCTGACACCAGTCATCAAAGCGTCTGACGGCCCATGACGGCGTTCGCTTCATTTATTTCCTTCCAAAGTCATCAATCTCATCTTTCTTTCTGCAGCTCTCGCCTGTCGTCTTTTTAAGGTGGACTTTTCCACGGAGACACCCCTCCATAGTTAAGCCTCCAGAATTCTCCCAAGTTCACCTTAAATGTTGTCGACCTGCACAGTGCAGGTGAATGAATGGTTGTGTGATATGTTTGTTTTCAGGCATGTTTAGTGTGGACTGAGATTATTTATGAAACTTAACAGGCGGGTCTGATAAAATGAATATCAAATTTTCTTGCACCTATGGGTGCTTGGATTGACACGCATGAGGACACAGAATTTTATAATAACAGATTACGTTCGGTGCCAGAAATCTCACCGCTGCGCTGCGTTGTTTAAAGCTCTAGACTCCACCACGAGCAATCCATGAAAAACAATGCATGAGTGCACGGTGCACGATGGTCCTGGCTAACGCCTGGAACGATAACATCTCTCACACGAGTCACAATGGCGGAGTGATCGTGCATCCAAAATGACTCGTTTTCCCCACCGGAAAAAGTTTCGGAGCTACAGAGGTTTTTTGCAAGGAGATAGAACGGAAGCGGATGGGGAGCCATGTTTTTTGGCATGGTGATCCATCTGTCCCTTCCTTCTCAGAGTCACCGTGGGTGATTCCAGAGCTGCGCTAGTCCCCCCCCCTTGGTGGAAAAAAACGAAAAAAACAAAAAGACAGATAACACGTTTTTTTACCGTGTTCGGCACCTAAGCGCTACTCTCTGAAAACACGTTTTTTTACCGCGTTTGGCACCCGATGTGTTAATTGCGTGGACTTAATTGCAAATACACACATACACATCACAACACATCACGCAATTGAAATCTACGAGGGTCCCTGGCACAAAATATTGTCGCTTTCTCGATTGAAAATGTAACCGGCCCAATGGGGACGGGGATGATCCAGTATATGAACCAATCGGCAAAAAGTCCCACACGCCCCTGTCTCAGAAAACGGATGTACTGAGAGAGGGCTTTCAGACTGAATAATGGTGTGAAACTAAATGAAAACAATCAGGCTGAGTGTCTAGGTTTAAACAATATTTAGGAAGCAAGCCCAAATAAGTAACTGCACTTTAGAAACGAGCCCCCAAAAACAACCGCAACCCGCAACTAACTAGCCTGGCATGGCACAGACTAATATCACTGCGTAGATATTAGTCTGGAATCTCTGTGTGGAACCTGCATTTCCAAGGGGCAAATAAAAAAAAATGCCTCTGGTGATGGAATCTCTATTGAGAGGGGGGCGAGGGCAATTTTTTTTTGCAATGGCAGATTCGTCTGGAACCAGGCTACAGTAGCAACTAACCAATATTTAGCTACTTTACAGGAAAAACAAGCCCAAAGTCGCTTATAACAAGCAGACATGGCAACACTGCCGCTGGCCTGTGCTCTGCTTTGGGACAGTCAGTCCTCTCATGTTGTCTGGCCAAGCTGCTGCTCTCTCTCTCTCTCTCTCTCTCTCTCTCTCTCTCTCTCTCTCTCTCTCTCTCTCTCTCTCTCTCTCTCTCTCTCTCTCTCTCTCCCTCCCCTGACATGTCATCCTCTCCTCAGACACTGTGCTATTTTCTCCACATTGCACAGGCCCACTATTTATCTTGCCCGCTGTAATTTGACACAAAACATTGTTAACCGGAGACATAGAAATATATTAAACCCTGTGTGTGTGTGTGTGTGTGTGTGTGTGTGTGTGTGTGTGTGTGTGTGTGTACTGGTACGACTATGCTTGAGAGGGCCACATATACTGTATAGTAGAATTTGTGAGGACAAGATAAATGGTTGTTTTATGGTAAAATAGAAAAAGAAAAGAAAAAAGAAAGAGATTAGGGTTGAGTTATGCCTGATTTACACTTAGTTGTGTGCGGGAGTCGTGCATGGAAAATGGCTGATTTACAAGGTCACGACGCGATAAGTCGTGGAATCAAATAAAGCATTGTGTGTGTGTGTGTGTGTGTGTGTGTGTGTGTGTGTGTGTGTGTGTGTGTGTGTGTGTGTGTGTGTGCGTGTGCGTGCACGTACGTGCGTGTTCGTGTGCGCATGTATGTGAGGGTGTGTGTTTGGTTGCGTTGAATTTATTATCAGAGATTTTCCAATAAAACATACAATGTAATTATAATTGTAATTACAACACAAAGTCTGTATGTGTGTGTGTGAGTGCATGTCCGTGTGTGTATTCTTTAACCCTTTAAGACCTGAGGGTGATTCTACATTTTTTTTCTAAATCCTAACAGTTTAAAAAAAACAAATATTTTAAAAAAAAAATCACGGTTTTTCAAAAATAGCAGATCTACAAGTTCATAGCGCGGCACTCGGTGCCGTGCTATGAGCTTGTATATCTGCTATTTTTAAATAGCCAAAGAAATCTAAAAATGAGACAGATGCGTTCCCGGTCTTAATGGGTTAAGCAGTAGCGGAATGAGTTTTAAACTTTAAAGGGCAGTCAATTTCCCCCACATTGCTAAGGCATTCTATTCTGTCTGGTGGTGTGCCATAGAGTACATAGCACATTAACTGAGCATAGCAATTTAACTTGCAGTCATCAAAATTGAAATTACACAAGATAGGCCTGGGCTATTATTTCAGAATTAAGCCATGCTATTCATTTTAATTACGTGCATTGATAAAACATCCAAGGGCAAAGATGAGCAGACATCGGATAATGACTTTAAGAACTGAGGCACTCTGCTGGAATGTTAGTCATTGTGCTCTGCGCCACGTGTTTTCACTTGGAATGAAACCGTGACATTTAACAACATTTAACAACATGAACCGCACACAACGTGTTGAAATGCGTGCCTGTAGAAAGTAGGGCTGTCACAATTACAAACTTTAAGTTGATGATTAATTTGTCGCACAATTTGTTTTTGGCATTGAACACTGGAATATAATATGAATAAAGAATTACATTTTTTGGCTAGCCTTTTAGGCTTTTTAAATCTAAAAGAAAATGTATGTCACAATACGATATCATCACAATGTCGATATCAAGGTATTTGGTCACATACATCTAGCTAGGCATGGAGTGAATTCAGTTTGTCCAGGCCCGGATTTATAGGAGTTGAGGCCCATGGGCTATAGCATTTTTTAATTTATTTTATTTCGTGTTTTTGTTACTTTAATTTGGTTAATTCGGTAGGGTTACTTTACAATTTGATCATTAAAAAAAAATATTGTAAAAACAAAAAAAACACATCCTGCCCTGAGTTTGTCACAGTACTAGACTGGTTTGTTTGAGTTGCACATCAAAGTTCGGTGAATAGGCTAACGTTATACCTCATGAATTGTTTGCTATATGGTACAGAGGCTCTCTTATTGCCTCGTCCCTCAGTATCGACCGATGCGCAAGTTGTAGGTATATCGGAATCGGTATCGGTATTTGGAAGGAAAAAAAATCGGTACATCTCTAGTTTGGGCATCTAGTAAGGATGTCTCCCGGCCGCCAGGTGGAAGGATTATAATCTCCACGCTGGCCTGGGAAACGCCTCGGGATCCCCCAGTCAGAGCTGGCTTAATGTGGGCCATGCAGGGAAAGGGAAGCCTGGGGTCCCCCGCCGGAACCTGCTACCTTCCGCGACCCCATTTTGGATAAGCTAGTTAAAGACAGATGGATGGATGGATGTCTCTCTCTCCCGATGGAGAGCGGTAATTGGAACAATGTCCGATCTACTGTAAAGATGGTGGAAGATCTATAGTGACCAAGTTTTCTTCAAATAACTTGAAATTAATGTCAAACAGTAGGTGTTCCACCCGGACACCAGGGTCAAAATGTCTTATTAGTATTAGACGACATCCAACTGTGCTGGTTTAATATATAATGCACTACCCACTGAGCCATAGTCGTCTATTAGACCTCCGTCTAAAACTGGGTTATAATTGGTCTAAAAGTGAACGTTTTTTCAACGTCTATTCTTAGCCTACGTTGATTAGCTGTTTTTTAAGCGCCTATATTTAGACCGTTTATATTATAGACTTCATTTCAACGGCTATGATATAGACGGTCTATATATAGACGCTTAAAAAACAGCTAATCAACGTCTAGGCTAAGAATAGACGTTGAAAAAACGTTCACTTTTAGACCAATTATAACCCGGTTTTAGCCTAGACCTTAGACATATTTTAGACGTCTAATAGCCCCAAAAAGGCTCAGTGGGTAGTTACATAATGTATTACGATACTCTACCATATAGGTTGGTTAAAATAACAATGTCTTCTCTTAATATATATATACTGTAAGTCCCAGATATAAGTTTGAATGATTAGAGAAATCCTTAGTCTGTTTAACAAAACTCACATACAGTAAAGCTATGAATGCAAAAAAAGACGGTATCATCTATAAAAACAATTGTTCCACATCTATTTTGTGGAAACATGTGAGATGTAGGCAATGTTTGAGGGCTCATCTGAGGATGACCTAGATCAGGGGGGATGCAACTTTGATGATTGAGAGGGCCACTATATTTCTACACTCACTCCAGAGGGCTACATTGCATATACTGTCAGGCAGACACCTCTTATCTCCGTATTTTAACTTTTTCCAAAAATTAACATCGTACTACGCCATTCTATGTCACACCAAAGTAGCTAAAATAGCCGATCTAGAAGCTCAAAAATGCATGCGACGAGTTTTGAGCTTGTAGATCGGCTATTTTTTGCCATTTCTGAATTGGAATTCAGATTTTTGTTTTTCTATTTTTTTTATTGGAATCCTGAAAAGTTTCATTTTTGTTTAATTTCAAATGCATTTAGTTATACTTGTGTTAACTTTATTAACTTAAATACAAATACACTGGACATAAAAAAGACAATGGAATTTTAATGTAATACTAGTCATTAGGCTGCTAATATAGACTGAAGTAATTAAAGCGGGTCATGAACAGCTGAAATCAATAATATATCAGTATTCCGATATTAACCTGCGGGCAGCATTAGTTAAGTGAAGGTGGGGGCCGCATGTGGCCCCCGGGCCGCCAGTTGCCCATGTATGACCTAGAGTATATAGGCAACCTTAGGCATGCATGGGTCTGTATGCATCTGTATGCAAATTACATCCTGCACATAATACTATATACATTAATTCAAACTCTGAACTCTGGCTGGGGAGGTAGTCTGGGGGATAGGTGGGTTATTGCTCTATGAGTCTACAATGTCTTGGTGTGAAATATTTCACACCAAGACATTGTAGACTCATAGAGTCTACAATTACATTTATGATACTTTGTCTAACAGGTCCGTCCGTGTTTCCATTGGGATCCTTGGTGTTCAATTCATAGACATAATTTGACTTCATGTCAAAAAGGTTGCCCACCCCCTGGGGGAGGGTGTGTGGCAGGTGGACTCAATCATTGCTAATCAAATGACTGCTTTTCATTACCTTCAAGAGCAGTGTTCTGTGTTCTGTAATGAAGTACTGGTAATTTACATATAGTGTCACGGAGGAAGTGCCTTGTCCTTGTGCCTGTGTGTGTGTGTGTGTGTGTGTGAGGTATACTGTACAGTCATCGACAACGAATCTACAACACCTCAAACAGACCACCAATAGAGGAGATGATGTAAAATTAACTTGGGAGGAAATGACAAATGCAGATAATACTTCTGTCTGGCCGTATCGGTCCTATGAGAAACATTACTCATTGTGAGAACTGTTCACTGCTGTGCTAAGTAGTACATTAGCATTAGCAATAATTTAATAATCTGAAATAATCTAGTTGGCCAACCAGTCTTTTATTAAGGAGAAACCTATTATGCTTTCAGGATTCTGTGTGTCAGTAACAGTTTTAGATGGAAGCCTAACTGTGGACTAGATTGCAGAATCTAGAATTATTTACTAAAATATTTTAGACCAACTTGAGGCTGGATGTTAACGGCTTAAAGCTGCACTATGCAACTTTTTAAAAGTATTATTAAAATGTAATTTTGTCCCATCTGTATGGTAGAGTATGTTAATACAATATAACTTATACAATTGGGGTGGTTGTATTTTGTCTCCCTGCTCTTTTATTGAGACATTAAGATCGTCATGTCTCACCATAGACACATTATCTGACACAAATTTTGACCTGATGATCAAGATTCAATTTATCCGAGCAAGCAGGCCCGGCTTATTAGCCCAGTGGTAAAAATGTCAGGACTTGCGCAGGAAACCAGGTTAAAATCCAGGGTAGAAGAGGAAAGTTACATAGTGCAGCTTTAAATGACAAACACAAAGAAAGTTTGTGTGATTTTGAAGACGTCTATTTGGATGCCCTTCTGACCAACTAAAGTGACCAAAATAGCACAAAGACAAGTACGGGGCGTGCCTTGCTATGTTAGTTGACCGTGTCCAAGGAGAAGGATGGAGCAAATCACGGTCATTGTCGACAACGAAAATGTGAAAAAAACTTATGTTGCATCATATCAGTGGTTCTCAAACTTTCTTCATGTCCGCGGACCCTCATCTCAAAATATTTTGTTCCAGGGACCCCCCAGAAGCAAATATTTGAGTTAAAAAAATATATATATTCAAAGATTTGCACACATTTTCACAATTTATTTTCCAAAATACTGTAGCAGAGCTACAAGCTCATAGCGCGGCACTCGGTGCCACGCTATGACTGGTCTATCTGGCAACGCGTCACACTGCCACCTAGCCACCTGGCATGCACATCACAACGTTTTCAATCACTGTTTCTGCGTCTCTGTGTAAACGCAGAATAAAATGTTGTAAGTAAACGCAACGGCACTTTGTCGTTTTCTATTCTGATCGTTGCCGTGTAAACCTGAGTTTAATGCAAGCTTATGGTCGCCGTTTGACCTTCTCCAGGCATGCGAGGACAAGTGATTTGTTTTCACTCGTCCTCATGTGTCTGAAGAAGGTCAAACGACCCGAAAGCTTTGCATCAGAAACCACTTAAAACACCATACGTTGTTGAGCGGAGTCCCTCAGGGCTCTATACTAATACTACTCTTTTATTTTTTCGCTCTACATAAAATTATCTTAGCTGAAAATAGCCGAGCTTGTAACAGTATAGATCTGCTTCACATCTGCTGTGAAGGTTTTCCCCAGAATATGGAGGCTGGTGGTTAAACCTTTGAGAATTATAGTCTAGACTCTAGATCAGTGGTTTTCAACCCTTTTCATACAGTATCAAGGTCCATTATTTATTCGGCATTTGAGTCACGGAACCACCATTTGATGAGATTTTGCCTCTCAGACCCAAGACTTGGGTATTGATGTTGGTAGCATAGCCTAGGAGATATACCATACAAACGTTGATCAAAATAACAATTCTCTAATTAAGTAATGCAGATGTTTAACAATAATTTAACTCTTGAGAGCGTAAAATGAAACCAAATGGACCCGTAAGGGTCCATTTGGTTTCATTTTACGCTCTCAAGAGTTAAAGATCTAGGGTCCATTTTGTTACCAACTCTGTTGATTTCTTTCTGACTGTTGATTGTCCTTTTATAATCGCTGTGGTATTTTACAAAGTAAAAAGATAATAAATCAAGTCAAATTCCAATGCTTTTTCAATGCTTTGTTTGGGAAAATAATAGCACACAAGCCACCTTGATAAAGGCTATACCTCAGAAGCCGTGGGGCTGTAGTGTATTTCTGCGTGTTTACCTGATTCTCCAGCCTGCTACATATATACTGAAGTTGTTCTTCTGGGTCAGCGTGACCTGCCAGAGACACGACCTTCTTATATTTTATATATAGTAATAGTGAATAAGAAAACAGGACATTTGGGGTGGCTTGTATATATGTGTGCGTAATATGTGTCTGGTTGTTGACAGAGGAATGAAGTCTGGTTTATATTTAGTCATACGTGCTATAGTGTTGCACCCCCCCACAAAAAAATAGCAGATCTACAAGCTCACATCTGCTTTTTTCGGTGTGTGACTGCAGCAACCAACCGAGCATAAATCAGCCGTGATTCTACTGCAGTCTAGGTGACTTTGTCTGCACTCACTGTGCTCCCCATGCAGTCAAACTCACATTCTAGTCTCTGCAAATCTTTCTTATACTGTCTCTCAGTGGTGGAAAAAGTAAAAGTCTGGAATTCAAAATTTTACTTGAATAAAAGTACAAAAGTATTGGTATCAAAATGTACTTAAAGTACCAAAAGTAAAAGTACTAAAATGTTTGAAAATAGCAGATCTACAAGCTCACAACGCGTCACATCGCGACGCGTTGTGAGCTTGTAGATCGGCTATTTTCAAATAGCCCAGGTATAAAATAGTGCTAAAGTGGTTAATGTATGTTTTATAATGTAATCATTTATATCTGCATAGTAACTAGTAACTACACTTTTCAAATAATTGTAGTGGAGTAAAAGCACAATATTTGCCTCTGAGATGTAGTGGAGCAGAAGTAAAAGTGTTGACAATTGGAAATACTCCGGTAAAGTAAAAGTACCTCAAAATTGTACTTAAAGGGGAAATCCACCCATTTTCAATATTTAACTATGTCATTAATATAGCATAAAGGAGTTGTGTGGAAATAAGAAAAAAGTTCCCCCCTTTCTGTGTTGCCTTGAACTGGAGGATTGATTGTGGGTTTAACATTGCAAATTACAACATGATGAGTCATCACGTTGTAATTTGCAATGTTAAACTCACAATCAATCCTCCAGTTCAAGGCAAAAAGAAAAGGGGGGAACTTTTTTCTTATTTCCACACAACTCCTTTATGCTATATTAATGACATAGTTAAATATTGAAAATGGGTGGATTTCCCCTTTAAGTACGGCACTTGAGTAAATGTGCTTAGTTACTTTACACACCACTCTCTGCAAATCTTTCTTATACTGTCTCTCTCTATCATTGCCTTTCTGTCTCCCTCTCGCAACCCGCCTTCTCCATCATGATGTATGGATTGTCTGCTCTTATGTGGAGTGTGTGTTTGTAAAAGTCACAATAATTAAATCTCGCCAATTCTTGGGGGGATTAAACAAGATGGCGAACGCGTGCACGCACGCGTTCCCCCGTTTCCGCATATATTACCTCTTGTGTCATTAGCCATAAGCCCTAAGTCGTTAGTCTAATGACCTTAGTTGTAATATACCAGCTATCGATCCATCATCCACTACACTAAAGGGCCTGTTTACCTAAAGGAGAACTCAATAAAGTTAGCTATTAGGATGGATGACAAGAGGGATCACGACGCCGGCAACATGAAGATGATCCATTGAAATCTCTTAATATACACCTCTAAGGAGATTATATGCTCATAATCTGCACCACAAGCCACTTAACCAAAAGATTAGCTGGTCATTTGTTCTTTTTATACATTTGACACAGTCAAATTAACTTTTTCTTTAGGGCGAGCACAATCTCTTACATTCATTACAATATCTCCCCACCCATAATTAACATGTCATCCTTTCGCAGTGGACATTTAATTACATCCCCTAGCAAAACAAATACTGGATGGGCAAACCATGGGAACATAATTTGACGGTGAATTGTCCTCATACCAAAACAGCCTAATCAAACTATTAGATTTTATTACTATTACTATTAGATTTAGCCTAATTGATTAAAAAAAGAAAATAAATATCTATTAAAGACGGGGTGCCGTGATTTTCAGTGATTCCCATCCCCCATTAAACATAATCATCAGGTATTATGGTTATACTAGGAGGAAGATTTTTTTCAAAAAAGTGTACAGAGATTGTTAAAATTATGTTTTTATGTGGACACGCCTCCAGTTCATTAAGTATACCTGGTTCTCACCTTAGCACCTCCTCCACCACCTTAGCACCACCCACCTGTCCTAGTCCCTCCTCCTCATGCCCACACCTGTTGTGTTATGATAATGAGGGGGAGGGTATGTTTTTACTATGTCACTAAAGGGCTGTTTTTCTATTGGCACGTTTGACCCTCAAGGTTTCAGCCTCCAGGTAGAAACTCAAAATAGTCAGAGAAGACATAAAACACCATAAAAACACATCAACCTCATAGACACATGAAAAACAGAAAAACTGCAAAACCATGGCACCACCTCTTTAATAATGGGCATGCTTTATAGGTGATTCTTTTTTTTATTTTATAAAAAATATATATTATTAAATAGTGAAAATAGCAGATCTACAAGCTTGTAGAGCTTGTGGATCGGCTTGATAAAATATTACAAGAATTTAAAAAAGCTTCTCGATCATTGAATTATTTGAAAAACGAATAGGATGGGAATAATCGCCAAGAAAATAATGGGTAGCAGCAGCCCTAAGAGGATAAGCAACATGACATTGTTAATGTTTCCTCCTGCTGGCGGTTAGGCAATAATAGACTGACACTGAGTTTGTTAACATAGAGTCATGTCTTAATAAACATAGGGCTGTTTGTTAGCATAGCTGATTAGCTAATGTTGACCCACCTGTGGAGATGATGAAGCCTATTTACATAATTATTACTGACAAACAGGCAAGTGGCTGTTGGTGGTGAAAGTCAACCCGTTCGGTGCAAAATATCAGTGGTGTAAAGTACATTTACTAAGTAAGGTACTTTGACTTTACTGGAGTATTTCCAATATATTGTACATTTACTCCACTGCAATTATTTGAAAACTGTAGCCCTATTTTATTTCTAGGCGATTTGAAAATAACCGATCTACAAGCTCACAACGCGTTGCATCGCGACGCGTTGTGAGCTTGTAGATCGGTTATTTTCAAACATTTTAGTACTTTTACTTTTGGTATTTTAAGTACATTTTGATACCAATACTTTTATGTAATGTACTTTTACTCAAGTACAATTTTAACTCCGGACTTTTACTTGTAGCAGAGTACTTCTACATTGCAGTATTGATGCTTTTACTTAAGTAAAACATTTGAGTACTTTTTCCACCACTGTAAAATATTGAACACTCGCAAGAAGGAAAAACAAAACACTTCCCTGACATGGATGGAACGAACACAAATGAATCAATAAACAATGTAAATCTGTATTATTGGGGGGGGGGGCAAAATCTGGTTATTGTCTCCGCCAGGCCGAAAGGCATGGCGAGAGAGTATGTTTTACCCCCTGTCCGTCCGTGTTTCCGTCCGTCCATCCGTCCGTCCGTCCTTCCTGTCTGTGTGTTACCAGCTAATCTCGGGCACCGTTGGCCCGGTCGCTGTGAAACTGTGCACACACACTCCCTGGATGCAAATTCAGGAGGCCGATTTGTGCAAACCCATTGTTTAATATTATTCCTACAGATTGTATCCAAACGTCATGCAAATCGGTACACAGTATCTCTATAGTCATGTGATCAACACGGATCTGTCCGATTTCCCATATTCCATCCTCATTGGCTAAGGTTGGCTTCCAAAGTTTGCAGGATTGGTCCGTTTTGAACAAAAAGCCTCAAACTATGCACGCAGCTTGCGATTTCCGTGAAATTTCACACGCACATTCCCACTAAGCCGAGGAAGAAATGCCACCCTTTTCACATTGGCCTGTTATAGCACCACCAGCAGGTCTAATTTAGCAAAACACAATTTTTGGAACAAAATGCCTCAAATCATGAATGCAGTGTCTGATTGCCGTGAAAGGCCTAAGAATAAATGGCACCCTTTTCACATTGGCCTCTTATAGCGCCACCAGGAGGCCACAATAACGTACCTGACCTGGAGGAGACCTGTGCCGAGGAGCACTTTTTCTAGTTTCTAATCATTTACGCATTTTAGTCGAAGTGCATAATCTTAAACTGATTGTTTCCCTGTTCCCTGGGTATTGTGTGCATGTGTGAGCACAGTCAGTGTCCTTCACGCAGAGAGAGAGAGAGAGAGAGAGAGAGAGAGAGAGAGAGAGAGAGAGAGAGAGAGAGAACAACCAGAAAGTCCTCCAATAGAGATTTGAACGAGCTGTACGAGTCCAACTGGAGAAACAAATCCATACCTTTTTATCATTGATGTAATAAAGGAGCTCAAAACGCTTTACAAATTCTGCTGACTCCTCGTTTGCAGTTATGACTCCATTAAAGTCAATGAGAGATTGAGTAAAAACCTTGCAGGGTTTTTTTTCTTCTTTTTAAATAATGTATTTACCCACTGAGAGAAAATAGCATCATTTTAATCTTAGCGTATAGCCCCGAGTGTAAGGAATGAGTGCTGTTGTTGTTGTATAGGGCAGTTAAATTACATTCCAGCATCTTATGCCTTATTGTGCTGCTTGGTTGTCACTCGTCCTTGGCAGCTCGCCAAGTAACAAAAAAAAACACGTCGTTCTGTTCAGTCATTTCAAAAGTTTCTTGTGTGCGTGTGCGTGTGCGTGCGAGTGTGTGCGTGTTTTTTTTGTATTCTGCTTCTCTCCTCGACTTGAACCAAAGATTAACAGTCATCAGAAGTGGGAGTATTGTTGTTTGGAATTGGAACCGTTATTAAATCAGGTGAAAAGTTTGTTTTTCACAACAACATCGTACTGTACACTGTGAGGGCCCAGATTATGAGGCTTGATTTATTATGGTTAGTTGAAATAGTCGATCTACAAGCTGTGCCAGAATAGGGGACAGAGGACCAAGTGGAAACAGATCAGACAACACAAGCATTGAAGAGACAAGAGAAGAGCTGAGAATGTTTTGTTTATACTAGGGCTGGGACTTTAACTGATTAATTTCGATTAATTAATAATTACAGAAAATTAACACGATTAAAAAAATGTATCGCATTTTAATCACGCTTAGTTTTTGCACCACGGAACCTCTCACTGGACTAGTTTCAGGGGTACCGATCATACCAGTGCACCAACCAACAGGTTGGGGACGCAAGGGGGGGGGGGGGGGGGGGGGGGGTGTACGCGTGCTAAATCTGTTTTAACTGAAAATAAATTGCTTCTCAGGTCAAATATTGATATGCGATTAAACATGTGATTCATTTTGATTAATTCATTACAAAGCCCCTAATTAATTAGATAATGTTTTAGTTTATACTTTTACCTGTTTGTTTGATTTTGTTTTTTGTTTCGTTCCATTTTCAACTCCATCCATATGCATCCACGTCACGTCCACATCAGCACAGACGAGGCAAAGGGCGGTTTTGCGGTCAATTTACGAATCTTGCAAATCGCCGTGCCTTACTCGCTGTCTCACCACGTCTGTATATTCTTTTAGTCTTGAGGGCAGTTAGAATATGCATGGTTTCTCCATCCACGGCCATCTCTGACTGTCTTTCCCCGGAACAACAACAACAGACAAATAACATGAAATCTTTATTTGGCAGAAACAAACAGAATTCAGAATTGATCCGCATGCATGCAGGACGAACCCCCACGCGAGCTACAGTGTCAACCCTTCAGCACAGTGTTAGTTTCTATACTCCTGAAATGGAACTCAAGGAACACATATTTACTGACAACACAAACAGACACACAAACACACAAACACACAAACACACTCACACTCGCATGCGTGCGCCAGTGGTGGAAAAAGTACTCACATTTTTTACTTAAGAAGTACCAATACTGCAATATAAAAATACTCTGTTACAAGTAAAAGTCCAGAATTAAAAAATCACTTGAGTAAAAGTACAAAAGTATTGGCCTCAAAATTTTTTACTTAAAGTACTAAATATTTGAAAATAGCCGATCTACAAGCTCACAACGCGTCGCGATGCGACGCGTTGTGAGCTTGTAGATCGGCTATTTTCAAATAGCCTATATATAAAATAGGTTTAAAGTGGTTAATGTATGTTTCATTATATCATAATTTATATCTGAAAAGTAACTAGTAGCTAAAGTTTTCAAGTAAATGTAGTGGAGTGAAAGTACAATATTTGCCTCTGAGATGTAGTGGAGTAGAAGTAAAAGTATTGGAAATTGGAAATACTCAAGTAAAGTACAAATACCTCAAAATTGTACTTAAGCACGCACGCACGCACGCACGCACGCACGCACGCACGCACACACACACACACACACACACACACACACACGCACACACACACGCACACACACACACACACTTCTACTTGGGGTTGGAGAGGCAGCAGGAGACAAACCTGAAGAAGATCGCCGCCACCACCGAGAAGACCCATCTTTCAAATTTATTCATTAAACTCCCCAAATGCTCCTCTTAACGAATGTAATTAGAATATGGT
>NC_139944.1:50687123-50694623 GCF_963454915.1 Gymnoscopelus microlampas | reverse complement strand
ATAAAGTGAACAAAGCCATAATATTTTAAACTTTTTCATCAGCCGTTTCTGGGCAACGGCAGCATTGCTGTGGAACCTTTTAAACATGACTTTATTTTAGTTTTTTTGGGGTTTCATTTTCTACTTTTCTTTTGCTCTATCCAGACTGTGGAGATAATATAGGAATGTGCAGCCAGACAACAGTGTTCTTTTTATGCTAAGTGATTTTCTTTGGTTAAAATAAGTGTTAAACAGCTCTATATTCTGATAGTACTCATTGCTATAGACTCAGAGTGTTTGTTCAGTAACGGGAGTCTTCATGTTTCTCCAGCTCTTTGGTAAACAGAAAATACATTTTCAGGTCTGGATACCAATTCTGTCCAGGATAGAGAACTCAGACAGGATACAGATTAAACAAGTGAATTTGGTGATGACATAAAAAGTGATGACACAAATAAACGAGCAGACTAAATTGGAACTGGAACACTATAAAAAGGAAGCTGACAAATGTGCACTCTCTCCTGATTGGCTGAAATGTTGTCACGTACCCGAACATGTATTTTCTGTTCATCAAAGAGCTGGAGAGACGCAATGTCCCCTGTTACTGAACACTCTATAACCAGGGGTGCACATAACTTTTTAGGTCTGGTACGCAGAAGAGCACCTGGACATGTGACTTGGTGCGCATGGCGCCCGTCCCGTTTTGTCAACGGGGGGGGGGGGGGGGGGGGGTTCAGCCCGGACAGTTTTGTCAACGGGGGGGGGGGTTCAGCACGGTGCCCGCCGGACAGTTTTGTCAACGGGGGGGGGGGAGAAAAAAAGGACGCTCTGCTTCTAAATTCCGCCGATTTTCGCCGTTTTTTTTTTTCTCATGCTGTTATATAAAGCCCCCAAGGTTGGTGCCATGTGCTGCTGCGCTGATTTTATCCGCCAGATTGGGACGTTCACGGCATATTTTGCACCATTACGGTGCGTTCATCATCGGTGACGAGTGCCTCTAACAGCCGCTGCTGGCTGCGTGCCAGGCAATGCGAGGCGATGCGAGGCGACGCGAGTCATATCTCTACCCCTCCGCCTAATGGCTATACATGGGGCCGACGGGTGCTTTAGAGTGATTGTGTGAGTGTGGCTTCAGGAAGTAAATTCCTAGCCTCGATCTCCAGGCTTTTATTTTTTAGTTTTGCTAAAAAATAAAAGCTTGGAAAATCCTGTCCCAGCTGTTGGTGCGCAAAAGCGCCTCGCGTCGCCTGATGTGGTGCGCATTTTTTATTTTGGGTGCGCATGCGCACCTGCGCACCAGTTATGTGCACCCCTGTCTATAACAATGATTACTATCAGAATATTGTGCTTTAACCTTTTAACAAAAAACGTTTTGTTTTAACCAAAAAATATCACTTACCCTACCTTTAATGTTACATACCATATATATTATCATTCAAATCTCAGTGTTTTGCAATCTTTAGTATCCCCAAGCTGGAATTGAACCAGGGACGTTGCCATGAAATGAAACGTTTCTCAAATACCAGAGATTCCTCAAGATTGAGACCTTGTCACATTCCTGTCGACGGCATTATGACAAGGTCTCTCATGCTCACGCACACACACGCACACACACATACATACATACACACACACACGCACACCCACCCGCACGCACACACACGCACACGCGCATGCACACAGTCATATATCATTCTTCATCAAGATGAAAATGGTTATGCAGTCATCTGCTGTTGTGGAAAAAGCACCCAAAAAATAACCTGTCTAATTTTATAATTACTTTTACTGCAATCTGCACCACATTTATAGACACAAAGAAAGAAGAAAATGTGATTTTTTTGTCGAAGGTCATTCGGGAAAATCAGTCTTTTATATGCTGACGATTTGGTGGAGGTGCTTTAACAAAACAACACCGTCAGCACGCCCTCCCAAAGTAACAGTAAAAAAACTGATTTATACTTAGTCGCGCATCGTGTCTCGCACCGAAAGTAGCAGATCTACATGCTCACAACGCTGCGATGCTCTGATGGGTTTTTCGTTTACTTTTTCCATTATAATCTGAACCACGCCTATAAGGGAGATGGGTACACCGTGAAAAAATAACATATACATTTTTTTAAAATTGCAGATCTCTAAGCTAATATGAGGCTTGTAGATATCGTCTCTGTCAGGTGGAAACCTCATACTGTCGATTAAAATGCATCGCGACTAGTTGTGAGCTAATTTCAAAAGATTTTAATATATTTTATACATATGATACCTAGCTCCCACACACACACACACACACACACACACACACACACACACACACACACACACACACACACACACACACACACACACACACAAACACAGCGCCGGCTCTAGGCTGATCAGCGCTCTAGGCAAGATTCCTCTGATGCGCCCCCGCACGCGTGGGTCCCTCGCGCAAAGTTTTTTGGGTTTTGGGCGGATTATGATACGTTTTTGGCTACTTTATTTCGGTTTTAGGGTTAGGGTTAGGTTTGGGTTATGTTATTTAATTCTGATTTTACCGATCATTATTATTTTTTTCCCCAACATTTTTTGCCGCCTCTCTAAACTGCCGCTCTAGGCGGCCGCTTAGGTCGCCTGTATGGACGCGCCGGCCCTAGCCTGGTTCCAGACGAATCTGCCTTTGCAAAATTGCATGCACTTTAGCCCTCGGGAGATTAGGTCTGGCCCCCCTCCATAGAGAATTTATTTCTCTCCCGCAGAGGTTGTGCGGGACCAATCAGGGACCAATCAGGGCCCAGTATGGGCGGGCTTATCACCTTATTTGGAGCAAGCACTGCTCTGATTCGTTCGTACAAGGAAGCACTGCTCTGATTGATTTAGGTCTAACCAATAGAGTCCGTTTGGATCTTTTTGTAACCGCCCCTTGGAAAAAAATCTATCGTTGATAGGGACCAGACTAATATCCACGCAGTGTGTCGTGTGATATTGTCTGGCCACGCGAGGCTACGCCGGCCCTGCACGCACACACACACACACACACACACACACACACACACACACACACACACACACACACACACACACACACACACACACACTATATAGGCTGTATGTAAGCAATGCGTTTGAAAGGGTTGTGCTGAGGTGCTCCTGGGGCTTTGTGTCCTTGTTATTTATTTCATGCCAGGTTTAGTATATTTGAGTGTTTCATTATTTCTCCATTAGACTTCCTTTCATTATCACAAGCTATAGTCCAGTCAGTCTGTCCACGCGAATCCGTGGCCGTTGGGTGTTTAGTTGCTCATCTATTGGGGTAATTATGGTAGATGAGGGAGTCTGATATGGTTGGTCAGTTTCAGTCTCAATTCTAAATGTTGGCTGATCATTAAAAAACACTATTTTTGATAGCTTGCAATGCAATGGTTCATTTTAAAGACAGCCAACTGTTTTCTCATATTACAAATAAAGACTTTTAAGGGTATGTTCACTTCACACCAGGCACCTTTTATAATGAAGGAAAAGCGCTTCTGAAAAAGAAAAAGGAAAGTCATGCGATCGACTTACTCATACTTCAATATAACAACTGTATGCAAAGCAACGAATATTGACAACAAAGTTTTAAACTAGTAGGTGTAGACGCTTGCAATTTAAGGAAGATGGAACGACTGCATGGCACAACATTTCTCCCCCAAAATGTATTGATCTTTTACGGACAAGCTGTCAGTAGAACACCTACTTGTCTATCTGTGTCCTTGTCAGCTGTCACCTCTCCCCTGGCAATTTTTGTAATGCGTATAAGTCTTAGAAGCCATTTAATGCGATAACCAGTGGTGGAAGAAGTACTCACATTTTTTACTTAAGTCAAACACTAGCCATGCTTTGTATGGAGAATATAGGTTGCTGCCTTCTGGAAGGAGATACGGTGTTCCAACATACAATAAGGTCAAACTGAAGAGGTCCTTTGTCCATCAGATGACATTGAGGCTTAATCAGGAGTTATAGGCCAGGGGTAGGCTGAGTGGTGGACATTTTATGTATGTATTTTGTATTTTGTTGTTTTCTTGTGTCATGTCAAATGTGTGTACTGTTATATGTTGCATACATGGCTGTTTGGGTCGCGAGACAAATTTCAGTACAAACTGACAATAAAGTATTATCGTATCGTATCGTATCAATACTGCAGAAATACTCTGTTACAAGTAAAAGTCCGGAATTCGAAATTTACAAAACTATTGGTACCAAAAGTAGAAAGTATTTATTATGTACTTTTTTTGTAATTCTTTGAAAATAGCAGAACTATAATCGGCTATTTTCAAATGGCCGAAATGTATTTAGGGCCTTAGTGGGTAATGCATGTTTTGTAATAATGAACCAAATCTACAAAGTAACTAAAGTTTTCAAATAATTGTAGTGGAGTAAAAGTATAATATTTGCCTCTGAGATGTAGTGGAGAGGAAGTAAAAGTACTGAAAACTGGAAATACTCCAGTTAAGTAAACTAATACCTCTAAATTGTACTTAAGTACAGTACTTCAGTAAATGTACTTAGTTACTTTATACCACTGGAAGCGATTTATGTAATAACTAGGCTAAAAGTTTGAACTTAGTGTGAGGTGGTGCAACAGTCTCTGGCCTGAGGACACTGAGACTTTCACAGAGTTGTCCTGAAGCCACGTCTGTGTTTTCCTGGGGGTATATATATATATATATATATATATACATATATACAGAGATCCAGTAGAACTAAAAGACAAGTCATTTTATGTTTGGTTGCGCTCGGGTGTTGCGCTCTGAAAATAGCAGATCTATAAGCTCACAACGCGTCGCAGTGCGACGCGTTGTGAGCTTGTAGATCGGCTATTTTCAGCACGCAACTAAATTTAAATATTAGCTATTTTGATGCCATCAAGGCACCGCCAAAATATTTTTTGTCGACTAAATCAACTGTAGATTTAGTCGACTAAAACTAGACTGAAACTAAAACTTTTCAGATTACTAAAATATGACAAAAATGTCGTGGAATTTTATTCAAAAGACTATGACATATATAGTATAGGTATATATATATATATACGCTTCGGGTTGTTTGTCTTGTTGAAATGTAAACCTTCAGCCCCATGCAGGCTGGAAAAGGTCTTCAGTCAGGGATTGCTCCATAACCGTCTTTGTTGGGGTAGAAACCTCATATGTCCAAAACTGTTACTTTTCTGGATTCAAATTCAAAAATAGCAAAAGGGGCAGATTGACAAGCGATGCGTTTCGAGCTTGCGGTTCTACTACTTTTGATGCGTTGGTGTGACGCTGTAGTATGATCACGTAGTAGGGCGTTAATTTACCAAAAAAAAACACAAAAACGTAAAATATGGAGATGAGAGGTTTCTTCATTGTTCTGCATCCATCCTGACTAATATCCCAGTCCCTGTTTGCAGAAAAACATCCCCACAGCATTATGCTGCAACCACCCTATTTGACTGCAGGGACACTACTAATGAGGTGATGCTCATAGTTTGTGTGCCTGGTTTTCTCCATTCAAATCCTACATATCGTCGCTGTCAGGCAGAAACCTTGTATCTCCAAATTTCAATCCATTAAGACCTGAGGCCGATTCTAAAAATGCCTTCTAAATCCTAACAGTTTTCCAAAATACCTATGTTGCTTTATCAGTGGTGCTCAAACTGTTTCATGTCAAGGACCCGCAACATGATATGTATTTAGACGCAGACCCCCATCTCAAAATATTTTGTTCCAGGGACCCCCAGAAGTCCTAAATACTAAATATGTTTGCTTGAAAAAACATATATATTCAAAGATTTGCAAAAAATGTAAATATTTGATCTACATAGTGTGGCACTCAGTGCCGGGCTATGAGCTTGTATATCTGCTATTTTTGAATAGCCAAAGTATAAAATAATGGTTCAAGTGGTTAGACAGATACGTTTTTAATGGGTTAAGATCCTACTTCGTCATACAAGACTGTCAGTCAAGCAAACGTCGTGGAAAATAGCCGATCTAAAAGCTCACAATACGTCGCATGGCTTCTATAGATATTTCTGAACGTTTTTTGTTCCATCTTCTTAAAAAGTAACAGTTTTTGGACATAAGTAGGCGGTTTTCCACCCGACAGCGATGGTATACTTTGTTTGATCAGAACAGGGGATTTGTCTTCTCGTTTGGTCCTGAGAGTATTTCAGGACAAACTCCTGCAAATGTTTGGCAAAGCTCCCAGCATGCTGTCATGTGCCCGTTAGTGAGGAATAGCTTTCGTCTGGCCACTCCACTATAAAAAGGGCTGATTGGTGGAGTGCTTCGCTGATGGTTGTCCAGGTTCTCCCCAAGGTAGATAAATAGAAGGTACGGTCATCTACGTCATTTTCGCTATCCTGCAAAAAAGACAGAAAATGCAGCCGTGGAATACATTGACAGCCAATAACAGCCATGGTGGACCAGCCTAGAATAAACACTATTTCTGAACGTCGACGACTGAACTTCGTGAAATACTCGGTCCAGGAAAATGAAAGAAGACATACAGTATCACGCATTGCTTTCTGCTGTGCTGCTTTTTGATGATGTGTACACTGCATACGTTTATTGAGCTATCTAGTCTATCTAGCACAAAAGTAAGTTGCTGAACGTGCCAAAGTATCGCGAGACTGCCGAGCCAGAAACGATACATGGCGCTGTTTGGATGCCTCGATAGAATTGCGCGTCAATGGCGCCTGCCTGCCTGGCCCCGTAGGCTGGCTGTACCTTCTTCTATCATAGCCTTGGTTCTCCCAACTCCACAAAGGAACTCTGGATCTCATTCATAATGACAAACAAACAACAAACAACCAAACAAAATAACAGCAAACAACTATTTGCCACAAGTCTGAGAGAATAATAATAATAATAGCTTGAATTTATATAGCGCCTTTCATAAAACCAAGGACGCTTTACATCAGAACAATGAACAACTAACAAACAAATGAACAAACAAACAACAAACAACTATATGCCATAAGCCTGAGATAATAGGTGTCTTTTCAAGGCAGCTTTAAAAGAGTCCAGTGTTGGAGCATGGCGAATCCTTATTGGGATGGAGTTCCACAGGGTGGGGGCTGCCACACTGAAGGCTCTTTCCCCGAATGTTCGCATGTTTGTGTTGGGGACAGCAAGGAGGTCCATGTCTGTGGACCGCAGGGTCCGTGACTGGCTCGGTAATAGGTGTCTTTTCAAGGCAGCCTCAAAAGAGTCCAGTGTTGGAGCATGGCCGATCTCCATTGGGAGACAGTTCCACGGGGTTAGGTGGGGGCTGCCACACTGAAGGCTCAGTCTCCCCAGGTTCGCTTGCTTGTTTGGGGGGTAGAAAGGAGGGTCCATAGTCTGTGGACCGCAGCTTCTGTGACAGACAAGAGTATACTGTAGATAGGTGTGTGCCTGTCCTAATTACTGTACATGACAACCCACATTAATCCAGACTCATTAATCATGTTGTATAAAAGCATCTCAAGGAGCAGTGACAGTATAGCAGGATGAATCAGAGGGCTGTCACGAGTGTCGTAACATT
>NC_139944.1:50674623-50677123 GCF_963454915.1 Gymnoscopelus microlampas | reverse complement strand
TAAGTGTCGCAACTTTGCCCGAACCAACACACAACAGACGATCTAAAAAATCCCAGCTCGAGCTTCGAAGGTCACGAACCCGCTAGGTAGCTATAGCTAACGCGCAGTGTTGATTTTGACAGCACATTTTGATTTAGTTAATCAAAGTCTTTTGAATAAAATTCCACAACATTTATGTCATATTTCAGTCATCTGAAACGTTTTAGTTTCGGTCTAGTTATAGTTGACTAAATATACAGTTGATTTAGTCGACTAAAGATATTTTGGCGGTGCCTTGATGGCATCAAAATAGCTGAATTGTATTAAGCTGCATGCCGAAAATAGCCGATCTACAAGCTCACAACGCGTCGCGCTGCGACGCGTTGTGAGCTTTTAGATCTGCTATTTTCAGAGCGCAACACCCAAGCGCAACCAAACATAAAATGACTTGTCTTTTAGTTCTACTGGATCTCTTCTCCACTCGTCCCTCCCTAACATTTTTGTATAGTTTTTATTTGTTGATGAAATTGTCAATATATTTAGTCATAGTTTTAGTCATCATAGCTTAGTTTCTATTTTGTTTTTGTTTAGTTTTCGTCAGTGAAAAAAGGTGGTCGACGAACATTTTTCGTCATAGTTTTAGTCGACAAAATCAACACTGCTAACTGCTCAGTTTAGTATTTTTGGAGGAGCTAACGGCAACTTGTGATGATTTCTAGCAGTAGTAAAATGATTTGATTTCAAATTAAAGTAACTGTGTCCACCCACCACCAGGCTTAACTCAATCTGCTGCCGTGATCTGATCATGTCTGACTAACTGAGACCACACAAAGATGCTATGACCAGTGTTGCCAGATTTTGCGAGAGAAACCTGCTTTATGAAAATAAGCCCAAAAGAAGCGACCTATTATAGGCCAAGAGCACTTTAAACGTATATACATCGGCTATTTGAAAATGGCAGATCTACAAGCTCACAACGCGTCGCATCGCGCCGCGTTGTGAGCTTGTAGATCTGCTATTTTCAAACATTTTTGGACTTTTAGTACTTTAAGTACGTTTGATAGCAATACTTTTGTAGGGTTAACTCAAAGCAGATTTAAAATCTGCTCTGAGGAAGGCTGAGGCCAAAGCATATTTTGCATCGCTATACAATCTTTGTTCACTACCAGGAGTCTCCTCGTCTCTCCAGCTCTTAAATAAACACAAAATACATTCTCAGGTGGGTTGCCAATTTCAGCCAATCAGGAGAGAGCACCCATTTATCAGCTTTAAATTCTATAGCGTTCCCGTTTCCAATGTTGTCTGCTCACTTCTTTGTGTCTTCACTTCCAATTTCACTTGTTTAGTCTGTTATCTTGTGTGAGTTCTCTTTCCTGATTGGATAAAATTGGTATTCCGACCTGAAAATGTCTTTTCTGTTTACTGAAGAACTTCATGCAGAGACATGCAGGGTAACTCTTGTTGCTGAACAAACACACTCAGTGGGTATAGAGCACGAACGGCCCTTTCCAAGCCGATCACTGTCCTCGGAGCCACGTCTATAAACCACGCCCCGCTTCTGTGACGCACACGTGGAACTGCCTCTCGCAAAGTACCCAAAGTACTAGACTCCTAACCCACACCTCCGGGATTCGACTCCTGCTTATGACATTACTTTTTCCAATAAAGTGCCGATAAAGTATAGTTTTCGACCGCGACGGAGGGGCGCAGTCGCAACGTTCAGCACAGCAACTCGCGCGTTTTAGCGTGCTCGGTGGTGCTTCTCACGGCTCAAGTTCACTTGAGCCTACTCAGCCCCGTCCAAGTTATGTACCGATAGGCACAGGATCATAATTTATCACCCCCCCCCCCTGGCAATGCCAGTGCCAAGCATTATTTTCCAACACTGAGTACTGTCCTTCCGGCCCCGCAAACTACTACCACTACTGCGAACGGGTAGTAAAGCGATGCTCGCGTATGGTGTAGAGCTGAATATAGAGCTTTTTAACACTTATATATATACATATATCACTTGCCCCACCTTTAAACTACAGTACATAATGTATGATCCCATCCCTATGTGTGCTTCTCTCCGTCAGGCCCCAGAATGGCTCCATGATCCTCTACAACCGCAAGAAGGTGAAATACAGGAAAGATGGCTACTGCTGGAAGAAGCGTAAGGATGGGAAGACCACCCGAGAGGACCACATGAAGCTCAAGGTCCAGGGAGTGGAGGTCAGTGGTCCAAACAGACCAGGGGTGATGCAACTTTGATGATGGAGAGGGCCACTATATTTCCACACTCAGTCTAGAGGGACACATGCCTATACTGTCGGGCAGACACCTCTTATCTCCGTATTTATTTTTTTCTCGTAAATGAATGCCGTACTTCGCCATTCTATGTCACACAAAAGTAGCAAAAAAATCAAAAATAGCAAAAATAGCCGATCTACAAGCTCAAAACGCGTTGCAGTGCGATGGGTTTTGAGCTTTTGGAATCCTGATTTTTTTGTTGCTATTTTTTTATTGGAATCCTGAAAAG